>NC_135751.1:36825000-37136000 GCF_041903045.1 Epinephelus lanceolatus
ATTAAACCCTGAGAAAGATGGACTATGTAACGGTGGTTTTCTCCCTCTGTGTGTGTATGTGTGTGTGTGTGTGTGTGTGTGTGTGTGTGTGTGTGTGTGTGTGTGTGCGTGCAGGGTGCTGCAGGTGTGGAGCAGAGGTGAGACTTTATCCATGGATGACCAGTCACACTCCTGTACAGCACACTCCTGCAGTGCAGCAGCATCATGATAAGCCCGCCACAGACTCTGCTCTAGCTGCTGTCTGTCTATCGCCATGGTGAGAGAGAGAGCTCCTGGACCTTGACTCTGTTGCCATGGTGACCCTGTAGCAAGAACCCTATAACTCCAATCTGTTGCCCCGGCGATCACATATAAAAACAATTTCAATCTGCTGCCATGGTGACGCTGTAGACGCCTTATCAAGTCATAGTCAGTTGCTATGGTGATCCTGTAGCGAGCAGCAGTCGCCATGGGAACGTCCAGGATGTTCCGCATCTTTGTCGTCCTGGGCTCGGCCTTCATGATCCTCCTGATCATCATTTACTGGGACGATGTCGGAGCCTCGCACCTGTACTTGCACACTCCTGTGTCGCCGGGCCCCAAGATCCCGCATCCCCCTCCTCACCAGGGGCCTCAGACCTCCCGGACACCGTCCTTCCTGTCCGACATCGACGCCTTTGTAAACCAGTTCTTAGAGCCGGGAACTGGGGAGCCCACAGACCCTGCGCCACCTGATACAAGTAACCAATCGGAGAAAGCAGAGGAGCGGTATATACCGAGGCGTGAGTGGAAAATTCACCTCACTCCAGTGGCAGCTGAGCTCCGTGAGAGACAGGTTAATATCATCTCCTTCTTCTTCTTCTTTTTCCTCGGAATATTATTTATTATTATCTTTAATTGCACTAAAAGTATTAAATGTTAAAATGTTAAAGGGACAGTTCACCCCAAAATCAAAACTACATATTTTCCTCTTACCTGTAGTGCTATTTATCAGTCTCAAACAGGGGTCGTCAACATTTTTCGGGCCAAGGACCCCTTAGCTTATAGCAACTGAGTTGCACTTGGGTCTTCTCTTCTTTGCACTTGGCCTGTGGCTGCTAAGTCAGCAGCAGTTGTAGCATTTCGAGGTGCATTAGCCTCAACCTTTGCACTTTTGCCAGTGGTTTCCATGGTGGACGTATGTCAGAGTCTCTTGCACAAATTGTTAAAAATGTTAATTTTCCAGTTCACTTCATTGTTAGAGATAAGCGCTGCACAGTGATTTAGGCCTTGTTTACACGGATACCGATACAAATTAAAACGGATTTTTATTTATCCCGTATAAAAAAAAAATTCCTGGTCTACACGATCAGTTGTAAAAACAATATCCCTGTTTCCACGAAAACGCAGAAAGGGCAGCTTTTTGCTGCAATTAGCATGCCAGGCCAGTAGGTGGCGATACACCATATGTCAAACACCATAGAGGAACATTCTGTACATGCACAGTGATTTGTTTTCCTCTTGGCGCTAGTGATAAAAACAATGATAAACTGCATTTTAACCTTATGTAGCACAGTTAGCTGCTATGCACTTACTAATATTGGGCACAGCAGACATCTTTGTTCGCAGATGTAGCGGTGATGTTGATGCAGCAGTGCTAAGTTCATTTGTAAGCTCGTAAGTAGTCCCAAGAGTGCGAACAAAACGTAAACAACCCGGCATATATCCGCCATTGTTGTTGTGGTTCCCGGGCGCCTAATGGGCATGTGCGAACTGGGTTGCAACGTCATCGTTTTCCAACATCTCCGCCTATCCTGTTTGCACATCTCCATAGAAACGGATATTTTTTTTAAAAACTTTCACTTTGGAAGCCGTTTTTGAAAATCTCTGTTTTCGTCGAGAAAAACGCCGGTTACGTGAAATATACGGAACCGTATAAACAGGCCCTAAGTGTAAGCTAGCTCACATGATTGTACAAGGATTCATTGGTGGCAGCCTATCATCAGTGTTGTGTACCGTAAATTAAATGGGTTTATTATAGGGGTGGGAGGAAAAAATGGATACAGCATAGTATCGCAAGATTTTTGTGTGGCAAAATCGTATCGTCATATGGTGAAATTAAATAAATTATTGATATTACAAATACAAAATTAACTTAAGATAGCCTACTTGAATAATAAAATCAATTACTTTTTACGTCCACTTCATACATTGTGCTGCAAAAAAATGATTGAAGTGAGATGAACAGACTGAAAACTTCATCTTATTATATGCTGACAAAATTTTCCTTTGGGGGACTTTATTTGCCGTTGAAAAAAGGTAATATATCACAACGTATCGCAAAATATTTTATCGCAATACTCAGCATATTGCAACATGTTTAAAATAGCACTAATATTGTATCATGACCAAAGTATTGTGATAATATCGTATCGTGGAGCCTTTGGTGATTCCCACCCCTAGTTTATTATAGATAGGTTGATAGGTACACACTTCTTCTGTGCAGTGATACAGTTGTAGTTTGGTAGAAAGAAATAGTTCCTTCATAGTAAGGTCTGTGGATTATCTTGAGTAACTGGGTCATGATTTCTGGAAAGAGACATTGCTGTTGAGTTTTTAAGATGTATATTTTTGACACTTTGAGCACCACAGGCTGAGTGACATCTAGTTCCATTATATTGGAGAGAAGGCAGACATCTCTACAGCTGATATCTCCAACGCTTGGCAAGTAACATGCTAAAATAAAATACAGTCTAAAGTTGCCATTTCTCTATTTAAAGACCTACGGCTTAACAACACAGGTGTTTTCCCTTATGTTGCCTAATTAGTGTACTGGACAGGCTGGACACTGTTTGATTGGCACTTCTGTTGCACCTGTTTGGGTGGGACAGTTTACAGCTTTATCATTCTTATTGGATCATGTAGGTTTGTGACCTCATGTAGCAGCACATCTTCACCAAGTTTTAAAACGTGCAGGGGTCTAATCAGCCAGAATAAGTGTGAACACCTGTGAGGGTGTGCAGGACTAAAGTCAGGAGTTACTGATTAAAGAATAGATGAGATGAATCTGACCAGACACTATTAATCCATTTATACTGGTTACATGTATTTTAATAAATAATACATTTGTCTGTGCTTCGCCAAATGGTACATCCAGGAGCAGCGGCGGAAGTTGCTTCAGGAGATGTGTGCTAACGACAGCGTGGTGTTTCCTGGCAAAAACCGTTCGTTTGACGACATTCCCAACAGGGAGCTGGATCACCTTATTGTGGACGACAGGCACGGTATCATCTACTGCTATGTTCCCAAGGTATGCAAACTCCTACAACATTTTATCTCCTTTTAGTTATGTTAATGTTGATGTTTGTGCTCTTTTAAAATGGTTAAAATGTATTTTTCACATGACCAGATAAGAAACAGATCAGTATGTCTAATCGTCTTTATGCCAATACAATGCCACCTACGTCCTCCAGCGTCCACCCATTTCACTGTAATAACTGAATATTTATTTTAGACTTCTGACATGTGCTCCCTGCCTTCCCGCTCTCAGGTTGCGTGCAGTAACTGGAAGCGCATCATGATAGTTCTCAGCGAAAGCCTGCTGAGGGACGGTGTTCCCCAGAGAGACCCGATGGCCATCCCCAGAGACCTGGTCCACAACAGCAGCATGCACTTTACCTTTAACAAGTTCTGGAAACGTTACGGCAAGTTTGCGAGGCACCTCATGAAGGTCAGTTCAGATACTAAACTATATATTTTTATTTTTAATGTTTATTTGTAGAGAGACAAGTATGTAGCATAATCCACAGCCACACAAGCCAGTGGTGTGTGCTGCAGAACACTGGTGTGCCGTGAGATTTTGTCTTGCCCTTTGGTGTGCCTTGGACACAAGATGTTTGAAAACCCCTGCTCTAATATAATTTGCAATGCCTGAAACCACAACAAATGTCAAAGAAACAGTACAAAACACAAACTCAACAATAAATGCAAACACAAAACTCAAGCTCGAGCTCAAGGCTCGCCCTAGATTTTTATCATATTATTCCATCTGCTAGCTTTTCTTCACTCTTGGCAGTTCTTTACCTCCCACACAAGGACGTGAGTTTTATTTTTAGAGACGTGTTTTGGTGGAACTCCAGAGGTCACGTAATGATGCAGGGGTCACTGAGACAAATGAAATCCAACCTGGGTCACTGTGTGCTTCTGGCCACAGATTTATTTTTAAATAAAGTCAATATTCACAAAAGGTCACTCACCACACGGGAAACCATTCATTGTCAAAGCTTCAGAGTCCTCTGACGTCTACTTCATGGTTTAAATGTGAGTGTGAATCACAAGTTTTATCATAAAACAATCTCGTCTAATCATCACTCTGTAACCTGTGACAGGCTGTTATGATACCACAACTATCACACATTCACATAGATGTAGTTTTTGTTGAGCTGCGAGCGTCCCGTAGGTTTACATTACCAAAGGTTTATGACAAAATCACTTGACGACACTGACTCCTGTGTGTACACGGTGAGAGAGGAGAGGGAGAGACGCTGTGCTGCTGCCAGAGGAGCTGCTGAATGAGTTCCCTCTGAGCTGTAAGTCACTAAAAGAGTCTGAGAAAGTCCGGGGCTGTTCATGAAACATTCAGGACGCTACAGTTTATTCCATACTACTGCAGCTGCTCCTCTTTTTGGAACCACCGCGGAGTCGCTAATGATTTTGCTTTCAGCCATGTTTGTTGTTGCCGTGGGTAACAGCATGATGTCAATTTGTTTCTCATGTCATATTAAAAATTCTACTGGTATTACTGTGAATGAGATGATAGGGCACACCCCTATCTTTAAGCGTAGTATTAGTAGTTCTGTCTCATATTTTCACGCCTCCACCATCTCTGTTAATTGTCCGTTGTATGAGTGGTGATGAGATGTTACATGCTAATAAAATCCTCTTTCATTTTTCAAAGGTGAAGCTGAAGAAGTACACCAAGTTTATTTTCGTGCGGGACCCCTTTGTGCGCCTCATCTCGGCCTACCGCAACAAGTTCGAGCTGCGCAACGAAGACTTCTACCGGCGCTTTGCACAGGTCATGCTGCGCCGCTACGCCAACCAGCCGACGCCCCCTGCCTCTGTGGACGAGGCGTTTGGCGTGGGCATCCACCCCTCCTTCTCCCACTTCATCCAGTACCTCCTGGACCCTCAGACAGAGAAGGAGATGCCCTTTAACGAGCACTGGCGGCAGGTATATCGGCTTTGCCATCCATGTCAGATTCAGTATGACTTTGTGGGCCACCTGGAGACGGCGGAGGAGGATGCCGAGCACCTACTGCGCCAGCTGCGGGTGGACAACGTGGTGGAGTTCCCCACCTCCCATAGGAACCTCACAGCCAGCAGCTGGGAGGCTGATTGGTTCAGCACAGTGCCTGTGGAGGCGCGGAGAGAACTCTACAAGCTGTACGAACCTGACTTCAGGCTCTTTGGCTACGACAGACCAGACTCGATTCTCAATGAGTGACTCGTGTTTCTACTAAACTGACCCAGGCACACACAGACAAACCATTTTTTATGTAATGAGATAATGCTACACTCCAGCAACAGTGACACCTCCCCCTTGTTCTGGGCTTTGCAGATGTGTTCTCCAGTCCTGTCTGTTGTTCACTGAATGTGCACATTATTAGGGACGCTCCAAGGAAGCACACTGATGAGGTGAATCCAGGTTAACAGCCATTATCAATTATGAAATCACAAAGATAACAAGAAGCACACAAGTTAGACTTGTGCAAACAGCACGTGTCCCTTACATGTTGCACATTCAGTGTAGTCCCTAAGGTGCTGTGTGTAACTCTGGAGAAAGATGGCTCACTGTCGAGTCTCATTTCTAGGTCATCAGATACTGTCGCTTTGGGTTGGTAGTTGGACCCAAGCAGCAACCCAAAGCGTCAGTATCGGACAACCTGGGAATGAGACTCAACAATCAGCCATCTTTCTCCAGAGTTACACACAGCGCTTCTAAGTGAGTGTCTAGCACTCGCAACGCTGATGTCACGCCACGCCTGTCATTTGTGACGTCACAGTCGTGCTGTGACCAACTGTGACGATCACACAGGCTTTGTAGCAGGACGCCGAAGTGATGTCACGGAGCCATACTCTGTTTGCGATGTCGTAGAAACCCGTTTGGTCATGACACAAATGCAGCGGACGGCGGGTGATTAGTTACAACAAGGTGTTACTAGATTAGTTTTAAAGGAATAGTTCACCCACAAAATGATCATTTGTATGTCAGTAACTCACCCTGTGGTACGCTGAGCTGGTGAAGAAGACTATGTTTTTGTTGCATACCTTTACGAAGAACAGAGAATCCAGGAACAAAAAAAATTCTTGATGAACTGGAGAAAAAGGAGGCCGTGTTCAACAGCACACTACTCGACTGTTTATGCGCAAGTGTTTTACAGAGCATACGACTAGATTTCAATCCGGAGAGACTTGTTTTTTGTTGCAGAAAGAATATTTATTAACGTGCAAATAAGAATAAAAATGAGGAAAGTCTTTGGTGATTAGACCCCGTAGAGATGGTGTGATTTAAGGAGGGTGATGAATCCATAGTCGAATAGGGAACCCCCCCGGGGTCTAGACGCTGGTGGTGGTAGAGGTGGTGAAGATGAGATGAAGAAGTGCCGATGATCTGGATGAGTAGAGGAATGAGTCTTTGTTTAGCTTGTCCTGGACTCTGGATACGATGGCTGGAGGTGAACAAGGTGGAGGAGGGCGCGAAGATTCTGCCTAATATGGTGGCAGGCAGCAGCAGAGGAGAGAGCAGAAAATTTTGCAGTGCTTTCCTGATTGGCTGATAGAGATCGCGGTTAAGTTTGATTGGATAACTAGAAGAGTGAACGCCCACAGTCAGCTGATTAGAGGAAGTAGTGAGAGTGGGATGGAGAGAATTGTGAATGGATGAGCACAAAGAAAGTCTTCCTGATTGAACTTGAGCGTCGTAACGCAAACTAAAGCTCAGTTCAGACCAAAGATTTGTGACCAGACGAAACCGCTTTAGAACGTTGGAGAGAGAAGTCGCAGCGGTGCGAACTCGACTCAAGCAGGCTGATGGTGTCACCTGCAACTCTGTTGGTCAAATTGCCAGTGGCTGGTTTTAGAACATAAAGCACGTCACCTGTTTCTACAGCCAATCAGCTTGTAGTGAAGTCTGCTGGTCAAGTCAAAATGACCGCAGACGGTGTGTTCACTTGCTGCAGCAGGTGGTCCATCCCTGTCGAGCCCTCTGTTTCCGTCCTAATGGTGTGCCGGTGTCGGATGGTGGGCTGCTGCTGCTTGCTGTATGTGCTTATGCCCTCCTACAAACACACCTTCTCATTGACTGATTAATTGGTGCCGCTTACTTATATTATTGTGGCGTATTTATTTTGAATACAGTCCATCTAATGCTGGTTTTTTGCAGTTTCATCACCACTACAAATGCAGCTGTAGCCAGTATCTCACTAGCCATGTTTCCTTCAGCCTGTTTAGATGCACATCTAGAAGTATCGCATCGGAAAATTATGATGGAAACGCCAAAATTCGAATTAAAATCCCCTGATTCGCACAAACTAAAATACGCTCGCTTTAGCTGGGTTTTGGTTGATTCGAAAAAATGTTGATTCGCAAAACGGGGGATGTAAACAGTTATGTTTGAATTAAGTCTGACGTAGCTCTCTCCATGGTGATATCCACACTCCGGGTCAGGAAGGCGGTAATGCATTTACAAGCTGGTTGCCAACCGCCAGAAAACGTAGAAGAAGAAGAATGCGAGAGTTGTTTTGTTTCCGGTTCTACGGAAAACTCGCGCGAGTTCGTAGTTTTCACCAAAGTCCGTACATTTAATGGAAACACACAGGATTCGTATTTTTTTTAATGCGCATTTCCCAATGATTCAAATCACTTTTGGATGGAAACATAGCTACTGTCACTATCCTCACTCATATTTTAAGAAGCTACAAATTATATTCAGCCACAAAATAAACCTGAAAAGCTGCAAATCAGAACAGAAGCACAGAGAGTTGTTGCATAGAGATGATACACCATCATCTAGTTGCATTGGTGTGAACCGGCAGGTTTTAAGAACGTTGCAGAACGGCGCATTGCAAGAAGTTGCATGTTTCAACTCGTCTCGTTGCGAATCTTTGGTGTGAACTGGGCTTAACTGATCGAGGCAGTGGTAGACCAGCAACTCCCCTTTTCAGCGAGGTAAAGTTACTGTTTTATGAATCGAGTCTGGCTTAGAGAAGTTTCACTTTCCGGTCAGTTGTCTGTCGGAAAACGTTGTCCTGTTTGGTAAGTACTTGGCATACGACTTGGATTGTACAGCACGAGTTGTGTGAGAGTTCGTAACTGGATGCTTTGAATGTTCTGCACTTCCGGATTCTTTAATCGCCACAAAGTCACGCAAGAAAAGCTGATTTTTTTTCGTGAATTTAACGTAACACATGGTGACTAAGTGACATACAAATGATCATTTTGTGGGTGAGGTGTTCCTTTAAGTGTAGCTGCACTAGAGTATTAGTTGTCATCTAATTTATTTCACATTGTGTAAGTGCAATGTTTATGTCAAGCATGAAAGGGATTTTTATGTGTTTAAAAAGACACAGTAATGACAGCTATCGGCACCAGAAACAGGTAGAAGTCTTTTCTACCTCATACTCAGATTAAGAGGATACTCGTATGTTATGTAACACATACTACAAACCCTACTGCTTCTCCAGACCTGGCTCATTAGGCTTCACAGTGGAGGTTATATTAATAGAAACATTTCAGACAACATGTTAGCAGCTTGCTTTATTCGACCAGTTTAAAAGCATGTTATCATCTCATCATATAGAAGCACAGCAGCTCCAGTGAGCGTCAGACTGCACAGCTCGATTTGTCTCAGCTTGTCTTTGAGACACTGGAGTTTCGACATTCTTTTGATTTAATCTCAGCTGGATGTACACAGGTGAGCCGCTGTGTATTTAAACTAACTGTTTTTCAAAGGGAACATTTTCTTTAATTGCTCTATTGTGCCGCCACGGCGCCGTTATCATCAGCATTTGATCACCTTTGTGTTTCCATGCACAGACTGCAGTTATTAACACTGACCTACATTGGGTAATCCTGGAGACTGCAACAGCATTGTTGTTCCCCTCTAAAAATGATGAACATGTGTTTTTTTTTTGTTTTTTTTTTTACTTTTCAAGGGCAGCATTTTCACGGGGCGCAGTATTTTGTAGCAAGGAGCTGAGCACATTTCATGAAGACGACAGGGAGTGTTTTTCAGTATGAGAGAATACATGAGAATACATCACTCCAAGAGCTGGGTTGGTGCAAGATGAGGCTATGGTCAATATAAAAGAAATACGTCACCTCCAAAATGGACGTTTCTACATCAATGTCACACCCTTTCATTGAGCTCACCACGAGCCTCCACGGTGAACGAAGAATCCAAAAACTGCCCCCGACTAAGAATTTTCCTAGTCGACCAATAGTCATCATTTAGGGCCGTTACTCGACTAGTCTCCTGCATGTTTATGATATACATTTGATTATTAAATGATTTATTTTGGTGGTTTGAGTTGCAGGTACTAATGAACCTTCATTAATATAGGCCTATATTTTATCTCCAAGTGCACGTCACACACTGAGCGAGCCGCCTGTTAATGACGCTGTGGGCTAATGGGCATGTAGCTACTTCCATGTTTCAGATGATACGTCATGTTTGTAGTCGACCAATGAAGATGAGTTTACATATCACCTTGGGTTCGTCCTTCACCTTCTCAAAATGATACCACACTTTGGATTTCCTGCCCGACATGTTATTAACTAGCCTGTGGAATAACCGCAGGTACCAGCCCTGGAAATTAACCTGACTCCTGTCTGACTGCTGAGCGTGGACACTTCCTGTGTCTGTCCTTTCAAATTAAAGTCACACATGGTCCAGTCATATAGGTTTGGATTTATTCTTGAAGGTGCAGCTCCTAATAGAGTTTCATGTTTTTTTTCTCTGCGACAAAACAACCAATGAATTCTTGACCTTTCTGGCTGACTAACGTTTAGTCGACTTTTAGGGGGCAGCCCTAGTCAAAACATCCTGTTACAAACTCTCACACAACTCGCACAGTATAGTCCAAGTTTCATTTATCTATTCGTATGCTCAATTCTTCCCAACCAGACAGCCCTATCTGACGGGGAACTGAACTAAGAGTGAAACTTACCTATGCTCTCTTCAGTGCAAGACTCCATTGAGAAAAAACAGTCATTTTACCTCCCTGAATACAGGAGCTGCAGGTCTACCTCTGCCTCAATCAGTGAGTTTGTTTGTGTTATTGTGTGACTTTGGTGAATCTGATCTAACCCGTTAAGGCACCAAAGTCACACAAAAACACAAACTGACTAACTGACTGAGGCAGCAGTAGTCCAGCAGCTCTGGTGTTCAGCGAGTTTAAATTACTGTTTTTGTCAATGGAGTCTGGCATTGAAGAGAGCATCAATAGGTTTCACTTTTAATTCAGTTGCCGGTGGACAGCACTGTCTGTTTGGGAAGTACTGAGCACACAACTGGATAAATGTGACTTTGGGAGTTGTGTGAGAGTTTGTAAATCAAGCTGATATAGTTTTTTTTGGTGTTAAACACTGTCGCCTTTGACTCCAGTTCATCAGGAACTTTCTGATTTTGGATTCTTTGTTCACTGTGGATGCATGTGAGAAGAAGTTTCCTTCACAAATTCGACACAGCACAGAGTGAGTAATTGATATACATGTGGTAATTTGGTGGGGGGGATGTTCTTTTAACGTCAGAGTTTCCACATAAGGCGAGATCATGGTACGAGTCAGGATGAATCTGACATGATATGAGCAAGGATCAGGCTGCATGTTTTATAAGAAGAGCGGAAGGATAAGACAGTGCCTTTGGTTGCAAAAGTTTACACAGCAAAAAAAAGTATTTTTGTAGAAGGACTTAATTTTTACTTTGAACATAATACAGTGAGAGCTGTATGAAGCCGCGGCGGGGTATATTTGATATACTGCGCCTTGTTTATCTTGTGTGGTTATTCTTCGGAAAGAATAGAAAACAGCAGAGCCCTTCAGCAGAAACTGTCTTTATGGGACTTTGTATGATTCACGACTCTGTGAGGACTCTCTCAGTGTGCTTGTGTCCAGTGCATTGCTTTGTGTATTGTTAAAACACGCAGGAAAACTGTGTGGTTTGTACTGTATGTGATGTCATGGACACGTGGCTCTGTGCCACATTATTCTGCAAGTCACTGAGATGTACATGTTCACACTTGACTCAGTGTTGTCTCACTGCCTTTTGGTTTATTTGTTCTGTACAAGTGTGGGGCATTTTGATTCCTTAATGACTTAGTCACACCTGGATAGGATGGAATTATTTAGCATCTGTGGCTGGATTTCCCAAAAGTTTGTCATCATCACTGGGCGTGTTTTTTTCCATGTCGGTTTAAATACACACACAGAAAAGTCGTCTCACACTCTCACCTCACCAGTGTTAGGGTTTTTCTTTGGTATTTTTATAATGTTCTTTTGCTGTATTTTCTTATGTTACTGTCCTGAACCATGTCAGAAATTTTATTCTTGGCTGTATTTTTTATTTCTTTAAAAGTGCAAACAACACCGTATGATGGAGTCATTT
The DNA here is from genome assembly GCF_041903045.1 of Epinephelus lanceolatus. Taxonomy (NCBI): domain Eukaryota; kingdom Metazoa; phylum Chordata; class Actinopteri; order Perciformes; family Serranidae; genus Epinephelus; species Epinephelus lanceolatus. Next base: position 36,836,624 of record NC_135751.1, read on the forward strand.
TGTAAGGGAAAAAGAAATGGTTTATTTATTGGCGCAGTAAAACCTATGAGTACATGCTGCTTCTGTAATCGGAAAACCAGTCTTGGAGTGTTTAAAGGTGACTTTGGTATTTGACAACCTAGACCATATTTTCCCATGTTTTTGTGTCTCAGTGACTAAGGGGAAAAACAGTTTCAGGGCATGTGTGTCACATCCGCTAAATGTGCTTGTTTTTGCCACTAACAAGCTCAAAGTATTTAAGTGTCTGTTAACATTGTGGAAAGGATCCCTACAGAGATGGACCTTTTTTAAAGAGTAAGATCCTTTTTGTTTAATCAGAAACAGCCCTGAAATCACTATCGCCAAACCCACCAGACTCCATTTAAATAAACAGCAATTTTATCACCATAAAAACACACTTCATTCAAAGCCGACAGAAACAAAATGAACCTCACCAAACCATTTATCTTTGTCTTTCCTCTGTCTCAACGAACACCAATTTTAGTTTGGCTGGAATTAACCCTTAATTCACCCAGTTAGATGTGAAAACATGCTGCCTCTGTACACACTAAAATAGGAGTCTGGTGGGTTTGGCGATGACGATTTCAGGGCTGTGTCTGGTTAAACAAAAAGGATCTCACTCTTTAACAAAAAGGTCTATCTCTGTAGGGATCCTTTCCATAATGTTGTCAGACACTTAGAGTAATAATCTGAGCCTGTCAGTGGCAAAACCAAGCACCTTAAGTGGACGCACGCTGACTGGGACGATGCCCTGAGTGGTTACATTGCAGCGATAGAGATTTTGGGGCAGTTTCTGGCTCAACAAAAAGGATCTTACCCTTTAACAAAAAGGTCTATCTCTGTAGGGACCCTTTCCATAATGTTGTCAGACACTTAGAATAATAATGTGAGCCTGTCAGTGGCAAAATCGAGCACTTTTAGTGGATGTAACGCCTCGAAATTGCTGTTCCCATTAGAAAAAAATTGGGACAGTAGGGTCCAGGTCGAAAAACACCAAAGTTACCCTTCAATGGATGTTTAAGAAGATTAAAGTTTGACTGGTGGTGTCTATTTTTGTCCACAGTGACCTGACACTTCAACATCATTGCTTTGAGCAGCTTAAATATTTATCGAAGCTGCAGTGCCAAACATTGTCCCACATTTTGACCACATGCTGATTCCTAACATTAAATAGTGTCACAGACCAAAAAGAACCCTCAAATCTATTTTTGTGATTCATGTTTTTGTAAAATGTATAAATATTTCATAAAGTCACAAGAGACTTTGCCGTCACACAAACTCGTTTCTTCTCTCATCCAAAGGGAAAAATGCAAAGCATTCAGTTTCATCAGTGTTATGGTGTCATGCATCATCTGGTCTTTGTACAAGAGAAATAAAGGTTGTGGGGCATGATGGAAAATGTTTTTGCCTCTCTCTGTAAATTATGCATTCTGTATCAGTATTATATGATGTCATGACACTATATGATTAATGTTAGATATATTTTCACAAAGATATCTCTCTAGTAATATATATTGTCTCAACACCATGAAGCAGAACAATCCCTTTGTGTCGAGAAAGTCTTGTGTAAATGGGGGAAGGGAAATGCCTCTTATCAGGACACCAGGAAAGACAAATGGTCACAGTGCAGCCCACAAAAATGTTAACAGGAAATGTGGACAATTTAAGTAGTATCAATGAACCCTCTGGATGTTTAGGTCTGGTAAGTAAACATTCCAACCTACTACATAAATTCCTAACAGTATACAGATAAATATAAAAATGAGGTCAGAGCCATCAACCAGTCATCAGATACCCTGCTGGTACAATACGCTGGCCAAAGCAGAAGATATCAAGACAAGGAAGCTTTTCACAGTGCATGGAGGGTTTCATGCCAAGTCCAACGCCCTGAGGCTGTACACTAAGTGTAGCGAGGGGCGGCTGAGGACTGGTGAGCATCAGAGCCACTGTCCAGGATGAAACAACCAAGATCTAGGAACACATCAGAAAGATGGCCCCCAAAGATGAGCTGCGAAGTGACTAGCTCAGGCAGCAGGAACTCGAGAATGCAGAAGAAGACCAAATGACTGATAGTGTCCAAGAAATCAGAAGAAACGCTAAGAATAAAACAGAATTTTTGAGAGGGGAACCAGCTTATTACTGAGCAGCTCACAACAGCATCCTCAAGAGGTCACTGTGTTCACTTCTATCTCAGTCTTCATGACAAGACCTTTTTGGGTCAGTGCAGACAGACCAAGCTGTGAGAGCCCTGGTGGATGAATTTTATTTTTACCCCTGCACCAACAGGGCGCCTGGATGACTTTATTGACTGTACCTTTAATTCAGGGTGAACTGATCAAAATATACATCACTCAGAGATGACTTTGTACCTTTGTAGTTAATAAGAACATATCAAAGCTGCATTGACTGACTATCAGGCTTAGAAACAGCCGCCATCATATCAGTGGCTCCTAGGGGTATCTCTGATCATGTTAAAGGGACAGTTCACCCCACAAAATCAAAACTACAATTCTTTCCTCTTACCTGTAGTGCTTATCAGTCTAGATAGTTGCGATGTGAGTTACAGAGTGTTTGAGATATCGGCCGCAGAGATGTCTGCCTTCTCTCCAGTATAATGGAACTAGATGGCTGTTCTCATGTATGTAGTGGAGGATGCGATCACATGACAAATGCACCAACAGGAGTAAAGATAGAAGCAGTATACAGGGCAAATGTCTGCACAAAGATGTAGGTTGGGGTGGTGGATGGGTCAAACAAACACACAGCTTTCCCCCATGAGATGAAAGTTTGTGTCCCATATGAAACCGAGCAAACCTTAAGTTATCTTAAGGGCTTGATTCTTTTGTTAAACCTAACCTAACCTAACCTAGGGCTAGGGGCGCTGATTTGTCAGATATTGTAAACAATTGTATGAGGATACATTGAACTAGATGGCACTCAGCTTGTGGTGTTCAAAACGCCAAAAAAAAAAAACATTTGAAAAATTCAACAGCAATGTCTCTTTACAAAAATCATGACCCGGTTGCTCAAGATAAACCATAGATCTTGTTGTGAGCAGTTTCATATGGGAACTATTGTCTTTCTACTAAACTACACCCACTACTGTTTCATCGCGCAGAAGGAAGCATGCATCTACTCATGGACGAGAGGCTCGTGCTCGTGACAGCACGAGAGGTAAATGTTAATGGCGTCCTCCTTGGCTGAGCTCGTTCAATGGTGCTAGGTGAGCTAGCTGTGGAAGCACACGTAATTTTTACGCTGTGATACAGCTGGCGGTTTGGTTTGGTAGAAGAAAAATATACACCAAAACAGTCCAGATTGATAAATAGCACTACAGGTAAAAGGAAAAATATGTAATTTTGATTTTGGGGGTGAACTGTCCCTTTAACAGTGATGTAAGCCTTCAAATAAGAGAAACACTGTCGTCTGTTTAGCTCCTTTTATTCAGAATTTTTTCCCAAAGACTGATTCTGTTGGGCTGACGTTTAAAATCATGAGTGTACACTTCCCTCCAGTGGTCATGGTAAGGAACTGTATTTAATCTGTGACAATGTCAACATAATCATTATTAGTGAAATCATGTACAAACATAGTACATTAGTGTGATTACTACAAGAGTATTACAACATTGTATGATACCATATTTATACTTATGGTCAATACCTGCAAATTAATTCTAAGTAACTAAGCGGATGCAATTAGAAACCAACGGAAATTAACATTAAATCGTAACTGATCTCTTGTGGTGACAGTTGGAAAATGGAACTCCATCTATCTGTATTAAATGCAGGTAATTGTTTCACAGTATGACAATAGCATATTACTGCTTTATGTTGCAGCTGGGTACAATGCACCGTTATATTTCCATTGACTTTATATTTACATGATACTAAACATAAAGGGAGGAACAAAGGGAGGATAATCAGCACCTTTAGGCGAACCTTCAAGTACACTTTAAAAGCAAAACACAATTCAGTCAATAAAAATATCAAAGTTAATCCATAACATTAAATCTTATGGGGAGAGAACATTTTGCTTCCTGTAGTTTCACAAACTCAAATCTGTACACAACAAAGTTAGCACCATGTTTTAGCACCACATTTTGGATTCCAAAAGCTATTGCTTCATCTCTTCAATACAGAGAGAGATGTCAGAAATCTTTTGATTTTCATTGTCTGTCACTGAAAGTAAACAGATTATAAAATATGCAGGGAAAATTCTTTTTTTGGTTTTAAAATTATTGCTCTGTGGGATTAAAGGTCCAGTGTGTAGGGTTTATGGGGATATATTGGCAGAAATGGGACTTAATATTAATAACTATGTTTTTAATAGTTTATAATCACCTGAAAATTAGAATCGTTGTGTTTTCGTTACCTTAGAATGAGCCGTTTATATCTACATACAGAGCATGTCTTCTTCCAGGGAGTCTGTCATGTTGTTTCTACAGTAGCCCAGAAGGGACAAATCAAACACTGGCTCTAGAGAGGGTTTCATTTGGTTGCAATCCGCAACCTCACCACTAGATGCCACAAAATCCTACACACTAGACCTTCAAAGACTGATACCACTCTCATGCTAGTGAGCTAAATATTAAGTTGCAGCTAGCAGCTGTTTAGTTTAGCTTAGCATAAACACTGAAAACAGGGGAAACAGCTAGCCTGGCTCTGTCTGTAGGTAATAAAATCCCTCTAACTGCATCTGTAATCTTAACAAGTTATATCTTGTTAGTTTAATTTGTGCAAAACAAATGTTGTAAAATGTCAAGTTATCTCTGCTCCCAAACAAACAAGATAAAATTAATAATTAGTGAGCTTTAGAGCTGCTGGTGGGGCTAGTGGTTTTGCCCAGGGGTGCACAGTCAGAAGAGGCAAACCAGGCAAATGTTTGGTGTTGCTCCCCAAAAAATTTGGAAAAGGGGACCCTGATGACAACTCATAGTTGCACATTTTGCAGTGACAACTATATATCCCCTTACACCTCCTGTAAAAGCACAACACAGTGCACTGCAACTGCCCCCTTTCTAGCTACCGTCAACGGCTGGATCCTGTTAGCTAGGACAGTCAGCTAGCTATCTGTAACTGTCATACATACGTTAGGTGTAATCATCAGTGCAACCATCAAGGCCAAGTTGGGCTTCTTTGTCTGTGGCCTCCAGAGTCTAAGATCACCACTGATTTTGCTATTTGCTGACTTTATGCTAAGCTAAGCTAAGCTAACTGGCTGCTGGTTTCAGCTACAAATTCATCGCACAGGGATGAGAGTGGTATCAGTCTCCACATTCTTGGTGAGAAAACAAATTAGCATATTTCTCCCCAAAAATGTTGAACTATTCCTTTAATGAAACCATGAAAAATGAGAAATATATGCAGCATTAAGACAATTAATCTGATGTATTTACTTTCTTTCTACTAGGCTGATGAGCACCTTTGTTTCTTATTTTCTCAGAGGTATTGCTCATTCTCTAGCGACCATTTTGATTGTAGCACCACTGTGAAGCATGCTGAGCACCTTTTTATATCTGGATATAAAAGGAAGAAGAGAACAATTTTACAGTAATTTGCATTCTGCTGCTGCCTCAGTTCAATTTGTTTGCTTTCCATCCAACAGTCTCATCCTTGGCCTTGCCTCCCCTCTCTTATTCAGTTTCCTTCTACGCTACCTTTGATGAGGTAGCCGTTAAAAGTGATGTAGACATCTACATCGTCGCTGTAGACTGCGTTCTCCCTCTCCCTCTTGTACAGGCGGATCCACACTTCGTCCTTCAGCTCCAGCTCCAGCATCACGCTCTGACTCTGCATGATGGAGCGGTCGCTGGGCTGGGCGTACACGATGGCCTGCTCTGTGTCGTTGTGCATGATGTGCAGATATGTCTCCTTGAAGTTCCATGTGTGGATGTTGACGTTGAAGAAGTAGATCCCCGGGACGTGGCAGATGAATTTCCCGTTGAACATGTTGAAGTGGTCGTTGAGGTTGACGAAGACTGTGTCAAACACAAGCCCCTGGTAGGAGTCCAGGCTGTGGAGGGATTTGCGGCGGCCAACGGAGAAGGCGGAGTACTGGACTTTGCAGGGGTCTCCTGGGGGACCTGCCTGGCCCTTGGCGCCCTTTGAGCCCGTGGGACCTCTGGAGCCTGGAGGGCCTTCTTGTCCAGGTTTACCAGGCGTTCCTCTGTCGCCACGGTCTCCTTTGTCACCTGCACAAAATTATGTTACTGTGGGAGCTACTTTGACAAACAAGAATCCTTCCTTTTCATTAGGTGAAGCCAAAGATTATGAAAGTCCTCAGTTGTCTAAAATATCTGTCAATCAGCGTTTGTGAACTTTTAAAGCAGCATAAGGCAACTAAGATTTGGAATTTGCATCAACCAAGACAAAAAGTGGTTTTGGGCATGACATAGATGAAGTACCTTTGAGGATGGTCATGTTGATGTAAGTGCGGACCTCTGGCACATGGCTGAAACCTCCTGTTGGAGGCTGGGCTCCACTGCCCTCTGGTGGCTCCAGGTCATCACAGCACTGCCTGCAGGGGACGGGAGGAGGAGGAGGCACCAGGGCCACCAGGGAGGTGAGGGACAGAAGGATGAGGGCACCCAACATGGCTGTGCCTGCAGTGAGATCAGAGGAAACTATCAGATGACTGGAAGAGCGTCACACTTTGGGACTCTGTGTCTTGGTGACGCACTGTGACTTCATCTGGGTCGGTGCTACAATGAACTGAGGTCCCACATTTAAAGCTCATGATGTCAGTGATGACATACTGACGTTTGGCACCATCTTGGTTTTGTGTGTTAGCATGCTAACATTCGCTAATTAGCACTAAAAGTATGGCTGAGGCTGATGTGAGGGACTGTCATTAAGTTTTTAAGCAATATATGTAACAAGTAGCGCTGTATTTCATGGCTTAACACTTCACTCAGACAGAATTTTGGGCCACTCATCAAATTTAGAAATATTAAATTCTTTTGGTCGCTGTGAGCAGGGTTTGAACCTGCGCGGGGAGACCCCATTGGATTTCAAGTCCAACGCCTTAACCACTCGGCCATCACAGCTCCAGAGATGATGCTCAGTCTGAGACCAACAACACACACCCACCCCTGGCTTTGATACCAACATAGGCAATTTCAAATTACCTCACTGAAATGAAATGGCTACAATGGGGACTAACGTCATCACACAAGAATACAAGTGAGCTCACTGAATCCACAAGAGTCTAAATTGTCCGGACATACCCAGTTTATGCAATTCCAAGCCTATTTGGAGAACCCAGAGTGCAGAAATATTATATATATCTTATCTATTCTGAAAAATGGCAAAAGCACTTTTTCCCTCAAGAAAATTTAGCCTAACTTTGAAGCTTTGGAGCTGAAACTTTTGGACTTTATTTAGCTCCTTCTCGACAAGATAGTTTGGCTCCACTGGATGGCTTAGGTCGTCTAGTTTCATATGATACTTGTGTCTTCACTCACTGAGCTCGCTACAGCAGGTTTTACCAGAAATGATAAAATGCTTCTCTGCTCCTTTCTTTTTCTTGTTCTCTCTGAACTTGTTTTTTTTTTCATCTGATCTCGGCTGTTATTGTGAAAATGGTGATGAAAACTCAACCACACCATTTTTACAGCAGCTGTAGGGAGTGGTATCAGATGACAAGTTGAAATGTGTTTAATGATGATAATGATGCTACATGTAACTTGTGCTGTCAGGGATAAAAGTCAGAAAGTAAATTATTGTACTTGATCCCATGGGTCATCTGAGCCCCCCAAAGATGGCCCACAAATGTCAACATCAACCCTAAAGCCTTTAAAATACATTTAGATCATTCAGAAAACAAGAAAAACTGGAGGGGAAAGCACTCTGTAGCCTAAGCACAGACATCCACCAAGGTCAAATGCCCGGTCTTGCAACATTAACAAAAGTGAGAAATAATTTGTGTATCCGACCCATGATTTGAATCCGCTCCAAAATGTAAGTTCTTCCTTAGCCTGTGCTGCACCTTTGCACCAAGTTCCATAAAAATCAGGCCAGTAATCCTTCTGTAATCCTGCTGACAAACAAACAAGCTGATCCAAAAACACAACCTTTGTAGCAGAGATAATAAAAAATAGTCAGTTCACATGAGGACAAGGAAATCCCCAGAAGCAAAGACAATTCTGTTCAATTCATGAAACATATGTACTTGCCGAAATATCAGTTGTTCAGCAGCTGCTAAGAAAATAAGATCATTATGTGTCCTGAATGTCATTCCCAGAGCGGTGGAAAAGAGAAAGAGGAATCCTCAGCTCAGAGCCAAAGAAAGCATTGATCAGCCCAAAGAGAAGACACAGGAGTCAGGAATGGTGACAGGGAAATAACAAATAAGGTGAAACATTCTTAGAATTACACAAACACATTTGTTTATGAGGTGACCGTGCATTCACTGTGGCATTTCACTGGTTACTAAAATAAAATCCTGCCCTCATACATCCAGAGAGCTGACTCTGGAGGTCAAATGGTGCCTCAAACACTCAATGTACTTCTCCAAATCCCCAAAGTAAAGAAAATGTCAAAATAATGGGAGCGGGCATGCATACAAGGACCATAAATCACCTGAAATATTACCCCGCAGGCAGCCCATAATTTATCCCCAATTAGCTCTGGAAAGGTTGAGTCCTCACAGCAGCTTATTTTATCCAGACAAAGTCAGCAGAGTGGCTTTTTCTACACAGAGAGCCAAGCTGAGTAGTTTTCAATGGAAATGTGATGGCTGTCTGCCAGACTCTCAGTGATCAGCCAGTCTGTGTGTCCTGTAACTGGAACAGTGTGTGCTGCTGTGTTTATACAGGACAGCTGTATCCATACTGACTATTGTATCAGCAAACAACCACAAACACAGACATAAAGTTTAATGTTAAAAAAAGAATATGATCAACAGACAAAACAGAACTTGGACTGTTTCCTATGGAATTCTAAAACTGGACCAGACTGTATTTTGTGCTCTTTGCCCCACTTTACTACATCGTAACTCTCTTTACAGTGACTTAACAGTTAATTAAGGACATATGTACTCAATAATACAATCCACATTTTATCTTTTTTGAAACTGTGTCAGAGAAATGTTAGTTATTTGAAGGATGTATAGATAGTGGTGGAGTTGTTTTGTTGGACTGCATTATATTAAGATATTTTATCAACCTCTGCAGACAGGCTTGTATGGATGAATTACTGAATGGGCCTGCCAGGGCCTCTTTTTCACCTGACTGTTAAAAAACCATTTATTGTTGTTGAGTAAATCAAATGACTACAAGGAGACGCAAGATGACTACAAAGAGATACAAGATGACCAGAAAGAGACAGAAAATGACTACAAAGAGACACAAAATACAAACAAAGTGACAAAAGATGATGACGAAGACATGGAAAACGACTAGAAACAGATGGAGGATGACAATAAAGAGATGAAAAATGCAGACAAAGAGATTCAAGATGACTACAAGGAGATAGAAAATGACTACAAAGAAATGCAAAATGCAAAGAAAGAGATGCAAAATGCCAACAAATAGATCCAAGATGACTACAAAAAGATGCAAATGACTGCAAAGAGATGCAAGATGACTACATAGAGACACAAAATCTAAACAAAGACACAAGGTGACTAAGAAGAGATGCAAAATCCAAATAAAGAGATGCAAAATGCAAACAAGGAGAAACAAAATGACTACGAAAAGATTAAGATGACTACAAAGAGACTCGAGATGATTACAAAGAGATGCAAAATGCAAACAAAGAGACCCAAGGTGACTACAAAGAGACACAAAATTAGTACAAAGACACACAAGGTGACTACAAATAGATGCAAAATCCAAACAAAGAGAAACGAAATGCAAACAAAGAGACACAAAATGACTATGAAAAGACTAAAAATGACTACAGACTCAAGATGATTACAAAGAGATGCAAAATTAGTACAGAAACACACAAGGTGACTACAAATAGATGGAAAATGAAAAAAGAGATGCAAAATGCAACCAAAGAGACACAAAATGACTAAGAAACCAAAGATGACTACAAAGAGACAGAAAATAAAAGCAAAGAGATGCAAAATCCAAACAGAGATGCAAAATGACCACAAAGAGATGCAAAATGCAAATAAGGAGAAACAAAATGACTACGAAAAGACTAAGATGACTGCAAAGAGACTCAAGATGATTACAAAGAGATGCAAATGACTACAAAGAGACACAAAATTAGTACAAAGACACACAGGGTGACTACAAAGAGACAGTAAATAAAAGCAAAGAGATGCAAAATGCAAACAAAGAGACACAAAATGACCTCAAAAAGATTAAGATGACTACAACGAGACTCAAGATGATTACAAAGAGATGCAAAATGCAAACAAAGAGACCCAAGGTGACTAAGAAACCCAAGATGACTACAAAGAGACAGAAAATAAAAGCAAAGAGGTGCAAAATCCAAATAAAGAGATGCAAAATGACCACAGAGAGATGCAAAGTGCAAACAAGGAGAAACAAAATGCAAACAAAGAGACACAAAATGACGACGAAAAGACTAAGATGACTACAAAGAGACTTAAGATGATTACAGAGATGCAAAATGCAAACAAAGAGACCCAAGGTGACTACAAAGGGGCACAAAATGACTGCAAAGAGATGCAAAGGTAGTACAAAGACACACAGGGTGACTACAAAGAGATGCAAAATGCAAACAAAGAGACACAAAATGACGACAAAAAAAATTGGATGACTACAAAGAGACGCAAGATGATTATAGAGATGCAAAATGCAAACAAAGAGACCCAAGGTGACTGCAAAGGGGCACAAAATGACTGCAAAGAGATGCAAATGTAGTACAAAGACACACAGGGTGACAACAAAGAGATGCAAAATGCAAACAAAGAGACACAAAGTTAGTACACAGACACGCAAGGTGACTACAAAGAGATGGAAAATAGACGCAAAATGCAACCAGAGAGAATCAAAATAACTACAAAGAGACGCAAATGACTGCAACAACATGCAAAACAACTACAAAGTGATGCAAAAAGACAACAATGAGATGCAAAATTACTACAAAGAGACACAAGGTGATTACAAAGAGATGGAAAATAGAAACAAAGACATGCAAAATGCAACCAGAGAGATGCACAATAACCCAGAGATGCAAAATGACTACAAAGAGATGCAAAATTAACACGAAGAGACACAAATGCATCTGAATTTTAGAAACATTGTGAAGAGCTGTTAGAGTCAAGAGAGGCTGTCATCTGTACACTGTATGTTTACCATATCACATTTGTGTGCACTGGGAGAGAGAGAGAGTGAGCATGTCTGTGTGTGTGTGTTTCCAACAGCAGTTTTGCAGCTGCACCGTACACATTCAATCAAAATATTATTGTTGGTCCTAATGGTGTTTTATCTGGTGTCAGTCATGTTGCAGTGAAGATCTCCTGCTTGAGTTAAGTTTCTGTTGGGATTTCCAGACTGAGGGTTACTCAGTGTGTTTTATATGGCTCACTCACTTACCAGGGATATTACATAACTGGTTTTAGTGGAAAACCCGACTTGAACTGTAAACGTGTGCATGAAATATACAAAATGCTGAATTCTCATACATTTAGAAAATACTTTCTGGAGGCAGCTGTGCATCTTGATGTCTTTGTGCTCTCGTTTTCTAATAGTAAATACACATTGTTCTGCAATTTTTTACATTAATCTTAAAAGTTTAAGTTCCCAGTGGACACCAAACAGGATTTCAATGTTCAACTCATACAGCAACATGCAAGCAATATAGGGAATAGTACTGTGTCATATAATGTTTTACTCTTACTTGTATATTTCATACTGCAGTTACAGAAAATCACACCCTTTATAGACATTCACCCTTTCCCCAGTGAAAATATTTCTTTTTAATACTTGTTGTATTTACAGGTTTCCACCATGTCTAACTTCTTCCTCCAACCAGAGGGACCTTGCATCGATTGGGTTTTTGTCTGTTTCATTGTAATTGTATTTAAAGAGCATTTTCAATGTTATGACGTGCACCTCCGGTCAGGTCGTGGTGAGGTAGACCTCCTGTCTATTTCTGTAAGCTGAAACCATTTCCCTCAGTGGCAACAAAGCTTTTATTTACTTTAATTTCAAATAAATTTTTAAAATAAGAAATAATAAATTGTGATGTCATTAAAGCCTCCATAAAAATAGCATTTTAAAGGCGCTTGGACATGACCACGCTAACATCGGGGTACTTTTCGACTTCGGCGTTGCACTGTGTCAGTGAAGCTTCACTGACACAACGCCGAAAGTTCAATTTTGCTGAACTTCGACCCTGTTTGACGCTGACCTTTCCATATAGAGCCAATTATTTTACAGTAGAACGCAAGCAGGGGGTTGGGACGGAGACAGGGTGCGGAAAAATTTAAAGATCCAACTGCAATATGGAGGAGAGATCAGCGTTTGGTCAAGCCGACGGCGAGCGCTGCGGCGTTGGCAAATCGGCAATAATGTGCAAGCGCCTAAAGTCTTGTGTTTGATTTATCCTGGCTTCATATGAGCAGAGGAAATCACTGCTAGCCACTAGGCTAATTTATACAATGTAAAATGCCATAAGCTTGTGCTAATATTGTTAGCATGTTGTATTTTTGGGGAAAATGTGTCCAGATAAAGACAAGTGTTTGTCTGTGAATGCTGCGAGTTATAGTGAAGCTGATTTGTGTGCTTGTGTTTAAAACTGTCTCTATTAAGCCATGTTTAATGTGTGTTTAATGTGTGTTTAATGTGTGTTTAACGTGTGTTTAACGTGTGTTTTGAATCAACTACTCTTTACAGCACTTCACAGAAACCTCCACCGCCGACTAATGTTTTGGAGGTGTAACTGCAGAGTGACACAGACACACCACCATGACCACACAGGTATGTAACCTGTATGCTGCTATACCTGCCATCTTAAAGCCAGAACCACAGTTACAGGTTTATATTACAGTGAGCACTTTGAGGTTTAAAAGGAGCTCAGAATTGGTTCAAAAGTGACAGTTTCTTTTTTCAGTATTGACTTTCAGCTGAGAAATTTGGATGCGATTTTTTTAGTAAGTCTCCAAAATGTCACTATTACAAATCCTGTAGTGAAATCTGGGCTAAATGTTCAATAAACGCCCGCACCGGTGACCCTAGTCGTTTTTTAACGTCTTTTCAACAGAAACATGTTCGCGGCGTTTGTTGAAGACACAAACAGGGATATCAACTATGAAAACGTTAACAACATAGTTAATATAGGCTACACTTTGCAGCTCGCCATGCATTAAGTTACAGAAGCGTGTTTCTATCTCGTGTCTCGTGCAGCCGGTGCCGGTCCGCTCGAGCGCACACCAAGTCGCACTAAGTTCATGGTAAAATAATCATCACAACTCTCCCGTTCACTCATGCATGCAACCGAGATGTCTATCTGAATGACTCTCACCTCGTTCACGTGTCTGCAGCCGCGTCAGTCCGCGAGAGAGAGACAGAGGACAGAGGACGGAGGAAAGAGGAGAGACAAAGTCCTGAATCAGCAGCACCTCTGTCTCTGTTTCCTAAAGATCCCTCCTAGTTTGATGCAGAGTCAGGAAACAAGTCTCTGTAGTTTTATTTAACGATAACATCTGGGGGATGACAGTGATGTCCCTGATCTGAGCATATAAAACTGATGTTAAAGTTACAGGCAGTGATGCAGTTTTTGTTTCCTTGCCTGGAAAGTGCCACCAACAAATACCCATGTACAGCAGACCACCCTGCAGAGTCTTATTACAAAGTCACTAAACTTCTGGTCGTCCTCCCCTGGGTCTGCATTTCCTCTGTGCTAAATTCCTCCAGTCCTCAGTCCTTCTATCAGCTGCAGCTGCACACACACACAGAGGCTGTAATCTTTATTTCCAGACCTAAATTAACGCTGCAATGTTCCGCTTCAGGTTTGATTTGGAGAGACGCAGGGAAATGTGATTATAGGACACAGTGTAAAAAAATGCACTGAGAGAGAAACTTCAGTGGAGGAGATGTAAAGCATGAGACGGGGGAACCACACTGAGGAGGAACCTCCAGCTCTGGGCCTCCAGGGTGTGTGTTGCAGGATATTATGGGCTTATCCTATGATAATGAATCTCTCTCATGGACACCAAAGTAATCCACATGTTTCCAGATCACCATCAGGAACACCAGCGCTCCGTGCTGCTGCAAGGCAGATGAAAAGATAAAGCGTTATGAACAGATTTAATGAAATGAGCTGTAGATCATACAGATATAAATATTCATGGACTGGCTACTATTTGGTGTCTGACTCAACGTAGAGATGCTGAAGCTCTGGACCAAAAGCCAGAGCAGGTTTTTTTGTTTTATCTGTGGACGTTCTTAGCCTCATAACTAAGTGGGCCACATTTTAATAATTATCTTTTAAAGCAGTGGCTCTTAACACTTTTGAGTCGTGGCCCTTTAAAGAAATAGTTGAGCATTTTGGGAATTTCTTGCTAAGAAATTAGAACTTTGAAAACACTGTTTTATCTGGTTATACAGGCCTGCAGTCAGCAGCTAGTTAGCTTAGCTTAGCATAAAAGGCAGAGACAGCATCGTGTTGTTTTCACACTAAAGTTTTCCTGCTGATTACACAAATAATTTAATGTGTTAATCAGTGAGCTTTAGAGGTGCTGCAGGTTTTATTCAGCCTCAGCCTCAAAACAAAACAACAAAAAAACAAAAAACTCATTGAATGGTTATGGGCAGTGGCGGTTCTAGCCTAAATGGCGCCCTGGGCGACACCCCGCTATTGCGCCCCCCACTGGGCTGCATTTTCCTGATCGAACCCGACCCGAGTTCGACGCAGTTTGTTACCTGACATAGTTATTGTTATGGACAGTGTGTAACACGCGGCTCGCACAGCACTATTGGAGCAGAGCCTGTGTTGTGTAAATAACAAATTCAGGTACGAGTTCACGCTCGTACAGTCGTTGGCCGCCATTTCCAGTTTGAAAAGTGGTCCCTCCCCTTCTGCTACGTAGCCAAGATGGCGATCACTGAGGGCGAGAAGTGTCCATAGTTCCACACTCAACTTCTTGACCGTTTTGAATGCACCATCCGGGTACTCATAGTGCACTGCATTTTTCCATACTTCTCAGTGTGAACACACTTATGCACTCAAAATATTAAGTGCAAGTACAGAAGTACATGATTTGAGACACAGCACAAGTCTCATTTATCCAGTCGTCTCAGTACTTTTCCCCCTAAGACATTAGGATATAAATCACATCAGTATAAACAGTCTCATGCACTGCTGAGTTGTGTGCCTGGGCACATGCGTGTATTTGAACTTGTTGTTTCTGATGGTTGACTTCATTGCCGTGATGAGATCTAGTATCTTTCAGGAAGCCCAAGGAAGTCAAGTTGCTTACGAAATAGCGCTTAAGAATATTCATGTAGAATGTTCGCCTGATTTGGATTCTCCGCTCACCATGGAGGCTTGCGAGAAAAATGTTTTTTTCATGGATTTAATGAAACACGTGGTGAAGAAGTGATGTACAAATGAGCATTTTGTGGGTGAAGTATTCTTCAAACACAGCCTTATGTAATGATGGCACGTAATGTATTAAAATATCATTCCAGCAGCACGAAAACAGCGCCAGCGGAAAGTCAGATAGGATCCTTTTTTGTACTGCACACAAATTTCCTAGATAATGTCACGCAATAGGTAGTGTGAAGAGCGAGAAAATCCTTTACATATACTGTAGTGGTATCAATCTGCTCATCTTAGTCTTGGAAAGAAAGCAAGAAAGAGTATCTCCCAAAATGTTGAACTATACTATGACCAGCCCCTGATCACAAGTGCGTCTCTGTGAGCAGAGAGTGAAGTGATAAAACTATCCAATATGTCACCAAAACAGATAAGAGAGAACTAAGAATACTAATCTACATATACATATCCACTGTCTCCTCATTGCAGAGGTGACTGAAATAACTCCATCTATATTTCATCACCCAGTGTTTCAGTTGTTTGCATATACAGCTCAGTCCCGTCAGAGAGCGGGAGGAGGAAGAGGCAGACTTTATGCACACGTGTAACATGAGCACAGCTGTTGAACATTACTGCCTTTGTGTCCCGAGGGTTGAGGTTTCATAGGCTGCTCTGCAGTTACATCAGGAGAACATTCCTCTGGTTTTCCAGCCGATGTAAACCATTACGAGACTCGTCTGTAGCCACCTGATGCTATCTCTGTGTAAACATTTACTATCTGTTGTCTTTGGGAATCAGACGCTCATAATTCAGCTTCCTCTCTCTCTCTGTCTGTCTGTCAGTCTGACCCCAGTGATCCTCTGGTGATCCTTCAGGCTGTATTTTATTTGGAAGTATTGCTGCTGTAAATCAGAAGTCTCATTTATCTCTCAGTTTGCTTGCTGTTTTATGAGCTCCAGCAGCAGCATCTCCCTGACCTTGCAGCACCGTAAAGTCCCCTGACCTTTGACGTTCCAAGTTGCTCATCTGGATGTGGTGACTGCTTACCAGACATTTGTGTTCCCCCGTGTCCATGAATGGTGGAGACTTCTGGGGCCAGAAGTAGAATCGTGTTTTTTCCAACAACCCCACCCCCCATTTTCTGAGCAAAAACGTATTGTTAGTGGCAGACATAATCATGGGGCCTTGGATTCAGAGCTGAAAACCAGGGATGGGCTGAAATTTCAGGCCTCAAAACATTCTTGTGGTTTCAGCTCAGGAAAACAAAGAGGAACCACATTCATTGCACAAGAAAGCTTTGATGTAAAAGGTTTTTTTTTTTATCATTTTGCACCTACATACCCTAAAATATTAAAGTGAAAAGTAACTTGTACATTGAGTAATTTATTAAGCAGCCACTTTATTAGGTACACCTTGTTAGTACCAGGTTGGACCCCCTTCTTAATTCTTAATGTCACAGATTCAACAAGGTGCTGGAAACATTCCTCAGAGATTTTGGTCCATATTGACATGATGACATCACACAGGTGCTGCAGATTTGTCGGCTGCACATCCATGATGAGAATCTCCCGTTCCAGCACATCCCAAAGGTGCTCTATTGGACTGAGATCTGGTGACTGTGGAGGCCATTGGAGTACAGTGAACTCATTGTCATGTTTGAGATGATGTGAGCTTTGTGACATGGGCTGTGGTGTTTAAACCATGCTCAGTTGGTACTAAGAAAATCTCCCCCACACCATTACACCACCAGCAGCAGCCTGAAGCGTTGATACAAGGCAGGATGGATCCATGCTTCCATCTGAATGTGGTTTTTCCAATCTTCTATTGTCCAGTTTTGGTGAGAAAACCGTGTGAATTGTAGCCTCAGTTTCCTGTTGTTAGCTGACAGGAGTGGCACCTGGTGTGGTCTTCTGCTGCTGTAGCCCATCTGCTTCAAGGTTGGACAAGGTGTTGTTGCTTCAGAGATGGTCTTCTGCACACCTTGGTTGGAACCAGTGCTTATTTGACTTCCTGTTGCCTTTCTATCATCCTGAACCAGTCTGGCCATTCTCCTCTGACCTCTGGCATCAACAAGACATTTTGGCTCACTGGATATTTTCTCTTTTTGGGACCATCCTCTGTAAACCCTAGAGATGGTTGTGCTGAAAATCCCAGTTTCTGGCACCAACAACCATGCCACGTTCAAAGTCACTTAAATCACCTTTCTTCCTCATTCTGATGCTCAGTTTGAACTTCAGCAGCTCGTCTTCACCATGTCTACGTGACTAAATGCATTGAGCTGCTGCCACGTGATTGGATGATTAACTATCTGCGTTAACGAGCAGGTGTACCTAATCAAGTGGCCGGTGAGTGTATAGCCTCCTGTAAAGAGACATAACGCCCTGTAGGCTGACAACTTGTTGTTTTTACTCCTCAATCTTTGTACAGATTAAACAAATGAAGATGAAACGTTTTAATTTTTGAGCTTCAGAGGTGCTGGTAGGTGGATTTTGTTCCCTTTGGACAAAGCCAGACTGCTTCCTCCTGTTTCCAGGCTTTGTGTTAAGCTAAGCTAACAGTCACCTGGCTCTAGCTTCTTATTCAGCACACATACATGAGAGAGTGGTGTTGATGTTCTCATTTACTCTCTGCAAGAAATGTACTTGCAGAATGTACCAAATGTGTTTCATCAACAGCTGTTCTGTTTTAACTTCATAAGCTCATGGCCTCTTTAATATGTTGTCCTGCTCCAGTGTGGCCTCTGTGCTGGTTGTGACTGCTGTGTCTCCTGACAGCAGTGGTCTGGATTTCTGTTTCTACTCTACATAAAGAGAGTGAAACACACATTCAGGCCGACCCCACACCCTCCCAGTTCTGAGCATCAGATCCAGAACAAAGCTCCGTGGTTTTTCAGCAGAGTTTACAAGGTATGTTTTTCATTTGTGCTCTCTGTTTTATATACTCTGCCTCTCTCTCTCTTTCTACTCTGGCCAGCTGGGTCGACGCTTTCTCTGTGACTGACAGAGCACGCAGAGGAAATTCAAACAAGCTGAGAGTACTGAGGCATCCAGCTGGACACTGCGTGCATACACAGCAGATACAGATAATGTGCATTGAATCAGGGGCGTAGGGATGGATGTAAAATGACAGAGATGCTAGTTTTGCTTTGTACAGACAACAGTGACACTGAACAGATACAAGAGGAAGAAGAGGACGCCCTCATTCAGTTTATTCAGGTTTATAATGTCACCTAGTGGCAGAATGAATATAGTGCAGCAAAAATACTCAACAGCAAACCCAAGACCAGCAGTACTTAAGAACAGTATTGAGGTACTTGTACTCAGCTGGAGTATTTCCATTTTCTACTATTTTATTCCTCTGCTCAGAGGCAAATAGTTCACTTTTAACTGCTCCACATTTATTTGATAACTTTACTGATTTTACTGAAGTCATGTTTGAGAGCAGGTCGCAGGAGAAGGACCCAATTAGAGATAAAATAGACGATGAGGCAGCAGGATGAGTTCAAAGATTTAATGTCAATAAACAGGCAGGACACACGGAACAAGAGGGTGTTAACGAGGGACAGGTGAAACTAATCAGGGCAGGGCAAGAGCGGGAAAACTCACAAAGGCAGGAAGTGAAGCTGACAGCAGTGAGGGGAAAGGTGAGTAACAAAATAAAACAGGAAACACTGTACAGAGATAACTTACAACTGTGACATCAGACTGATAATACAAAATAAGACAAATAGATAATAATGCATTATCACAGGCTGATATAAGATGACACTTTATTGATCCACCTGCAGTATATGAAGCAACAAAATTAGCTCCACCTTTAGCAGCTGCAACATTAAAGTGATGTCACATTAATGCATCAATAATAAGAATCACAAATATAATATATTATTCTGAAATGGGCAATTCTGCATAACAAGCACTTTTACTTTCGGGACTTTGAGTATGCTAATATGTGTACTTGAGTAATATTTTCAATGCAGGACTTTTACTCGTAAGTATTTCTAAGATAAGACAAGATAAGAACTTAATTTCTCCTGAGGAAATTTGCTGTGCAGCAGCTGCAATACAAAGTTGGAGGAGTGCTGATGCAAAGAGTGTAATAAACAAGGACTAAAATAACAGCAGAAAAAGCAAATGTATAACAAATATAAAACAAGAAATATAGCAAATATAAAAGAATAGATAACAAAATTAAAATGAAATAAAATGAAATAAAAACTAATCCACATAATAATATTACTTCTTTTAATTTATTAAAAGATCTGAAGATATTCATTTCAACACTGCCCAAGACAGCAGGTTATTTAAACCCAGTATCAGCGCTTCTTTTTTTAATATCACCTATCATTATTTATGACTCATTGTTAACACAATTTGTATCCTTTACATTTTTTATTGTCACCTACACTAAGTTTTACACCACTAAAATGCATTTGGGGCCATTTTAAAGTTTAAAAACGTCCACATGTTGTGTGTCTAATACTGGGTCAGAACAATTACTGCGCACAATAATATTACTACTTTAAAGGTAGTAAAAGATTTGAATATTTATTCCATCACTGCTCAAGACAATGAGTTATTTAAATCCAGTATCAGTGGGTTTTTTTCAATATTACTTTGTGGTATTTACCTATATGTTATATTGTTAGTAACACTTGTTGTCTTTACAGTTTTGATTCTCTCCTATACATAGTTTTGTGCCACTAAAAATGCATTTGGGCAATTTTTAAGGTAAAACCTGAGCTTGTTGTGTCCAGCTGAAAAATAACTTCAAAAACACCTGAGTTGGCACCAACTCTGGATCAGAATAACTACCCATTGTGTTGGGTTTATTTGTTGACTGAATGCTTTTCTAGGTAAAATCAATAGTTGTTTAGTGTGTGTAAAAAAAACTCAGTATTTTGCAGCACTGTGCAAGAATAACTTGCATTTGTGTGTTGCGTGTCTTCTGTTGCCACATCTTAAGGCTGGAAAGATGCCAAATCTACTTACGGTATATTACATAATTTGTGAATTTGGGTCACCATAATGAGCCGCCAAATGAGTAACTTACCAGGCAGTCAGCAGGTACATGAAAGAACTCTCTTTATTACAAATATCACTACTTTTGTGTGTAATTTAATGAAAAGGCTTGGTGTCATGTGGGTATGAAGTCAAACAGGTTCAGCTCTGGTAATGTGGAAAGAAGAGGTGTAGAAACACAGATGAAAAGCCACATCTTGTGCTGTTTCTTACTGACATGGTTAAATATCATAAATTCTCTGTGAGGTGAGCGGATGTCGCTGGTTGTGTCAGCGTTAAATGTCAAACCACACTCTAATACACATGCTCACTCTCACACACACCGCCAGGACCACCTGACAGGACATGTAAACACTCACAACTACACACACACACTCACACAGCTCATGCTGACTCTCACACTCTTTCTCATGTCGGTGCACATGCCCACCCCTCAGCCCTCATTCCACATTGACACAGGAAGTCAAGGGGTGACCCATTTCTACCAGAAGTTTTATTTTGTTTGGTCTCTGCGCAGATGTCACTGAGTGCAACGGAAATATACTGCATGTGTAGAGATGAGAGCAGCAGCATTTACCACTGACCTCAATCATTTACATCAATCTACAAATAGCAGTCTAATAGACATGAAACTAACGCCTGTACACACCAACACAATCCTTTATTGTGCACAGTAAACTTCTGTTTGGGATTGATTATCAGTGATGATTAATTAGGTATTGATTTGATCTGTTAGAGGAAGACACCACAGATGAACAGGATAAAACTTTAAACTAATAGATATCACCGGAAAACTTTCCAAGTTAATTACTTCCATTAAGACAATTATTTTTTGTATTACAAGTTTTTCAATATCTAATGAAACATTTGCACTAATTTGCATGAATTTCTAGAACACAAATCTGAACAATGGATAACACCAGATTCAAAGATCTTGTTTAATCATCTCAGAGTAAAAGGTTTTTTACAGACATACATTTTGATATCTCTTTTGATCACTCAATAAATCAGAAAATACTCTCAACAGCCATAAAAATGTATTTTTGCCATGTTTTTAGGAATAAAATGTTCTATAAATCAGGCTATTAATGAGTTATGACCAAACTCCTTTGTAAAAACCTTCAGAATGGGACTAAAGCTGCAACATTTGGCATATGTAAGTGCTACTGAAGAGGAGATTTCGGGCTCAGAGGATGAGAAAAAACTCATTATGAGGAAACGTCTTTCAAAGATAAGTATTGTGAAAGTAATTCTTGTTTTTAAAATATATTTTTTGGGGCATTTTTTAGCCTTTATTTGATAGGACAGACACGTGTGAAAGGGGGAGAGACAGGGAGTGACATGCAGCAAAGGGCCACAGGCTGGAGTCGAACCCGGGCCACTGCAGCAACAGCCTTGTACATGGGGCGCCTGCTCTACCACTAAGCCACCGACGCCCCGTGAAAGTAATTATTTGACAAAAATGTGTGACACCAAATGTTTTTTAACTAATAGCCAAGGTATCACCATGAAACTCCCCAAGGCAGTCATTTTTTGAATCACAGGTTTTCTGAAATTTTACAACTTTGCATGGATTTCCAGAACAAATATCTGAACACTGGACAAAGCCAGGTTTAAAATTTCTGTTTAATTTTGATGACAAATTAGAGTCAAAGGTTTTTATGGAGGTTTCCACAAAAAAAAATCTATTTTTGACATGTTTTTAGGAATAAAATGTTTTATGAATCATTCTGTGAAAGATACATGAACAAACCCCTCTGTAAAAACCTTCAGAATAGGACTAAAACTGCAAAGTTTGGTTTATGTAAGTGCTACTGAAGAAATTTCTGCTTCTGAGTATGACTAATTGAGTATTTTTATATATTTTATATATTAATATTTTTATTTGAGAAAATGACTGTCAAAGATATGTATTGCAATATTCCATACATTTTTAGACAAAAAATAAGGCACTTCAGGTGACTAGGAAAACATGTTTTAACTAGTAGCCTAGATATCACAGTGAACTTCCCAAGTTGATTGCTTACATCAAGACAATTGACCTATGGCTAAGCCACGCCCCCCTCCACTCATTCGGACAAACTATCAACATTCAGTGCCCGGCGCTATGGCAGGTGTCACAGTACACGGCATTTTGCAGGAGGCAACTGATGATTTTTGAGGACATAGCGATCAGATGTCATTGAGAAGTAACCAAAAGGGCCTAAACTACGCATTGGAGGGATATATTCATCATTTTATTGTTGAGAAGGTCGATGAAAAGCTTAAATTACAAGCCAAAATTTACAGGTCACAGTGTACGCTTGTGAACCACATCTCGTTGTTGTCGCCATCAAAGACAACAAGTTAAAGTGCCACTGAAGTTAAGGTTTTTGGCTCAGAATATGAGAAAAGGATAACGGCCTTTTTACTAGGGATGGGCAGCACAAGCAAAAACACCATTCGAAAATCATAGCAACTATTCGACGATTTTTCGAATAATCCGCCACGGACATTTACACAATGTCACGGATAAACATGGGTAAATGCATGAAAAAAAAAGTCATCACATATCACCTCTGATAATGGTTTATTCATTTAAAAACACATTGTACACGTTTAGCACACTATTTCATGTAGTTTTTATCTGCTGGAGGGTCGCGTAGGGGAGTGTAGCGTGACAAAAATAGAAGAGCCGCGTAAAATAGAGAGTTATCGCGCGACAGATGGGGGTTGTGGCGCTGCTCCCGTTGCCGGTGGAGCCGCTGTAATTGATTAACAGGGGGGCGAGCTGCTACAGGACTCGCGCTGCAGACGTGTCGCGCCGCTGAGCCCGGCTGTACGGTCCCTCGCCACCTCCTGCGTGCCTCGCTCTCAAATGACTGTGCATACTTGTTGTAGACATGTGATACGCAAGCTTTGCCTCACAGAGTATGCACTGCACCTCATTTTCGTTTATTTTGTCGAAGTTGTTCCACACGGAACTTTTTGATGACTGTAGTAGTCTCTGCATGTTTCTTCTGTTTGTAGAAGAGCATCAAACTAGCTGGTAGCCCATCTCACACCGCTGTAGCAATCCTATACTGCCCTCGTGCGGTTAGGAGCTGAATTGCATGTCAAATAAAGGGGGGAAATAAGACGACGAATAGTAATAGTCACATTAAAAACTCGATTTTTCAAAATAAAATGACTATTCGAAAATTGTGACATCATCTGAATCATTCAGCATAACATTTGCCAACCTTTGTTATCTCTGCGATTAAGTTAATGAAGCTAAGCTCCAGAAGTTAACGTTAGCTTAACTAGAGCCCTTTGGACAACAGCTAACAATGATGTACGATCACCAAAGTACAAAACTAGAACAAAATAGGCTAATGAACTCCCAGCAAACAAGGTGACATGATCAACAACGCAGCTAGGAGCTAACGTTAGGCTAACGTTAGGTTAACTTTAGCTAACGTTAGCTAGAGATGCACTAATTTGCATGAAGTTCCAGAACAAAAATCTGAACACTGGATGAAGCCAGGTTCAAAATTCCTGTTTATTTTTGCTGACATTTGAGAGGTTTTTACAGAGTTTGGATATCCCTTTTGATCACTCCATTAATCAGAAAATACAGCATAAAAATCCATTTTTGCCATGTTTTTAGATGGGGAAAAAAGTGAAATAAATCAGGCTATGAATGATATATGAACTAACCCCTCTGTAAAAGCTTTTGGATATAGACAGGAATAAAACTGGACAGTTTGATGTGTTTAAGTGCTACTGAAGAAGAGATTTCTGGCTCAGAGTATGAGGAGAAACTCATTTTGACCTTCGAACAACCTTTAAAATATGTATTCCGTTAACGGTGTATGGGCTAAAAAATGTAACTAGTAGCCAAGATATGACCATGAAACTTCCCAAGTTGATTGCTTAAATCAAGACAATTATTTATTGTATTACAACTTTACTGATATTTGAATATGCATATGAGGCATTATCTCATGAAATGCACATTTTTGGCATACATTTCCAGAACAGATACCTGAACTAAAACTTCTGAACTTCCACCAGTCTTAAAGAAAACATGTTATGGAAGCAATATAGCCCAAATCTCAAACTTGACCAGTGTTGATATTTTCAGCTGGGGTGTCTCACCTTTATCAGGATGAAATCAGTGATAAAGATGAACAAACAAATGAGATTGACCAATAAAAACATCAGTGCCTTTCTTGACATTCAGATCAGACCACAATCAATGAATTTAATGCACAAATGCGTCAGTTTCAGACACTTAAACACCAGGTTGGGTCATGTGAGCGATTACAAACAATGTCTCCAAAGTCTTCTCTGAAGCAATGCTCATTCTTTATTAAATGTATTTAGTACTTTTTACAAAATCAAAGCACATTTAAATCATTTTTTACTGCTTTTCGAAATTCCATATCTGCCTGTAGGAATGATTTTTTTTAAATGATATCAGTAGTATGTCTGTAAGATTTAGGTTAAAGTAATGAAAAGCAAAGTAGGCTACAGAACTGCTGGATTTTTTTGTCTGTGTTTTTTTTTTTTTTTAATAAAAAGAGTGTCGTTAATAACTGACAGCAACATTTAGCCTAGAGTAACATCTACTTCATGCATCACTTGGCAGTTTATAGTATTTTAATACTAATGCAGTATAGCTAATTGAAACAAACAAACAAAAAGATGGTTTAAGTAGGAGTCCAGCAGTATTGTACACATTCAACAGTGAGGTATCGTACACCACCCTACACACACGTATCTGCTACATATAGACCCAGCGGTCCCAGTCTATAAACAGTTTACACAACTGGTCAGTTTTTACCCGCCATTTGGCTCAAAGTCAGGTTGTTATTTAACACTGCTGTGATTATGATAAAAATAAAAATAGATATAGATAATAGAATAGATAAACAAGTCATTTTTTATCAAACAAACTCATTTGACAATCAACACAGGCAACTGAATATGAAAATAGCCAATTAGCCAATTAGCAACCTGTTACCTAAGCTAGCACGCTGTCATATGGTTTCTCCGAAATCCACCGCAAAAGCTCAGTTTTTTAACGTACTTGAGGCAAAAGTCCAGACCGAAATATTACAAAGGGGAGGAGTGGGAATGAATGGGCTTCTGGTTGCCTTGTCTCCGTACACATACATAAGTTGAAACGAGGTGTTAGTCTATTGTCAGGTTTACGTATTTCAATTAGATATAAAATATCCATCTAGTTGAGTTAAGGATTCCTGACATAAACCAAAAATACAATTTATGTAATTAAATAAAATAAAACTGAGATGATTACACTGTAAGAATCTCTGTAACTCAAAGAATTTAGCTAATTTACTTTAATAAAGTTTATATAATAATTGTAAATAAATTCTGTCTATTTCAAATATGTTGAATTTATTAAAGGTTAGGTAATTACAATCAATATATTGGAGATACATAGGATTTACTGACAGTAATTACACAAATTTTACTAAAGTAAATTAACTAAATTCTATGAGCTTTTGTTACACAAATTCTCAAAGTCTATTCATCTTAGTTTTAATAGATTTAATTACATAAATGGCACTTTTTCCATTTGTGTTAGAATTACTTGACTCATGTGGACGTAATTTATATGTAATGGACCAAATAATTATTCACAGTGTGTCTCAGACTTTCCCTTTAAACTCTGTTCTCACATGTACTTATATCTTACACAATCTCATGACCACAGATTCCTGTTATTGTTATTAGTCAGGAAAGTCAATCTAATGTTGATTTGGAGTCACTATAGCAACAAATACAGCATAAAAATGTTCATTTCAAAGCTGCTCCAGTTAAATATTTATATCAGTTATTAATAAAATGACTGTGTAATGTGAAAGGGGTTGCTAACTGAGACATACCAGTACAGAATAATCACCCGACCCAGTTCCCCTCACCTCGATGGAACATTTTAACGAGTTTCGTGCATTGTTTTCTGTTTACTTCACTGCTTTGGCTCAGTCTCACTGCACTCATTAACCTTGTTTCCAGTAGCAGTTTTTAGCAAAAAACTGCACACAGTGGTGCATTTAGCAGTTAAGGAGCCAGTAGCTGGTGGAGACCAAAACAGAGCAAAAAGAAGAGAAGGAATATTAGATTTACAATCAAGTGGCCAGAGACATGACTCAGAGTAAATGCTAACATAGCTCAATGTCAGTTCGTTGTGTAAACAAGCAACTGTGTGCTAAGACGTTCCCAGAAAACACTTAATACAGTTACAATATGTCAGTTATACGCTCTCGGATTGTTTTGTCTTCCAAGTGACCAAAACATGAATCAAGTAGAAGCAGGGTGGGTTTTTTTGGCACAACTACACCTACGTCCAAGGTGCATGGAGAAGGGAAAGGAGTTAAAGAGGTGAAAACTCCAGCAACACTTGTAGTTAACAGAATAACTTTATGCGAGAGTTTTGACCTAAAATTATTTAAAAATAAATGCAGGTTTAAAACATAAAAATCGTGGAATTTGTAAAAACACAGTTGACCATTCCTAAGTCCCGCCCCTTTTTGCTCTGTTGAGCAAGTTTGGAACCCGACAGAACCTCAGTGCATGCTCTGTGCTGGGGCGGCATGGTGATGTGGTGGTTAGCACTCTCGCCTCACAGCAAGAGAGTTGCCGGTTCGATCCAAGGCGTGGGAGCCCTTCTGTGCGGAGTTTGCATGTTCTCCCTGTGTCAGCGTGGGTTCTCTCCGGGCACTCCGGCTTCCTCCCACAGTCCAAAGACATGCAGATTGGGGACTAGGTTAATTGATAACTCTAAATTGTCTGTAGGTGTGAATGTGAGCGTGAGTGGTTGTTTGTCTCTATGTGTCAGCCCTGCGATAGTCTGGCGACCTGTCCAGGGTGTACCCTGCCTCTCGCCCGATGTCAGCTGGTATAGGCTCCAGCCCCCCCCGCGACCCTCAAGAGGATGAAGCGGTTAGAAGATGAATGAATGAATGAATGAATGCTCTGTGCTGGGCTCTGCTATGTTTAAAGGAAAACCAAATGTTCAAGATGGTTAACAGATGTGGTTGGGGACTGTCACAAACTTCATAGACACATGACATTGATTAGTTGCATCCTAAGTGGAGGTGCATGATATTGGATTTTTTACCAATATCCGATATGCTGATACGTAACAACTCAGCTGACCAATAACCGATTATGATATATCAACTTTTTTCCCTACGCAACCGCAGTTGGTTCGGATTGAGGTCGAACACGTTCTCACCACAAACGAACCGCACCAGAGTTCAGAGTTCAAACTCAAGTTTGTTTGCCACCTACATGCGGATCATTTGGGCAGGTGAGAGCACAGCCATCACACTCAGGTGCGCACCAAAACAACGGAAAATGATCCAACCGGACCACCTCTTCAAGAAGGTCTCAGTCCGGTTGTTTTCATCTGAGTGCAATTGCTGTGTTCACACCTGCCCAAACAAACCACACTTGGGGGGCAAACGAACTTGAGTTTCGCAGATGTGAAAGCACCCTAAGATAACATGATTTGTCATCAGCAAGAAAAGATCAAGGCTCATGTTCCTTTGTTTATATCATCTCTGTAAAGGTGTGGACACGCCAAACCGACATCAAAGAACCAGCGGCGACAAAAGCCAACTGTTGCGTCGTCTACGTCGCCTCATGGTGCCTCACGTCGCCTCACGTCGCCTCACGTCGCCCTGTGTCAGTTGCATTTGAACACACTACACGGACTACATCCGACGGCTAAGTGGCACGTACGTTCTGCGCCTGCGTGAGAGAGAGCGCCGAGTGACAGAGTGGTACATCCTGTCAGCCGAGGGGTTTCCTATCTGTGCAGCCGAGCACCGCAGCACCTCCACGGACTATTACATCCAGACGGTCCCGGTGTTTCCTCCGCAGGCTCCACTTCACTCAGCTGCCCGATAAACCCGCTGCTTCTTCCCACTTTAACCTGAATAACAAACCAGGGCCCGGTGCTCTGGTTGGATCCAAACGTAGAGCTGGGGCTAGCTCAGAGACTAGCGGAGGCTAACTGGCTGTGCTTCCCTCCGGTCATGCTGCGGCTAACACTCCGCTAGCCGCTCCCAGCTAGCCCCGGTTTGTTATTCTGGTTAAAGGCAGTCGGTCTGTCAGGCAGCTGAGTGAAGTGGAGCCTGAGGAGGAAGCACCGGTTAGCCCCGGTTTCATTACAGGCAGATTCACTCGCTACAGGGACGAGGAAAAAAAAACCTGAACAGCCAGTCAGAGTGGTCTCTCTCACCGATGAGCTCTGCTGCCGATTCAACATGCTCAATCGGCCAAAAAGCCTCTGCTGCCGCCTAAGTGCTGACGGTGTGGGACACAGAGCAAAAACTAGGCCAACAGACGCTCACCGACGGCCCAACTTTGGTCGATGGCCGACCGTCGGCTTGGTGTGTCAGGGCCTTAACGCTACGTGCTGCCCCAAAGTAGCGTAACTTTCTGCAGCAAATAGAGACTTTAGGTCACCATGATCTATATTCAGTAATAAATAAACAGAGTGCTTTACTGATCTCCAGAAGGGGGAAAGGGGACATTGATCCGGCAGTGTCAGTGACTCAGTCTTGCCATCCTCGGTCTCTACTTCTATCTTTTTCATCGAAGACTGTGCGTCATTTTGCCTTGTTCAATATCAACACATCTTTCCACTACATACTGTAGTCCTATCTGTCTGCTTCTATATTGCCTGACGCCATGAAACACTTACACTTTGCAGCCAAACAGAACCAGCGTCGCCATGTTTCTTTTTGTCAAGCTTGTCCGATCTAGCAACAGTAACTAAGGGGGGCAGGACTTTGGAGAGGGTCATTTGTCTTTGTCAAAACTGCACAAGAACACTCCACATATTCTGTCAGATATGCTCAACTCCACAATCATATTAGAAACAACAATCAGTCAGGTTTGTGATGTAAACAATTTACAACCATCACACAGGGATTCTTCTATATTCATGACAAGTTTTCAGATGGATTTATTGCTGAATGTTGTCTGCAGCTCTTTCAGGGTCAAATACCCTTTTTTACCCGTCTCCACAGGCATGGAGGAAGACCTGCACATGGCACCAGCCATAGGCCAGGCTGTATAGCTGACACCAGCAGTTGCCACAGGTTCATCTGCTTGCTGGCTTTCACAGTATACCTGACTTAGGCCGGGAGTGTTGGGAGGAGGTGGAGCAGAGGCGGGAGGGCACACATGGGAGGGAAAATGGACAGGGAGGATGAGAAGAGGAGGGCTCTGGTGATCATTTGAAACTTCTTTCCCCTCGACATCCACAACCCTTTTGTCCTCCTTGTCCTCTTCATTTTCCTGTTCAATGCCAAGACCAGAGTCTGGGCTCTGTGGCTCCCTCTTCAAGCTCTCATACATTGGTGAGATGTCGAAGGAAGGGCAGAGGGAGAGGTGTAGGCTGTTGTGCAGGTTGTGGAAATCATCCTTATAGGTGAAGTAGACAGGGTTGGGGTCAGCTCGAGCTGAGCCGCTGGAGGAGCTGGACATGAAGTAGCCCATGTTAGAGAAGCAGGATGAGGAGGAGGAGGAATTGTCAACAACCCTGCTGGTGTTCGAGCCAGCTGAGGGGTAGCTGCTGAAGTGGAGCAGGGCGCTGGTGGAGCCAGAGGAGGGAGAGGTGGAGGGGGCCACATCCCAGCTGTCGCACACCTCAACTGGCGAGATGCGGTCATGTGGCTGGGCCGTGAAGAATGACTCAGAGGCTGACAGAGGATTCAGCCATTTCTGGGGAAACAGAAACAGAGATTTAGAAGAGAAAATATAACCTAAGAAATTTGAAGTCGTGATTGTCCTGAGCGTTTGTGTGTGAATGTTTATTTCTGATTTTCTCAGAGAGGGCTCTGTGTGAGTGTTGATGTTGGGTGGTACATGTTGGTTTGAACAGAAGCAGCAGACAAACCACACAAAGATGTGTGTTTTTTTTGTGGTTTAAAACTGATTCTACTGATCTGGGCTGTGGCCGAAACGCAGTCCGTTTTCCTGGCAGTCAGCGGTGAGCGGGGGGCGACGTACCTTTACTTCTTATGAACCTGAACCAAAACTGTTAACTGAAAATATGCAAAGAGGTCATTCAACCAAAGAAGCATAGACTCTGTGTCAGCGGCAGAACATAATGGTGATTGGCCCTGGTGCAGATATATTTTCTTGGCCCCTCACCGCTTCCTGAGCACAAGCGCATGTTCGGACACACACAACTGGGGATGGGAACTAATTGGATTTTACTGGTATCATCGATTGCATTTTTTCATTTAGACAAAGGAAACTTTACTAAGCCTGCCTGTGTGGCACTAATGTCACCATAACAGGATATAAACCAACACATTCTCACTCTGACCTCGTCACATATTGACGTTCAGTCATGGACTTTCCATGTCCACACACGACGTGTAAGATACCCTGGGTGTGTTGGTTGTTTGCCATGTCAAGTTCTGACTGCATTGTCGTCTTTCAAAATACGCTTCCGTTTTCACAGGAAATTTAACATTTACATACAGTCTCTTTCAAAATAAAAGCACTACGTATGTACAACACTGCAAATTGACGTTTTTTGGCATTCCTGTAATTTAAGCCCATGTCACGTAGAAAGGTGTTTAAGCATATTCCTGGTGTTTCCACCCTGAGGTGAAATGATTGTTTTACAGACATACGCAGCACTGTTGACATCTTTCTTGAAATGAAATGAAGCCATGCTTTGGACTGTTTCTTTCTCTTTGCCATGACTCCTTCTTACTCCAAGTTTCCAGCAGCATAGACAGTTCGATGTCATTGTTTTGCAACTGTCAAAAAAACATCAATAAAAGGAACTGATATGCTTGGAGGCATATTGTACAATACTGATGGATCAGACAGTTTGAACCAGTTCTCAACTGGAATTACCTCCTATCTCTACACAACCGCTCCAGACTGTTGTAAAGCAGACAATATTGCTGTGTCACCACTGAGAGGCTCCAAATGCAGCTCCCATCCTGCAAACCAGCCTGTCATCAGCACCAAGGACAGCAGTCAAAGCACCATATTTATTAATGCTAATCTAAAGGCCCTGACACACCAAGCTGACCGTCGTCCGCCTGTCAATGTTGGGCTGTCAGTGAGCGTCTGTCACACTAGTCTTTGCAGTGTGTCCTGCACTGTTGGCCCTTGTCGGCTTTTTTCAGCCAATTCAGCATGCTGAATCAGTGACAGTGACGACAGAGGCCATCGAGAATCAAATCACTCTGACTGGCAGTTCAGCTCTGAACACGAGAAGAGAAACAGAAGGCTGGAATTGAACCTGCAGCTGCTGAGGCAAGGACATTGCTTTCATATATGGGACACCTGCTCTACCCATTAAGCCACCAGTCGCCCCAGATTGTGCTGTTAATGTGCTAATTGGTGTCACGATGGTGTTCCAGTTTACCCCCTTTTGTTTTGTCTTTTAAGTTTTTTGTTTTGGGGGATGACAGCTCAAGAATGACAGGGAAGGGCCACAGCTTGGAATCGAACCTGGGCGGCTGCAAGGACAAACACTCTACCAGGTGAGCAAGAGGTCGCCCTCTGGTTTCCCTTTTTTCCCTGAAGATTCCAGATTTCTGCTGTCTGCTGGTGTGGAGAGTTTCAGGCACAGATCAAACATGCTGGTTGGCTGTTGGCTGTAGTCTTTGCAGTGTGTTCATGTGACACGACGCAGCATTCGGCTTTTGTCGCCACTAGTTCTTTGATTTTGGTTTGGTGTGTCTGGGCCTTAACAGCCTGCCCTGGATTAAAACCACCACAGCCTGATTTAAAAGGTGTATATATCACTATCAAAACCATAACTGTTATATGCAAGGTGGGACTGTGGTAGATATATCTGTTAAAAGTAATTTTAGTGTTATTGTAGTAGTCAGTGCATGAGAGGGCTGGCCCAGCTATAATAGCGAAGCAGCAAACATTGCCTTACTGCAGGGGCCACAGAGTACAGAGTGGTAAAAATGCTCTGTGAGAACATTTATTTTTACCTTTAGATTCCCTCCGTGGTCAGAGTGGAGAGTGTGGAAGTATTTCGAGGGGTTTGGTACTGGCTTTCCTTTGAGGAGCCTGAAACGGCAAAAAGGAGCCATTAGATTAGACATACTATCTGATAACACACACAAATGAACACACACAAATTGACATCATACTCACCCCCTGTTTGCACAACTCTTGTAAAGGACCAGTGTTATGATGATGAGACTCAAGCTGAAAATCACTCCTCGCGTTATCTGTGATGACTGACCCAGAAGCCAATCTGAAACAGAGAAAATGTATGTTCCCTCTCAGACTGACTAGGATCATTTTGGAACCCCAGAAAGCACTCTATTTCCTCGTTAACATGAGAACTGTAAACCTGTGAGCTGTTGCTGTAATGCACGGTGTTGTTACCTTCATCCTGTGATGTCACCACCACATCTGTTGCTTCCACCCAGGATGCTGTCGGACTCCAGTTGCTCCAGTGGCTTTTGTGCAGCTGTGAAATGGGTTTGACTCTCACTCTGACGTGGCAGTGCCCCTTAAATCGCCCAGCAGGTATCCTTAGCTCTTGTTCTTGTGTAGGCTGAATGTTGGCGTCCTGATAACAGATAATAATCCGGCAATATATCTAAGTCAGGGTGGATCTTAACAACCACAAACAAAATGGTCAAGGTGATTTAAATAATGAGCGGCAACAGCTCTGCTTCATTTGCATTTGTATGACGTAGGCTACGTGTGAAACCAGGCATCGATGCAACATAAATATAAGCAACATTAAGATCAAACTTCAGTGGGGAAGGGGAAGTGACAGCAAAACTAAAAGGCTATGAGGAGCTGATGTTAGCGATGCATGATATCACACTTTTAAAATGAGTAATAACAATCTGGCTATTGATTAAAAAGAAGACACAAATTTGCGCAAATGGTGACAAAAAATGGTGGTCAGATAATCACAAGGAAAATTTCTGCAAATATATTTTCACCTTAAAATCTAGTGTGGGGAATTTATCATAGTTTTAGCCATGCTAGCAGCATGCTAATCAAAGAAGAATTTATACTTCTGCATTGAATTGACGCTGAAACCATTTTCCTCGGTGGAAACAAAGCTTTATTTACTTTAATTAACAGATAAGAAACTATAAATTATTAAGACAATAAAGCCTCCACAAAAATAGCATTTTATGTCTTGGGTGTGATTTATCCTGGCTTCATATGAGCAGAGGAAATCTCCGCTTGTCACTAGGCTAGTTTATATGATGTATAATGCCATAGGCTTGTGCTAATAGCGTTAGCATGTTGTATTTGTTTTGAAAATGTGTTTAGTATGAGGTAGCTGTTTTGTCAGTGAATTTTGTGAGTTGTAATAGAGTCTAATTTTGTAATGTTACCTTTGTTAAATGTTGCTGTTGTCCCCATTTTTATATGAGAAGAGGAAAAGTCCGCTAGCCGGTAGGCTACTTTGTAAAATGTAAAATGCCATAGGCTTGTGCTAATAACGTTAGCATGTTGTATTTGTGGGGAAAATATGTGTCCACCGCCGACTAGTGTTTTGGAGGTGTAACTGCAGAGTGACACAAACACACCACCGCACAAGTATAAATGCTCACAACAGTGTGCGTAGGCTACGTGTGTAGGGTCTGCCACACAAGTTTAAATCCCGCTGCTGGTGAACATGGTAAACATTATGCCTGCTAAGCAAAAGCATGTTAGCACTGTCACTGTGAGTGTGTTAGCATGCTGATGTTAGCATTTAGCTCACAGCACCTGTGTGCCTGACGACAGTCTCACAGAGCTGCTGGCATGGCTGTAGACTCTTAGGGCTCTATTTAAATCTAAATCTAAATCTATAGCACATGTTCATGGTGCATTTAGGGTGTCCAACAGTCCAACTTTTAAATCTCTTAATGAGGAGTCAGACAGCAGCTCTGCAGCTCTGCTCTCTGCTATGTCCACATTTTACAGAATGTAGCCTAATTAATATTTTCATTGTTAATGATGTATTATGTTACCCATCCTCCCATTCCTGTGTGTAACAAGCAGAGTGTATGAGCACTGTGAACCCACCAGTGTAGGTACATATTGCTTTCTGAATAATGCGCCCATAGCAGGAAAACTCTGCGCCACTGTGTCTTTAGATCACATTTTTATTGGTCAGTGGTGCAATTACTTCCTGCTGCCTCAAAATAGCAATGCACCAACAACGTGCCTGACCACACCACATTTTCTATACGTGGGCGCTGGCTGTGAAAATGACAACTGCGTCAGACTGAAACTTACATTAAAAGCTGTGCTTT
Source organism: Epinephelus lanceolatus (assembly GCF_041903045.1). Lineage (NCBI taxonomy): Eukaryota > Metazoa > Chordata > Actinopteri > Perciformes > Serranidae > Epinephelus > Epinephelus lanceolatus. The sequence goes on from NC_135751.1 coordinate 36,871,376, forward strand.
GCTGTGCATCACTTTCCACTGGGTGTTTACAGACAGGGCTCATATAGCATTGTTATAAAAAGAAAAAGAGTGGAGTAAATATGAGTTGTATTTTTTAAAAAGCCCATTCGTGCATGCATGTGCAGCGACACTCACGTTCCATGTCTTGTTTTTCTCCGTGATCTGAACTTGGAAGTCAAAGGATGTGATGAAGTGAGAGCGAGGACTGCCTGGAGTCCACGATATCCTCGTCTCATTGGCTGTGCTGCTGACATTGGGGACGCCTGGAGGATGCATTTTGACTGTATGCACACACAGACACACACAGACACACACAGACATATGCAGAAAGTGTGCACTGAATCCTGATGTTTAAATAGCCTGACAAACTATTTCTGGGTGACGCTTTTTTGAAAACCAGCAATTTAAAATTTAACGGAAGCTACACTATTTATTTATTTTTGCTGTGTTTCCGATGACCTCCTAAACACGTTAACCTCATGCATGTTTTTGAGGAAGTAAAAGCCACTCACTGTGTTTGTATGGAGAATAATTTGTGAGGTTCTCCACCAACGTGCCATTACACTCCATGCTGATGTACGGCATGTCTTTGAAAGAGTTGAATTCCTACAGGGACCCATAATATCATCAATTAAACAGTTCTCAACAAGCGTTTAGCTTTGGAGCAAGACTGTATGAATTTATTCTGTATTTCATGACATCATTTTTTACATGATGGCTGATCTAGAAATTCAAAAGTCAATGATCAGTGATAAAATGTGACATGTGCATGTTCTAATGAATGATATGTACGTGACTTACTTCATTTTCAAAGACAAAACTGCAGCCTGGGGGAGATTTTCTGTGTCGTTTCATCCTGCAGCTTCGACTAAGTAAAGTAAAAAAAAAAAAAAAAAAGACAAAAATCACCATTAACTGCTGCAGATTTGACCACCAGACAGAGCTCAAAATATGGAAACAAACGGTTTATCTCTAACATCTTACATAATTGTTCCGGGATATCTCATGTAGTTCTTTAAGATCCAGGTTGTCTTCACACCGATGATCCAGCAGTCCACACCAGGAGCCAGGGGAGCGCCGTCCCACGTACAGCTGACATTGTTGACAAAGTCGTTCACACAGGAGAGTCCTTGAGTCACAGAGACATAACAAGAAGAGGGAGATTAGGATGGTGTCTCTTTATCAGTGTCACCGGACTTGTAGGGGCATTCAGATAAAGCTGTGATACCTACTTGAGTTGCAGTTGCAAGGTTACAGAATAATCAGTGAAATTCCCCTGAGGGAGTTTTTAGCTTTAAAATGTTTTACTCAATATACTGTAATGCAGGAAAGAGACTTTGCTGTTTCACTTTGCTTCAAAAATTACAAATTCAGCAGGAAGACGAAATAAAAAAGCTCAGTTAAAGAGTTATTATTTTCTATCCCCTGTGCCTAAAGGACAGTAACACAGAGGCTGTTACAGTTACAGCCGTACTCAGTTATACCTTGCGAGCCTTTGTGAGAGTGGGCTGCATGCACTGAGAACAGACCCACCAGGACGTATAAGGACACCAGGATCTCCGTGGCCATGATCGCAGTATGACTGTGAACAGAGAGGGTCAGCACATACCGTAAATTAAAATGAGATTCTGAGTCATCGGTTTTTTTTTGTGTCTCAATGACTAATGGGAACAACAATTTTTGAAACTGGTCTAGAACGAAGTGAGAGCGCTGCAGATGGCAGCAGCAAAACAAGTTGCGATATAACCATTCAGGGCATGTTCGCACAGACAGTTTACATCCACTAAAAGTGTTTGTTTTTGCCACTGACAGGCTCAGATTATCATTATAAGTGTGTGACAACATTGTGGAAAAGATCCCGACAGAGATAGACCTTTTAAATGTTAAAATGTAAGATCCTTTTTGTTTAACCAGAAACAGGCCTGAAATTGCTTTCGTCAAACCCACCAGACTCCATTTAGATAAACAGTAACTTTATCTTTAAAACATTCTTCATTCAAAGTCGACAAACACAAAACAAAACTAACAAAAGCTGTCTGGATTACTCTTGCCACTGTTCCAACAACCAGCAACTCTAGTTCGGTTCAAATAAACCCTTAACTCACCCACTTAGATGTTAAGATATGTTGGCTCTATGCATGCTGAAATTACTGTTTATTCACATGGAATCTGGTCCACAAATGAGACAGGAATCAGCTGCTGGCCACCCCACTGTCTATTGTGTTGTGGTCAGTGAGTCAACGGATAGTTTATTTCATTGAGCTGACAGTTCCTTGGGAAGACGAAGTGGAAGAAGCCTATGAAAGAAAAAAGCTTAGGTGTGCAGACTTAGGAGCAGAAGCTGAGCAGCGAGGATGGAAAACTAGGATTTGTCCAGTGGAAGTGGGGTGTAGGGGATTCATAGCAAGATCAGCTGTCTCGCTCCTGGGGGAACTCGGAGTGCGGGGACAGAGTTTGAGGAAGACAGTGAGGGAAATGTCAGATGAAGCAGCCAGAGCTAGTCAGTGGATTTGGATGAGAAAGAGTAATGTCAGTTGGGGGAGAGGCGGGGTTCACCCTGGACAGGTCTATCAGACTATCACAGGGCTGACACATAGAGACAGACAACCATTCACACTCACATTCACACCTACAGACAATTTAGAGTCACCAGTTTTTCTGTCCATGGAATTCTTTATGGGTCCATGTCATTGGTCCGACAGCCCATTGGTCCGACATCCCATTAATCAGACAGTCCGCGGTGCTGAACGGCTCCCGGCGGGTGTATTTCTACCTTGATGGTGCGCCGCGACCGGCTCTGGGTCAGCTGGGAAAGGCTTGAGGCGAAGCAGGCTCACAGCTTATGTGTTTGCCACTTTCTTTTTCATTTTAAGTGGTTTTTGTGCCTAAACCTAACCAGACCTTAACCACAGGGCATCATGATGATTTCGGAACGGACTTCGGAACAATGGGTTTAATATGGTCGGAACAATGGGCTGTTGGACCAATGGGCAGTTCCCATTCTTTACCTAAAGAACTCAAACTGGATCCTGATTTTGATAACTTTAAACTCAAACTGAAACGGTTTTTGAAGAGGAATCAGTTATGCAGTCATGATAATTTAAGTTTGTTCTGTCTATATGTTTTATTGTTGTTTATACTTTGCGCTGTTACTTGTGTTTCTGTTGCTGAGTCTTTTGTATCTTAAGACCCAGTGAGGGACGGGCATTGCAGATCAGCTTAGGCTATAAATGCTGTGGTGTGTAGCATTTATGTGTGCTACATACTTGTCCCTATGGAAATAAACATGGAGAAAACCCACACTGACACGAAGAGAACATGCAAAGTCTGCACAGAAGGGCTCCCCCACCCTGGGGTTCGAACCAGCATCCCTTTTGCTGTGAGGCAATAATGCTAAAAACAAAAGTTTGTCTCTGTAGGGATCCTTTCCATAATGTTGTCAGACACTTAAATAACAATCTGAGCCTGTCAGTGGCAAAAACAAACACTTTTAGTAGATGTAAATTAACAAGTGGTTTCACCGCTGCCAACTGCGGCTGGACCAGTTTTCAAAAACGTTTTTTAGTTTGTAACTTAGACACAACAACATGGGAAATAGAGCCCAGGTTGGAAAACACGGAACTTACCCTTTAAAAAACAAAAAGGGGTGCATACATGTTTAACCCAACCGCAGCACTTGCAGTATATCTAAGTGGTGGTTATCATGACCACATTGTACCTGGGGTGGATCAAGAAGAAGTTTCTACCTCTACATGATTTTTTTTTTCTTTAATGCATAGAAACTAATTTCTGAAACTGCATCAGCCAATCATCAGCCGCGTGCTGTGTGGTTCTGAGAGTGAGAAAACAACACCAGATCCATACTGAGCTTCATACTCATCCTGAGAAGGTGGCAACTCGCACTTATAAGTGAAACTTGACCGAGATCACTGGCACCTGTGCTACTGCACGACATATAAAAAATTAAGAGTGTGTGACAGTAAGTGCTCCATACTGGTCATGCTGATCATTAATAAGTATCACACTTTGTTTTGTGACTTCATGTTTCACATTCAGGCATTTCTGCTGATAAAACAATGAAAAATAGAATAAACTGTCTTTTGTATATATATTATTGTACAGATTGACTTTATATGACCTTAAGATGAGCAATATTTTCTTACTGTCACAGACTGTCACAGACATTGTCACCAGTCTGAGTCATCGACCATTTTTTTTTTCCATCAAAGCCTGAACTGAGCAGGACTATGAGTAACTTTATGGAAAGTGCAGATGTGTCACCGTAATTTATGTTATTACATAACGTACAGAAGAAACAAAACCAATTGTTCCGAGCTATGACAGCAGATAAAGAAACTTACACATCATCTAAATAGAAATTAAATAGCAACAGCCAGAAAAGACACTGTAAAAATAAGTGGTAGAATAAATAGACACATTATTCTTGTATTATTTTTACCAGCAGTTGTAAAATTAAAAAGTACCTGAAGAGCCGTGGTCAGTAAAGGTAGCAGAGGGTTCCTGAGGGGAAACACATTGTCGCCTCCTCTGCTGCACTGACGACTAAAGAAGATTTCCTTTCTTTCTATCTCTCTACTCGCTCATCACTGTCTCACCCTCTTGTGCAATCTTCCTCTGTCTCTCTTTTTCTGTCAATCATCCCTCTGTCTCCTCATTCTCGCCCCTCTCTCTTCTTTAAAGTGCCCAGTGACATTTTCCACTTGTAACCACAGCCTGTGACCGGGGCTTACAGGAAGCCTTATGAAGCCGTGTGTGATGATGTGAGAGGACGGGTGGTGGCGGGGGTGGGGGGTGGGGGGGTGGGGGGGGTGCAGAGCAGAGCACCTCCTCCTGCTCACCAGCAGCAGCAGCTCTACCTGGATGCCGTTAAGATAATAATTGCACTGAAAACAAGAAATACAAAGCACACCACATCCTGTTTCAATCACAACGTAAAGTGGGTTATATAAAGGGAAACTTGCACATTTGTCCTATGAAGTGGTTTAAGTCAATGAAACTCTAGTTTAAAACTGAAGATTCGGAGGATTAAAGTGGCTCAAGCTACCAGATTTAGAACCATGGGGTTACTTTAGATGCACAACACACAAGTTGTACAGCATCAAAACCGCTGCTGTTACAGCCACAACCACTGCAGACACATAGACATACTACTCTGGAGGGGAAGAGCAGAGGAAAGGAGGTTGAGAGTTAAAGCAGCAGCCTGCTCCTCACTCAAAGGTCACCTAACGTTTCAGTTCTGCAGCCACAAGAGATTTCTGATTGTTAGTCTATCTTTCTATCTATCTATCTATCTATCTATCGATCTATCAATCTATCTATCTATCTATTACATTTTTTAAATATTTTATTTGACCCATTTTTTTTTACCAGATTCGCTGCAAAAAAAAGATTGAATAGTTTCATCTACGTAGGTAAAACTGGAGTAGGCAGAAATCTGAATGAGGAAAAAAAATGGCAGAATTTATTTATTGTTTTTCCCATACATTGATTCATTTAATTTTATATCATTGTACTGTTGCACGCAGCGCGTTGGGTTGCTGTCCCTTCATCTTCCTTCCTTCCTCCTTGGATTGTCACTACAGTAGGCAGCAACTCAGGGAAATAGACCTTCGGTCGGTGGCTGTAATGGCTTGTATTTAGCCAGTGCTGATGGTCAGTGACAGCAGCCAGTGTAACCTGTGTAACAGCAGCAACAGAAAGTTTGCTAATCCAGCAGGGAATCGAGTTTGGATTCGAGTTGCTGTTACCATGGACTAGAGGTCTGACTGTAGCTGCTGACCTCTCTCCTCCTGGCTAGGTGGTCTGTAGCAGCAGGAAGTGTGGTGGAGGACACACAGTGATTCGAGGCGCTTCTCTAACATACATAAACGTGAACTTGAAGCTGCAGCTGTGAGCCTTTGGCTTCGGTTTGCAGAAGGCTAAACTGTTAGCGACACTTCCTCTCCATCTCTGAAACACTTATTTCTTATTATTTCCGATATTTACACCTGTTTTGTTTGGTTTATTGTCAGACTCTGTTTTTAATTAGACCATCTTCCTTTTTTGGATTGCTTTGATGTGCCAGTGCTGGAATAGTAACTTTCTCTGCAGCACTGTGCGCCATTGAATCCAGCTTTCACACATCTACATTTGTAGTAACAGCCAATAAGAACACCTTCTCTCTGAAATGGCCTGTGATTAGCCAAACGCTCCTGTTACAGCCAAGATTTTTTGAAGCCTGAAAACAGAGCCAAGGGGAGGTGCAGGAGTCTAGTTTTCACTCAGTCTTCTTGAATTACAATGTCACTTAAGGGATTTATTTGGGGACTTTTGCCCAGTGATGCCGAATGAAACTGCCTACCTCAGTTTTAACCTTATGTAAGCTCCTATTGCTTATTCAGTGGTAATAACTTCAAATATAAAGAAGGCTCTGGAAGTAGAATGCCCCATTTGTTATGTGTGTGATTTAGGCAATGTAAGAATTATTGTTTTATCATCATATTGAGTTTGAAATTAGGGTTTAGTTGAGAAATTAGGGTTATGCTCATCGTATTGTCGCTCTCAGTGTCTAAAACACAACTTTCAGACAACAATTTGTAGGATACTGCTGCATTATCGGGACATCTGAGTGGTTATCTACTTTTCTTAAATAGATAAGATATCGATATCCCTAAGTCAAACAAAGTTCATCCCCTTTCTCATCCCAATAATTTCCGTAAAGTCCCTAATGCCAGGGCTTCCATGATGCAACGATATCTGATATAAGACTCATGCATGCTGCTATCTGTACAAATTGATGTCTATCAAACTATAAGATAGAGTCATTGCAGATAGAGCGGGGAGACAAAGGGATGGAGAAGCAGACAATCATCTGTAAGTGTCTCTTTTCACCCAATTACATTCAACCCTTTGTAGTCAAATGCCAAAATCCGTGTGCAGACAGCAAAGCAGAGCATGCAGAATAGGTAAGATCAATCTTGTGTTATCTACAAGTGTTAATTTCAGTTGAAGTTCAATGAAGGGCCATTGTGAAACACACATCCACGCTGTACACAGACCTACAAACCACAAAGCATTCACCCATACAACTGTTGCAACACAACATGTTTGAACTCAGCTGTCAGCAGCCGCCTGGTTTGGGTGCCTGAGTGTGCTTCAGGTCTGCAGTAGGCCAAAGAGTGATCAGATGCACCACCCACCCATACCCCTCCAACTAGTGCCTGCACCAATTTAGGTGTCAGCATCAGCTAGCAGAGGTAACAGGAGAGACAACGGCGAGGGGGGTTTGAAGCCGCAAAGGAAGAAGAGCTCACATCTCTCACTGAAAGGTCAGAGTCCGCTGTGTCTGAGGCTGGAAGCTGCCGAGAAGGCCATAGTGATGTTTGTGCTCAGACGGCAACAACAAAACAGTCTCCAACAACCACAAAGGCGAGGGGGGGGGTGACTGGAGAGAAGGTGAGAACAATAACAAGGGAGGGCACAGTGAAGATGAAAAACCTGTCACTAAAAACAAACAAGAAAAAGATGATGCAATGAGTAATGTTTACCAACGTATCGCAGTTAATACAGAGCTATTTTGCACTGTTTATTGACTCATATAGGCGGAGACGTCAACAACTAAAGTAAGAACAATTCCTATAAGTAGGCGAAAGGCCAGAGTTGACTAAGATCAATATCCTGTAAGTGTACAGCCATGCTAACGGCTCTGTGAGGTGGTAAAGTTGTGGTTGTACAGTGGTGCTCCGAGCTAAACGCCAGAGGTGGGACCAAGTCTTTGTTTTGTAAGTCACAAGTAAATCTTCGCACTCAAATCCAAATTTCTTAACTTTGGATTTTGAGTTCTAAACATAACATTTTAACCCTTTGAATTCTGCAATATGGTCATTGGTATTTTTGTCTATTGTGATGTCATGTCTTGGAGTATCTTCAAATCCCTCATATCCCTAACTATCTGTACAACCTAAGATAAAGGGTTATGTAAGCCAATAAACCATAAGAATTGATAAAAGTATTAAAATTGTGTCATTAAAAAACAGAAATCGAACATGGTTTTACATCAGGAGAATGACTGTTCAAGCTATAATGGTTTTTATTTAGAATCGATTTAATCAGGATCATGCAAACAACGATCTCCTGTGGCTGTTACGGTAAAATACCAGTGTAATTACAGTGAAATACCTCATTTGCCTAAGGTGACGTGATAACGGGAAGACCGAAGACTTAGTTTTCTGCTGCAAAAAGAATGAATGCTCTAGCTATTGTTTGAATATATTTGTTCATTCATTCATTCATCTTCTAACCGCTTCATCCTCTTGAGGGTCACGGGGGGGCTGGAGCCTATCCCAGCTGACATCGGGCGAGAGGCAGGGTACACCCTGGACAGGTCGCCAGACTATCACAGGGCTGACACATAGAGACAGACAACCATTCACACTCACATTCACACCTACGGACAATTTAGAGTCACCAGTTAACCTGCATGTCTTTGGACTGTGGGAGGAAGCCGGAGTGCCCGGAGAGAACCCACGCTGACACGGGGAGAACATGCAAACTCCACACAGAAGGGCTCCCACGCCCGGGATCGAACCGGCAACCCTCTTGCTGTGAGGCGAGAGTGCTAACCACCACACCACCGTGCCACCCATTGAATATATTTGTTATACAAAACAATTTTTTTTAAGTTACTTCCATCATTCCTCATGTGTCAGCTGTTTCCCCGCCTCCCCTTTGTTTCTTGTGGTTCCTTGTTTGTCTCTTTCTATGGGTGTTTCTCAAAGTCAAGGAAGGATCCTCAAACGGCCGAATTTCAAGGAGGCTACGTCATCAGATCCTGCTGAGGGACCGTTCAGATGTTAAGGATCCTCCCAAATTTCCTCGAGGACTGAGTCCTTCTTTTAACGGAAATTCCAAGGACGCATGTGTGTATACTAAGCGGGTATAAAATCCCCACAATGCTTTGCATAGCTTTTGTATGCAAGTGAAATTACCTTGGGTATAATTTTTCCAACTGGCGCTCAGAAACATTAGTTTTGCATGGTTCTCTCCTTCAGTTTGATTGGATGCTTTCAGATTGGTTCACAGTAAGTGGATCATCTGTGGAATAAAGTGTCGACTTGCTGGGAATGAATAGCGTTAATGTTAGCAGATTTGTGTAACATTTTTCAAATGACATACTTTTAATCTTTGGGCCTTGGGGGAAGGTATCAAATATTTTCAAGTCTAAAGGCTCGAGTCCAAGTGAAGACACGAGTCATTGGTGGTAATGTCTAAGTCGAATTGCAAGTCCATCCATCCATCCATCCATCCATCCATCCATCCATCCATCCGGCGTTCTGCGCATGCGCCACTTTTTCTTTCGCAGGCTTTCACCCGGAAGAAGAAAGAGATGGCGTAGCAGCAGTGCAATAACTCCCAGAAAAACAAACAAACAAACACCATGGCAACCGAGAAGTAGAAGACGCACTTCTGGACGGACAAGGAAACTAAATTCATGCTCCAACAGCTAAAGGAGCTAAACATTTTGAAGTTTATGGATGGCAGGAAAATGAGGATTTATTTAAACTACTTCAATATGCACTATATTAAAAAGGACACAGTGCCGCCCATCGAGGTGGAGTCAGACACACTTGACTGATTAAAATTAAAAGTCCTATGTTCAAAAGTTACTATAGTCTAAGTAAGTAAGTATAATCAGGAACATGTACTTGAAGTTTTGAAAATAAAAGTACCAATCCAGAAAAATCTAAATGATCAAAAATAGTTACCAATTAATTTTCTGTCAATCAGCTAATTGATTTATCAGTTAATTGTTTTAGCTGTACTTCTCGTATGAACTGTTGGGTGGTTTCATTTATAACAAAACCTCATGTTTTATAAATTTTCTCATGCTTTTTGTGTGAAACTCTTAATTTGAAATGTAACTAGTAACTAAAGCTGTCAGATAAATGTAGTAAAATAAAAAGGCTATAATATTTCCCCCTGGAATGAAGTGGAGCAAAAGTATGAAATGGCAAGAAAAGAACAGTACAAGTACCTTAAGTACAGTACTTGAGTAAATGTACTTTACTGATTACTGATAGTTTGTGTTCAACACTCTGAATTCTCCTGAGCACATGATAGGTGCAAACTGTCATGCCCAAATTTGCTTTACTAAACTGAGGCTAACAGAGACCTGTAGAAACCACAGCATGTACCTCACTGCACAGAGCTTCATGTGAGTGAAGGCGACTTCAAACAGTGAGTCACTGCTATCCAGATCACTGCCGACTGATTTCATCAGTTTATTGTGCGTTTTTGACTCACTGTATGCAACTTCAAACAGTTCACTTAACCTGCTTTCACTGTGGAGTACAGACCGGATCAGATTAGAGATACTTATCATTTAGGTAGTAGAGGCAGCAGGTTGTGACAAAAAGGCAGTTTCAGTGGTTTTTGTTGAAACCACCTCCATTCTGCTGCGTTTACACATCACACGGAGAGACAAGTAACCCTTTAGCTACTGCTAGCGTTCAGCGGTTTATGACTTGTATGTGTTATGCAGAGGGGGAAGGAGTATTTATATCTTTTACAGATGTAAGGTAGCAACACTACAGTGGAGAAATGAGTAAAAGTACTGCATTCAAACTCTACTTAAGTTAAAGTAAAAAACTATTAACATTAAAATATACCTAAAGAACCAACAGTAAAAGTTCTCACTGCAGATTGGCCAGTTTGAAAATCATATATATCACTGGCTTACAATTAATTATTAACATTACTATTAATGTTGCAGCTGGTAAAGGTGGAGCTTTAATTACTTTATACTTTATGTAGATTAACCCAGTGGTTCCAAACTGGTCCAACTGCAGGGTCCAGATTTGTCAGTAGTCATTGGATCGAGGTCCACACAGTTAAGTACACTCTGTGTCATAATTGCGTTTGGCCATGTCGTTCAGCTAGTTTGCTGTCTCTACCAGGTAGCTGTCCATGAGCCATTCCCTTTACAGCAGGAAACGGCCCTTCAAAATAAAAACTCTGTGTTGGAAATTCCCTGCACTTTAAAATAAAGTGTGTTTTTTACAAACTTGACATGTTTGCAAGTCACTTGCGGCCCTTTAAAAAAGGACCTGCTACACCATAGCCTGACGTGTACCTCCCCAGAAATGTAACTACATATCACAGCGACGCAGACCTCCTGTTTCTGTATTTCCCTCAGTGGAAACAAAGCTTTTATTTACTTTTTTAAAAACAGGAACCTCTTTGAGACAGTTAAATGTGTTAATTTTCCTTCACACATATTTTTAAAAATCCACATGCACAATATTGTTGCTGTTGCACAGTAGCACCCAAATAATAACAGTTTGGCTGAACCTAAACCAAAGGGATATCACAGATATCGTTTGTCTCACCAAGTATCTTTTTAGTGGTATTTCATCTTTAACATAACCCTTAAGCAACAAGCTCACAACATGCACGGTTGCAAATCACATTTTATTTTCGTTTCAAAACTAAGCCAAGGTGTGAATCACAAGTGTGCTGAGTGCTGTTGTGGTCTCAGGGTGGGAGGCCGGACATCATTTTGCAGTGCTCTTTCCTCTCGCTTCTGTCAGTATCTTGTCGAGTTTCTGGTTCATGATGTTTCTCTCTGTCCACTGGACTGCAGATGAATTATAGAAACACATGTTAGGAACAAAGAAATATATATTAAAATAAAAAACACACGTTAGACCAAATAGAGCAGAACAATGAAAGAGAAATAGAGAGACGGAGGGACAAGAAAGAGCGTTTACCCATGTCGTCTGTCTTGTGGCCGTACCAGTGATCAGGAGGCCATGCAGTCAGAGGGTGGTGGATGTACGAGTCTCTGGAGACAGACTTCCACGTTAAAGGAGCTCCTGGAGGCAGAGGGTTCAGTGGGTTGAATTGGAAAAAGATGGAAAAAGGAGGAAAATGTGTAAAAGAATTGAATTTTTTTCAAACTTGAGAAGATGAAATTCACTCTTAGGGGCTCTGAAGACCGTTTCTACAAGAGATGGAAATGCTTGATAGTTTATTTTAATAGCCTTTGAACACTCCCTCCTGAACAGCAAAGAAATATCATGTAATTGTAGATTATTGCTATTCACTCCTACACACTGTTACTCAAAAGACCTTCGCCTCTTTTTTCCTTTCATTCATTTGATTTACTTATCCTCGTTTTTTCTATTGTACTTTATTTTTGAAAGAGCTTAAAGGGACATTTGACCCCAAAATCAAAAATACATATTTCTCCTCTAACCTGTAGTGCTTTATCAATCTAGACTGTTTTGGTGTGAATTGGCAAAAAAATTACATTTAAAAAACTCAACAGCAAAGTCTCTCTCTTTAGAAATCATGACTGGGTTACTCAAAATAACACGGACCACTTTGTGAGCAATTTCATGTAGGAACTATTTATTTCTACCAAACTACACCCACACACTGTATCAGCGTGCAGAGGTAAGCATGCGTCTACTGCTAGCTCTCCTAGCACCACTATTTATACCTCTATGTCGTATCAACGCTGACCTATGTTGTAGCATTACGTGTACCTCTCCAGTAATGTAACTACACGTTGCAGCAGCACAGACCTTCTGTCTGTTTCTGTAAGCTGAAACCATTTCCCTCAGTGGAAACGAAGCTTTTATTTACTTTAATTTCAGAGATAAGAAACAATAAATTGTGAAGACAATAAAGCCTCCACAAAAATACCATTTTAAGTCTTGTGTGTGATTTATCCTGGCTTCATATGAGCAGAGGAAATCTCTGCTAGTCGCAAGGCTAATTTATACAATGTAAAATGCCATAGGCTTGTGCTAATAACGTTAGCATGTTGTATTTGTTTGGAAAATGTGTTTAGTATAAGACAGTTGTTTTGTCAGTGAACCTTGTGAGTTGTAATGGAGCCAAATTATGTACCGTTACTTTTGTTAGATGTTGCTGTTGATCCTGGTTTCATATGAGTAGAGGAAAAGTCTGCTAGCCACTAGGCTAATTTATACAATGTAAAATGCCATAGGCTTGTGCTAATAACGTTAGCACGTTGTATTTGTGGGGAAAATGTGTCCAGATAAAGACAAGTGTTTGTCTGTGAATAATGCGAGTTATAGTGAATCTGATTTGTGTACTTGTGTTTGAAACTGTCTCTATTAAGCCATGTTTAATGTGTGTTTAATGTGTGTTTTGAATCAACTAAACTTTACAGCACTCCACAGAAACCCTGCTGCTAACTAGTGTTTTGGAAGTGTGTTTACATGCTTGCCCGTTGCCCATGAATAGATGCAAACCTTCCCTTGCACTGTGAAGAAAAAGATAGGGTGAGGCCAGATGTACGTGGCGGGAGACGTTTTAGGAACACAGCAGGCTCACAGCTGCTTTTTATCTGGTGCCAGTGTTCCTGTAATATAATTAAAACTCAACAAGTTTGTGAGACAAGTGATGTTTTTTTCGTAATCTACTTGACAGATTCAAATCCATCATCAGTTCAAGTCTTATGACTGGTTCGCTCGCTCCATGTGAAAGCATCTTTCATCAGACGAACGTAACCCTTTACGTGCTTGTCCCTGTATAGTTACTGCTTTCATTCACAACACAGCAGTTTCATTTTCCCTGAAATGTTACTAGGTCTTGAAGTGAGAAATTGGAGGTACAGATTTCCTTGAATACTTATACCTGCTCCCTTTCATACATGACTCCATGCAGGAAATGTTCCTGAACATTTCAGGGTGAAAGAAGCATATGTTTTTGTGTCACACTGCACTGAATAATTCAGCAGGACAAGATAGGTTGTGTTACGACTACTCCACTACTTCCCTTGATTTACTATCAGTGTCGTCCACGTGGCCCCTGCCTGTAAAATATTGTTAATATAATGTTAACCTCCCAACATATTGACAGCAGTGTGTTGATTAATAGAAGCTGTACTCTGGACAGCTGAAGACAGAGTGTGCACCCACTCAAACTTAGTCATTTGTATACTGAAGGAGGCCTTATAAGAAAATTAAAACAAACTTAGGATGTACAGACCTGGAAATATGTTGGTGCGAAGACAGTGGCCCAAACTGTGATAGCTGTGAGGGCTCGAAACAACTGATCCAGGATCACCATAGTGAGGAAGCGATAGGGATGGCACCTGAGGGCTTTGTACTGTCCTCACCTACAACACAGCGTGTTCAGAGGAAATCATATCTAACAGCAACACGTTGTTAACATGCAACAGAGAGGGGGAGAAGAAGAGAAGAAAAAACACCATGTTCTCACCTGTGTGTTTGCTGGTTTTGCGTCTTTTCTGTCAATTGAGGTCATACCGAGACGATAAACCGCATGAGAGGTGGGTTGAAACTAAAGGTGTTAAATTTCTTAAGAATGTCATGCAAGACACCCGAGAACAATACACCAGGTTTCACCTCTGGACAGGAAAAAAAAAAAAAAAGACAAAAACTGTGACATTTTAAGAGAAATGATCAGCGAACATCTCGGTGTGCAAAAAAAAAGTTAGGTGCAATTATTTTCTTTGCACAATTATGATGTTATTTGCTATTCAGAGCTGTATAGTTAATGGTGAGGTTGCCAGTTGGATAAATTTCTTTTGGATTAAAAATATTATTGTAAGGAAGAAGGATATGTACCGGCCCAAACTATGTTAGGACAAGATATGTGTGGATACATTAAACTCTAGTAGAGTGTAAGTAGACAGAATTGATTAATTGTTGAGCTCAGTTTTCTACGGATGCCAAATGACCCTAGTTTCCATCAGATGAATCTGCTAAATCTCTTTAAACAGAGACCAGTTTGTACAGTTTGAAACTGGTCACACATTCAGCAAAAATCCGAAACCACCTTCTAAGGCAAACTAACTTATGCCTTACACCCCTTCTGGGATATAGGCCGTCGACAAGGGACCTGCAGAGTACCCGATCGCTGGCTTTCTTTTCTATCTGTGACCAGGTGTATCCCATCTTCTTGCCTGCAGATCCCTTCACCAGGTGTTTCTTGGCCAACCTCTCTTTCTCTTCCCCTGAGGATTCCACGTCAGAGCCTGTCCAGTGATGTATGACATCACCATCTAAGGCAAACCGGCACAAGATGATCATGGAGTGTTTCCCTCTCGAATATCTGACCCGTTTGCTTCACTCCACAAAGGGACGACTCATGAAAATATAGACCCCATACCTCTGTTTCTAAAACTATACTGTGGCTTAAATACTGTGCTCGACTAACTATAGTTAAATCAGGAGAGACTCATTTTTATAGTAAAAAGAATATTTATGAACATGTGCACATTAGAATGAAAAACGTGGAAAGACTTTGCCAATTAGACCCCATCGAGACGGTCTGATATAAGGAGGGTGATGAATCCATAGTCGAATAGCGAAGCCCCAATGTCTTCAAACAAGTACTTCCGAATTGGATATAATGACTAAGTGAGTAAAGGCCAACAATGGAACAGCTGGAACAGTCTGGTAAGTTCAGAAAACTGCATCATTTTATTGTAATACAGACTTTAAAAACCGGGAAAAGACGAGACTTGCAATATCCGAAATCTTAGGGGGCGATCACACCGAGATGAAACGCTAGAAACGCAACGCCAGTAAAACCATTGTTTTCCTATGATACGGCGCGTCTGACCGGCATTCAAGCGTCTTTTTAGATGGGCGTTTTTCTGGCTTCTTCTTAGACGCGCATTTTTGTAGACGCTCGTTTTTAGACGTACATTTTTAGATGTGCGTAGATGCTGAAAAGTTAAAATATTTTCAACTTTTTGAGCGTCAGATGCCAGTAGCTAGCACGCATTGAATAAGCGCTTCCAGTGTTTCAAGTGTCTTTGAAGCGTCTGCGTTTCTAGCATCTCATTTCTGTGTGATCACCCCCTTAGACGATGTTTAGTCTCTATTTGATCACGTCACTGTTTTAATCTCTTTGTGAAGCACTTTGGTCAACGTTTGTCATTTTTAAGCATGCTTTATAAATGAACCTGACTTTACTTAAGCCACATTTGTACTCAAACTCTTCTTGGATGCTGGTTATTTTAAACTATATACTTTAACCAGATGAAGGATTTTAAGTCATCAGACCTCTGCAGATTTAAGTTACCAGAGAAACAAGCTGAGCAGACGTTAGTGGCAGCTGGGCTCCAACCCCTGCCTTGTCAAATAGTGTTGGAGAAACAATGATGTTAAACATACACTGATCAAAAAATACTTGATGGTCACAGTCTAACACCAAGTCAGTTAAACATCAGGGATATCAATGTGTCCGTGTAGGAAGCACAAGTGATTGTGAATCAGTTTCAGCTGCTTTGGTGCAAATCAAAGTGACAACAGGTGCAAAGGAGAGGCAAGAGCAAGACAACCCCCCAAAAAGGGATAGTTGCTTCCTCCTTATCCTTCCTGATTCTTCTCTAGTTTGGTCTTCTGCTGGTGTCCTTGTCACTACTGGTAGCATGAGGCCGTACCTGAAGCCCAATCAGGTTGCACATTGGTTCCTCCTGGTGCAGGACAACGCTCGGATTTTTGGTGTGATTTTGAATCTAGCCCTCAGTGGGTTGATGATTTTGGTTTCCATTCATTGTAGTTACGTAATTTTGTTCACAACAAATTATACAATGCACATTGAGAAAGATTTTCAACTTGTTCGTTCATTAATATCTGATGTGTGACTTAAGAGTTCCCTACATTTTTTTGAGCAATGTAAATCTGCCTTATCCAGGTTTTTTTTCTCATTTGAACCACTAGGTTGTTTGTTATGGACGAGGAGGAGACCTCTGTGGATAATTTGGTTCCCGGTAAAAACCTCTTGAACGTCTGGATCTTAAGTAACAAAGAAAAAAGGTGAGCGCACGTTAGCAGGAGCTGGACCAGAACAACGTCTGAGACACACTGATTTTTATTGCAAAACTGCTTTATTTAATGTTTTTACCGGTTTTAATAAATTAATTATTTGTTTGGGAGAGAGTGAGACCTCTGTGGATCATTTTGCTGCTGTTAAACTGAAAATGTTTAATGTACAAAGAAAACAAAATCTCATCGTTGTCATAAATGCTGTTTATTACTGCAATATTTCGAGGAATAACACTGGGAAAAAAAAAAATCTTTCTTCAATCTGTCCAATGATTGTAAGCAGTCATTGGGTCTGTCAGGCTGGAGAAACTTAAACGGTAATGTGAACGAAAATATTTAAGACCTTTTAAGGCCTTATATTAAGGAATTTAAGACTTTTTTTAAGGACCCGTCGACACCCTGTGAACCCAATTTAATTTTTTCGAGACCACTTCAAACTTGAAATTTGTCTCTTTCGCTCTCCTGAAATTCAAACACTCGACTTTTCCTGTAAAAACTCCAGTTCTAAAGAAATTCACAGGCGTTCTTTTATTCAACTTTATTTCACAATTTTATGCCATTTATTGTGTTCTTTGTCATAATACCACACACAAATGTCAACTGGCTAAAACAATATAAAACATAACTTCCACAATTTCTCATTATTTATATTATGTACATGCACTCATATATTCAGAGGCAAAAAAATCTCAGGCCTTCGCTTAACTCTCAAGTGCTCTTTCATCTGTCGTCCTTGCTGGTTGAGAGGCCATTCCAATGAGGATCCTTCAGCTCGTGTTCGCCAGAATCAACGTGAAGATTTAACAGTTTTTTGATTTGTACAGGTCTGAATGTGTTTTGTGAGCGCAGTGGGAGAAAATAACTGAAAACGATGGCGTGCTTTTTCTAACTGATCAGGCGCTGAAACGAACACACATCAACAGTTTGTGTTACTTTTACATTGCTGCTCCTCGTCTACCTCGTACTGTGGCAGTTTGGGAAGCAGATGACAAACTGGTGTTGAATGTGCGTGAAGTCCAACACCAACACAGTTTCACTCCCAGTTGGTTCACTTAAAGAATCTGAAGGTTATCTTGGCTGCACTGCAATAAAAGATGATTTAAACTTATAGAGGAAAGCAAAGCCCTGACCCACGTGCCCCATTTATCACCTGTTAAAAAACAAGAGCCTGATTTCTGATAGGGCGCTCGGCACTTACGATACTTGTCGCTCGACAGATTTAACAGTCATGTATTGTTTTCAGTGTATGTTTCAGCAAAAGGTTTGAAGTCTCCATGGTGACCAGAGACCTGAGTCTATTTCTGTTGTGTTTAGTGAAGCGTTATCTACACAGATAGCTGTTTAAAATCACAAACATCCTGCTGTGTATGTTTTCAACTTGTTAAATGTATCTCCAGGTTTCCCAAACATTTATCTGTAGCAGCCAGCCACGATAAAAACATCTACAGCCACGTTTTAATCTATGATTTTTGGAGCTGGACCTTTCTTTAGGAGCACTGTTGGAATATTTGTACCGTTTATTGCTTCACTCTGTCACACACCGTGACAGTGAAACTTAACCGTTAATTGTGCCAGGTTTTAAAGTTTGCTTTCACTTGCCTCTGCAGAAGCTCCTCTAATCCATCCATCTGATCTGATCAGCTCTGATCCGATCGACTGGTCAATTATCCACCCCACAAACCGGAAAAAACTATGGGGAAAAAAGGAAGTCATGAAGAGTTCCACCTGTGCTGTGTTCACAGACCCACCCAATCCTCTGAATTCAGAGAGCGATTCTAATTCTGTGGGAAACACTGATCTACACTGATTGATCAGCTCCCTGTCAATCATCGAGCTTCTCCTCCATGATAACAGTTTGCAGACATATTTGAGGCTGACTCAGGGGCAGTTTGACGACCTGCTGTCTATCATCGGGCCGTATAGCTCCGAGTATCCAGCAGCCGCGACCACCAGTTTCTCCTCCACTGTTTACCAACTGTAAACTTGTTTTCGTGACCACCACAGAAGACCTGCTGCCTCTCAAATGATCTGATTTGACAATGAGGAAAAAAGGCAAAGAAATAGAGAAATGACGTCGGGCGTTTGTCAAATCCAGGAGTTCAGAACGCTTCTGCAAAAAACATCAGGCGCCTAGAGCGCAGAAACGCAAGGCATGTCACAACGCGACGTGGGCAAGAAGCTTCATTCTCATTAAAAACAATTACAAAAAGCTGCCTCCAGCTGCTAGAACACTTTCTGTGTGATCTGGGCTGCAGCTATCAACATGTTCTTATATGCGCAATTATCGTTATATCGACCTTTCCATGAAGGTGAATAAAGGAGTATAAGAGGGAGGCTTTTTTTGCACGGCCCATCTAACCTGCCACCGGTAGGACACTGTGAAAAAAACCCTATTTTGATGTGAAGAAGCAAAATGACAAGCGGCTCCAGCCATTTTACTTTTCCATATTTTGACGTCATGTTAGGGCGCGTTAATCGGAGTATGCACGGCTGCATGTAAACAGAAATATTAGTGGAATATTCATTTTCATTAGCCATGTAAACAGCTTAGTAGTGGTAGTTTTCAGAATATGAGCAAAAAAAATTTGTGCATGTAACTGAATTTATTGTGAGACAAACTCCTCCATGTTTCCTGTCGAAAATAAGTTATATCTGTCGAGTGACACTCATCAAACGTGGCGAGCGCGCTACCATAAATCAGGCTTAACTCGTTCCCTCTCTGAGGTGAACAGAGCATCACTTCCTGCCAACACAAGTGCCACAGTTTCGATTCAAACCAATATACAAGTGCCAGGATTGTCTTTTAATTAAATTTGACATGTTGACATTTTTCTTTTGATGTTTCTCTGGAAACTCAGATGTGAGGGATACGTGAAAGAAACAAAACAAGGGATCAGGAGCACAGTGGGACTTCCATTATCAGCTTTGTCCCATTTTATGCCAATAGTCATGAAACACTATCTACAATACTTCTCGGGTTTGATATTAAAAAAACAAAACTGGAAGTTTAAGAATAAACTAGATCTCCTCTGCCACAAGCGGCTGAACTATACAGAGAGTGGTCTGGACATCTCATTTCTACAGCTCTGTTGATAGATAATTATGATTTACAGAATGAATGGAGGCATGAGTGAGCTGAGCAGCACTCATGACCAAACTGGAGATATGGATTATACAAGAGTTACAAATAGCAAAGGTTGTGCTGACAGTTCTAGGACCCTCAGCTCTTCATTAAAAATGCATAAATATTTTCTGAAGAAGGTAAAATTATGAACTTAAAGAACTTTATTGACCCTATTGAACTTTTCCTGTGCAAACAAAAAAAAAAAAAAGGAAGAAAAGAAAAGCAGGCTTCCCTTGTCACCTGTGTAATCGTATGATAATACTCAAAACTGGATTCTTATTGGAGTGGTCCATCAGGTGCTGCCTGCCTCCTGGTTGTAACCTCCATCAGTTCAGGCTGCTCAGGCGGAGTAGAGGCTGGCACTCCTCTCTATGTGGGGGCAAACTTCTTGGCCTGTGCCCTTACTCGCTTCTCATAGTCCATCCTGTTCTGACTGAAACACAAAGAGATAAAGGCATTTTAAACCAGGCTACTGTTAGTTACAAATGAATTTAGAGGTCCCACGTCCAAGATAACATATCAGTGTATAAAGTACTGAAGGAACAGGAAATATTTCTTTTATTCTTTTGTGTTATGACTTGACTTTGCTCTCCAGAGGTCTGTGACATGACTTATCTTAGGAGAGGCGTACTGCCCTGACTCATGACACTGATTCATGACCTTTGATTGAAATTGTCACTTTTAAACCAGGACGCTTAAGGGGATAGTTCAGATGTTCTGAGGAGGGGTTGTATGAGGTACTTATCCATGTTACCCATACTGTATTATGTGCAGTAGGTGTCAGTTGGCATGCCCCCAGTTTGAAGCAGACAGGAACTAAGCTTTCTGACGGGGAAGCCATTAACGGCTGCAGTTCCCTATCTTTGCTTTTGTCAAATCCGCCAGACTCCATTGAGAAAAACAGTAATTTTAGCTCGCTGAACACAGCAGCTGCTGGTTTAACGCTGCTTCAGTCAGTGTCATTGTGTGACTTTGGTGAACCTGAACTAACCCTTTTAAACACCAAAGTCACACAATGACACAAGCATAATAACTGATCGAGGCAGCAGTAGACCAGCAGCTCCTGTGTTCAGCGGTGTTAAATTACTGCTTTTCTCAATGGAGTCTGGCTTTGGGGACAGGACCATAACGGCTTCAGTTCCCCGTCGGAAATCGCAGTCTGACAGCAAGGTAAAGCAGTGAAAATATTCTCAATGTAGCTCACACTTTGAACTGATATTGATTTTTTTAGTTGGCCAAAATACGTTTTGCTGCTGCCTCCATCCACAGCAGTACATCCTTGAGCTTTCATGGTGGTACTCCTGCCTGCATCTCCAAATTTGGGCATGCCAACTGACAACTACTGTACGTAATACACTGACTATGGATAAGCACCTCATATAACCCTACTTAAAAAAAATCCAAACTATCCCTTTAACCCACAGCCTTAAGTATTGCTCTTTGTTTAGTGATAAAAATAAATACAATTTGTGGGTCTACTGGTGAGTGAAGTCGTCAAAGCAACCACACTTACCAGTAAATTGTGTAAGCCTCTGCTTGTGCTGGGTCTTGAATGTTGGGCTCATTCAGCAGCTCCTGGATACCCAACAGGATCTGGCAACACAGGCAACAAGAGAGCAGTCAGTGTGAGAGTCTACTGGTTTATTTGAAGCCCACAGTTACCCCTCCTGGATCCACACAAGACAAAAATGTTGCGTCAAGTCAATGCAGCGTACAATTAGAAGACTCTACCTGCTGCAACTGCATATTCATACGAGGTGAAGACAGAGAGATTGAAGAGGGTTCAGACCTGTTTGATGGTGATGGCAGGCCTCCAGTCTTTGTCCTCCTCCAGGATGGACAGACACACGGTGCCGGATGGGTAGACATTTGGGTGGAATATTGGTGGCTCAAACTTGCCTGAGGGGAGGTCATTGGAAAGACGGTGAGACTCTTCAGACTGACATGGGAAGATTTCCATTACATATATGTAACAAATGTCCTGCTAGAGACTCAGCTCAATAAATCTTTATTTCAGAAATGGATTAGTAACACTGCACCTTCAAACTCTTCTGTAGCATCATTTAACTTTACCAGACAGGGATTATATACATAGTGTTTAGCACACAATGTGCAATATGTTTTTGAAACTCCAAACTCTTATTTCCTAAACTTCTCCTCTTTCATTTTGAACAGACAGCTGCATGTAAATGTCAGAGTGAAACTATCTGACAGGTGTGGAGTGGTACTCACATTTGGGTGGTGAGGAGGGGTAGTCATCTTTGAACAGCATTCTGAGTTTATAGAGTCCTCCCTCCCACAAGGTCTGATGAAAGAATACAGAGAGAATAACTGCTAAATACAAAATGATATTAAACAAATGGAAAGGACTACAATAAGGCAGAGATACGAGAAGGACCTTCGAAACATGCTTTGCTTAAAACACTCGGAGACACTTGGAGGTGACCTTCGCACTATTAACTTCAGACACTGCGCCTTTTATTTCCAAAACATATTTTAGTGCAAGGCCTTTAAGATAAAATGAACTTGATGTGCTACAATTTCTTGCTGATATCTGTCATTTCAGTGTCATGTTTTTATGTTGTTCCTGACATATGACCTGGTCACCGTTACAAAGAGAGACAGTCGTTACACATGCAGAATGACCTACATTACAATAAAGGACAATCCTTAAAGAAGCTGCCAAGACAGTGACTTTGAATGCAGGCGTGCGAGTAGCGAACAGCATACAGACCGTGTCACTGCCACTCTGTTGCTACAGGAACAGCTTTGGCACTTATTTCCTTTCAGCTACGGCATAAACAAACATTGCTACAAAAAAATATAAAGGAGCCCATTTAATATGTTTATGTTGTCACGTTTGATAAAGCTGTAATGAATAATGGATTCGCCAGTTGGCCATCAATTATTAAATAAATCACTAACTCATTGGATATTAATTAATAACTGATAATTTTGTGATTGTGGACAAAACAAGATAATTGAGGACGTTGATCTTGGGCTTTGGGAAATACTAATCGACATTTTTCAACATTTTCTGACATTTTATAAACCAAAAAAACTAAATGACTAATAGAGAAAATAATCAATTGATTAATAAACAATGACAAAAATTGTTAGCTGCAGCCCTAAAGTTAGAAATAATCTATGTAAGAGATAACTCACAATGAACGGGTCATTATTGCAGTCTGTTAATCATAACAGTATACACTGGTTGCATCTATTTGCAAGTTATTGTTTGTTTGTTACTCTTGTTATATGTTTGAATGTTGTTTGCCAGTTTTTACATCTTGAACACCTACTGTAAGCTAGTTTTATTTTTCCTAGCTACTGTTAGCTAGTTCCCTGTACCCTTTCTGTGCAGAGTTTGCATGTTCTCCCTGTGTCAGCGTGGGTTTCCTCCAGCTTCCTCCCACAGTCCAAAGACATGCAGGTTAATTGGTGACTCCAAATTGTCCGTAGGTGTGAATGTGAGTGTGAATGGTTGTCTGTCTCTATGTGTCAGCCCTGTGATAGTCTGGCGACCTGTCCAGGTTGAACCCTGCCTCTCACACAATGTTATGGTAACTAGGTGTTATATTTTGTACCTTACTAATATCTAGTTTATATTTAGTTTTGAATCTGCTTTACATTGCATTTTATATTAGCTATACATAGCTTTTCTACTTTATGTCAGTCCTTGTATGTTGCACAGCAATTTCCCTCAAGTTAAATAAAGTTAAATCTTTTTTATGTTGTCTACACACCTGTATATGCACATACACACATATACAGTGCAGTTATGATCATAGACTCTACAGAACTAATTTTTCCATCAATACAATCTTTTCTAGATCTATATGGGCAGGATAATGTACAGCCAGCAGGTCATTATTTCAGGATGATGCATGACCTGTCCTGTCAGGGTTTATTCTGCAATAATGACCCGCTTGCTGCACATTATCACCGGCATGGCCCGCAAAAGTAATGTAGTTCTTAATGTATTGATAGGATCTATGGCTGGTCATTATGGGACAGATTAGAGTAGGAGGTCCACTTTGATTTATACCCTGCAGCTGGAGCTAACTTACTCCTTTCTTCCCTGGGATGGCACACTCCCAGTTCATCAGATTCATGGTGCCATCGGGGTTCTTGGTGGGCACAGCAACAAAACCCTGTGTTGTTTACAGGAGAAACAAAACGTCATTGAGAAGCCTGAGTGGCAGTTGACCACACTGTAATCAGTTTGCATGAGTAGCATTCACGAACGTTAGGAAATCAATCAAAGAAAGAGGGTGAAACATTGATGTTAAATGAGGGTAAACATGCTGCAGCTTACAAACGGGTGGTCTTTTCTCCAGGCTTTGCGCTCCTGGGACAGTCTGCTAAGAGCGATGCCAGACATTGCTGCTCATCAACGCCTCCCTGTGGAAACACAACCACAAACAGATTAATTATTCAATTAAAACTGTCCACAAATTAGTATTGTAACGGTACTCCTAGTCTGTTTCTTGAAAATAGCAATACGCGTTAGCTATTCGCGACGAAACGTTAACATTGATTGACGTATGTTGTTTATAAAGACAACAGAAATATCAAGGTTAATTTAGCCGCTAAAATCCCCTAAAAGGAGCTAAAAATTCTCCAACACTTGCAAACAACCTACGAGATCATTCCACCTGAACTTACCTCTGATTTTATTCGGCTAAATATCGGAAGTACGTGGGTTTGAGCACGTTAGCTTGATTGCTTCGCTAATGCTAACGTTGCTGCTGTGTTGACGGCGACCGTTAAAAAAACACACACACCCTTCGACGTTCAAAAACAAAACTATTGTGTCAGTTAGGGCGAAAATAACCAAACCGAGTGAAACCTGGATTTGATCAACATTCCCAAAACAATCTAATCCACATATATTGGTGTTATTTTTGACAATATAACACAGTTGAGTAAAACAATGTGACTCGTTACACCGTTTCGGCAGCTAGCCTATCGCAAGAAAGGACCCCAATTTGTTTATTTCGTGAGGACCTTCAGGCAGTTCACGGGACTCCTCAGAGACACACGTCACAAGATGTCCGCCATGTTTGTTGTGGCATTCATACTGGGTAATTCAGGCGTTTGGATGATTCAATAAATTTGAGTCACGCAGCCTAAACGAATCACCTTTCATTTCCCATTTTACACTATTGTAATCCTAGGTATTCTTCTTTCTTCTTTCTTCTTCCGAGGAAATCATACTTCCCATCGGTGAAAACTCACCAAACTTTGCACAAAGGTCCAGTCTCATGCCAGATATCCTCAGCTGTAAACTCAAGCCAATAGTCCTGATGGTGGCGCTACAGCAAGCGTCTAAAGTTCAAAACTTTGAACCATATGTGCTACAACTTCACAACTTTCATCAAACTGTAGCCCCAATACTGAAGAAACTTTTGTACATTTAAACCTGTTAAAAATTATGAAGTTCATCACTCTGTTTTTTTCAAAAACTGTAAAACTTCTTAAACCTATCTCCACCCACAATTTTTGCTCACTTGACACCAAACTTGCTACAGAGCATCTTCAGACTGTCCTACAAAAATTATGTTTCTCAGATTTTTGATTTATCAAAAATTGAGCCGACAGTGCATCAAAATGTTTGACTGTAAACGGTACTGTAAACATATACCTGCAAATTCTTGCTAAATAAATCTTCAATGTTCATGAAAAAAATGACAAAATTCTAGAGTCATGGTAGATGATGTGTGGCAAATTTCAGAATTTTATCTCAAAAACTGAATTTTTGACAGCATTTTGAATTTTGCTCTAATGTGAACAATTGGAAATGGCA
Organism: Epinephelus lanceolatus; assembly: GCF_041903045.1. Classification (NCBI taxonomy): domain Eukaryota; kingdom Metazoa; phylum Chordata; class Actinopteri; order Perciformes; family Serranidae; genus Epinephelus; species Epinephelus lanceolatus. Next base: position 36,897,144 of record NC_135751.1, read on the forward strand.
ATTTTAAACATCAGTTTTTCACTTATGGAGCAAATCAGTCATTGTTACAAACAAATTACCAACATCTCCATGCTGTCTAGATGCAATATGTATATTTTCAGATTTTTGTTTCGATAACTGAATTTTTACAGTGATTTGAAATCTGCTTTTCCATGCATGGACGGCTGCTAAACCTGCACGTCTGGCTTAGTCAATTTAAGCTACACATGAATTGTCACTGACTAATTAGCTCAGTGAGATAGAAATTGATTCTTAGTCTCAGCGGTTGTGAGTTCAAGCCTCAGCTGATGCAAAAGGCAGATTGTGTTGCTAAATTCCTAAATGTCTTCCAATTCTTCTGCTTGCTGCTCAGAATTGCCTAAAAATGCCCGGACCCGACCCATCGCTGCGCAGCAGCTATAATTATGTATTTATGTTTTAATTGATTAATAAATAATTATTTTTACATCAAGCTGTCTTGTAGGAGATGCCATTTATCATGTCTGGGTAGAACATATTACACTTGTGCACCATTATTAAAGGAATACTTCACCCACAAAATGACCTTTTGTACAACACTTATTCAGTTCATGTTGCTAGAAAACTTTGGTTTTCTCACCTGCCTCTACGAGGGAACAAAGAATCCCCAAAAAAGGCAAACATTCTTCATGAATTGACGTAGGGATGCATATAATACCGGCACGTCACTGGTATCAGATAATGGCTTTAAACGAACTGTTAGAATCGGCCAACAGGCTTTGTTTTTTAAATTTGCACAATGAATGAAAAGTATTGTTTTTTATGTCTCCATTTGCTGGTGGGCCATTAACGTAAGCATAATGCATGTATAATATGATATTAATTCCACTACAGAAAAGACTTGATGATCTCTAAAATTAGGTGGGGAAAAAAGTGGATATATTGATATCAGTATCGGTTATCGGCCATATGAGTTGTTATATATCGACATATCAGATATTGGCAAAAGATACAATATCATGTATCCCTAAACTGAAGTAAACTGGAACCATGTTTAACAACAGCAAAACTACCTCAAAACTTTCACGTGACGTAACACGTACAGTATAACCCAAGTGTTGTGTATCTGGTCGTATGCTCAGTACCTGAGTGTTTGTGAAATACTTCACGAATTCAAGGTGACACAGGGTGAATAATGAATAAGTAATTTTACGAGTGAAGTATTCTTTTCAATTTTATTTAAGTAAATAGGACTGCATACTATCTTCATAACATTTTGAAGTCAAGTTAATTGCATTGAAAGACTTGTTGTCTTTTTAGAAACAGGTTTAAAGTTACTATAATTTAAAAGCTTTTAATGAAGCTACATTAGTTTAACCTGTAGTTATGAATAGTGTAGGCTCCAAAAAATTAAATGCAATGAGGAAATAAACATTGTTATACTGCACTATGACCATGGTCAATTACTTTGCCTGCAAGTTATATTTGCAGGCTAAGATCAGTGATATGTCAACCATTCAGTACTTCTGTATTGCTAAGTTTCCTTTTGTGAATGTATGCAGAAGGATGATTTAAACTTTACGAATTTGTGTGCCGAGCTTACATTCTGCTTACTAACATTTTATACTATCTAAGTATATTTTAAACTGGATAGTGCATCAGTGGGTGAGCATCAGAAGCCAAATAGACACTGATGAAGCTGCTGTGAGTCACAGAGAGAGGTTTGATTTAACTAAAGCAACACACACCTCTGCAGATTCGATGCAGTCCGCTGTGAGAAGAATTGTTCAAAAGAGTTGTTCGTTTTCTTCTGCCCAGTGGTAGTGCTCTTTTGTTCTTCTCTTTTTTCTTTCACCCCAGAGGAACATAGCAACAGCTGACATCACAAACAATGGTTAAGATAACTCATTACTCGCTATGTTCAACAGATAAAAAATGACAATGCCAAATTGCCTGTAACAAAAGACAATGATGCATTTTGGAATAACTGCACAGCTTTCACTGCAATCTCCTAACCCCCCTAAAAATGGGACTCCTGCGAAGCTCAGCAGTTTATAACTTATTATTTTGATTACATGATCAACATTTCTGGTCCTTTATGAGTTAAATACTATACATTGTGCAGTTGCATGTAGTACTAGCATGGTGTGATAAAAGCTTAAGGACATAAACTTTTTTTTTTTTCTTCTGAAAATCGGGCATATTGCCAGACACCTCGAATCAAGCACAGGAACTGGATTGAACTGGTTTTGATTTCCTCTGCGTCAGCATCCCAATTTTTTTTTTTTTGTGCTGTATCGTGTCTCAGCAAAAGCTGCAGTCTTTTTGTGGGCCTATTATCTGCCTTTTTATTTATTTTTTTAATTTCCAGGGTTCACACCGAGATGCATTTTTGCAACTTTGCAAATATTAAAAATGAAGTGGGAAAATAATAGCAAATATTTTGACTTGGGTAAAACTCAGCTTAAGTGTGGATGAAAAGGAACATTGTTTCCTGTAATCCCATGGACTGTGAGGAAGTATGTCTTCCATGTACAATATTTTGCCCTTTTGCCTTCCACGGCCCCCTAACAAAGCTAAATATTTACTTTCCTGGTTACTGAATAAGGGAGTTTTTCCTCCATGTCATGAGCTAGACATAGTTTCAAGAAAAAAAGGACACTGCACCCATTCATAGCAGAACAAAACAAGGAGCTTAAACGTTTATTTTAACACTTGTAAAAGAATTCATCAAGTATTCACATGACCTCCTCCTATTGTGAAAGTGCACCCTCTTCAAGAACAAAACATCCTCTGTCTTCATTCCTACTTAACTGCGTCATTTATATCATACTGAGACATAACAGTAACAAACAACACCATCATGTTACTTCAGGATATTGTAAGCCTTCCTAAAACATGTAACTGTCCTATAAAGTGAAGTCAGATAATTTGCATAGGTAGATTTGCATTAAAGGCTTCTGACAGCTGCTGAAAGGTGCAACTATTCTTTAAGTTTCATAAGCAGCTCACTGTGCGCAGCCTTAAGCAGCATCTCCTCAGTATCACTACAAAGTACACTATAAGGCTAGTTTTATAGTCTTGATTCATCACTCTTGTTGGCAGCAAACACGCTGCTCTCCCTTGCAAAAGTCACATCACGTCCCTGCTTGTAGTGTTCCACTGCCGCTCCTCTTTTCATTCACATCTTCTTCCCCTCTCCCTCTGAGAGAATATGCTCTGCAGACGCTCTTTTAAACCATTCAGACCAGGAGCCGTCATAAACGCACACCCCAGGGTGCCCGAGCAGGTGAGCGGCCAGAGCAATGTGACATGCTGTGACACCGGACCCGCAGGTGGCCCAGAGCGGCTGCTTCAGGTCCACCCCGGCCTCTTTGAACAGGTTAGACAGGCCTTCAGTTCCCAGTTCCTTTCCAGAGGCGTCCATGAAAGACGTGAACGGCATGTTGATTGCACCGGGGAAATGTCCTGGCAGCGTGTCTGCGAGGGTGGAACAGAGGAGTGAGAAACATGTGAAAATGGGAATAATAATGACATAACTTAAAGGTCCAGGGTGAAGGATTTCGGGGGTATACTGGCAGACATGTTTGTTTTTGTGTGTATAATCACCTGAAAATAAGATTTTTTGTCCCTTAGAATGAGCTGTTTATATCTACATAGTGAGCTTGTCCTCATCCATGTAGTCCACTATGTTGTACCGCCATGTTTTTACAGTAGCCCAGGTAGGACAAACCAAACACTGGCCATTCACATTTTAATTTTAGTCAAAGTTAGGAGCTCTTTGAGAGTTTTCTCAGAATGTTTGTGAATACGACCCCAGGCGTCTAATCGACACAGGCAAAATCCATAGCCACACCAGGCTAGTAAAAGGGACTGGGTGTTTAATTAGAACGAGGCTTTTAACTGAAGTTTAAGGGTACCCATGAAACCATCATGTGGCAGTACCAACCTTAATTTGTAACCTGTCATTGCTAATAGCAGAATTGCAATGTATTGTTGTCATGCAACAGACTGCAATTTTCATGCAACTTCCTTAACTGTGCACTTACCACACGTTCCCTCTAAGAAACCTTATTATGGAAATTTTAAGACATGCATATTGTGACCTTTTTTCCACTGAAGTCAGATTTTTAGTGTAGAAATGTTTAATTACCATCTCTGGGCTCCGGCTCAACACCCCTGAACCTCCCTGCAGACCTGGCATCCACCACCTGGACCTGCTTGGTTCTGATGTTCTCCAGTATGTCTTCATAGCTCTTCACCCACGGCTGATTCAGGGTCGCTTTAAACTCTGCAAACTCCGGTTTGGAGTATTCAGCTGTCACCGGATAACCTCCAGCCAGCCAGTTCTTCATACCTCCGTCCAGCACCGACACCAAACTGTGCCCAAACAGCCGGAACATCCACCACACCCGGGGCGCGCCGAACGACCCAAAGTCGCTGGTGTCATACACGACTACATGCGTCTCGTTGCCGATGCCCAGGTCTCCTACATACTGGGAGAAGTGGCTGGAAGTTGGCAGCATGTGGTCCAGATCTGAGCGCTTGTCACAGCAGTCGTCGATGTCAAAGAAAGAGGAGCCCGGGATGTGCTTCTGCGTAAATTCAGCCCTCGGGTCCCGCTTCGTTTTGGGAAGGTACCATGAAGAGTCGAGGATACGAAGCTTGGGACCGACCAGGTTGTTTTTGATGGCATCTGCCAGCCACTGAGCTGACACCAGAGCTCGGGTCTGTGCCGCCATGACGGGGCTGTTGGATAATAATACAAGCTGCGAGCGCTAGAGGGAAATGTTCATGACTGTGCTCTTAAAGGACGACGTGGAAGGAAGCATGAACGCCCCTCTGTGGGCTTTAGATATACACAACATACAAAGGCAAAGCAGCTGTTTGTTTGCAGCCACAACCAGAAGTTAGGGACTGTTCTTAATTTATCAGAGAAGGGGGTGGCTGACGTGTGACTTCGTATATAAAGCTACAAAATAGTTGTCCTTGAGCCTCCCCTAGTGACTAGGGGAAAATACATCACCACCATAAATAGGCCTTATGCATTTATTATTATTATTATTCACACCAAATGAAGATATTGGACCCACTGCAAATGGCATGGGAGTGACATTATCCAACACATTCTCACTGAGACCTCGTCACATATCAAAGTTTGTGTTAGAGCCACTTCTAACAAGTCCTAGTTTTCTATTATTTTTGAGTCACTCTAATGCACCACCTGACCTGACATCTAGGGAACCTTAAATTAAGTGCAGGTGTGCTGAAGTGAGTGTGGAGTGTGGAAGACGCCATGGGGTAACAGTCTTTAACCGCCGTGTTTATGGTTAATTTTAGCTCTTATTGTTTGATGAAGTCGTTTAATACCCATTGATTTGAACTCTGTTTTTGTAAAGGCCTGTTTATTTGGGGATTTTTGTTTTCATTCTTGAACGCTATGGTAAACAAGTCAAGTTGGCGTCATTGCAACTCCCCACACATTCTGCAAATCAGTCAACTCTAAAACCAACCGAGTCACGTGGCTCATCAAACAGTGAGTCCAACTAAACCAAAGACAGTGAGTTCAACATATCTCCCGTTATGGCGTCTGTGAGCGGCTATTTTTGAACTTATTTGGAAGCAGCAATAGTTTGGTCACAGACTATCCGAGTCAAGATACGCTGTGAAAGGTACCCTGGGCGGTTGGTTGTTGATGTTCTGGGACGCCGTGTCAAGTTCTGCCTGTTAAATGCATTGTCTTCTTTCAAAATACACTTCCTTTTCACAGGAAACTCACTGTTTGCAAACAGTCTCTTTCAAAATAAACGCACTGCAATGTTTTTTTCCTTCAACAACAAATGCATAGGGTTGACTTGAGGAAAAAAACAGGGTTTGGCTTTAGAATCTTACGGGACATGAACACTTTTCTCTTGGGTGAAAGTCAGTGTCTGTTGAACCCATCCACCCTTCTCTGACTTTTGCCGTCTTAACTTTCATTCTTGTCCCGCTGCGTTTCCCCCTGACGCCACCAGCCGCCGTTAAACTATAACAGTGACAGGCCATGTATCATGCCAACATTCAAGGATGGCTTTTTTTATCTGTGTCTGACACCGGGAGTCAATGCCCAAATGCTGGATTTCAACAACTTCAGAGTGAGACTGGGTTGGATTATCGCTGAAACAATATGCATGTGTTCAATGACCGTTGAAAACTAGAAAATCTGATGACAGTTTCTGTTTTTAGTTTCTGGCCATGAGGAATGTGGTGATTTTTAAAGAAAATAAACATGCCTTTTAGATGGGTTCAGATGGTATGAAACAAACAAACAAACAAACAAATGAAAAACAAAACAGAAACAAAAAACAACCATATCAAACTGCATTTACCTCACTGAAGCCAAAATAAAAAGGCCCTCCCCAGTGCTTTATAAAAATACTTGACATGCCTCCCTTGTTTTGCACCACCCCCTCCCCTCTCATAAATATCAAACCATCCCTTAAATTAAAAAAACAACAACACATTCTTACACTTGATTTCAATAAGAAGCCATTATGAGCTTTAAAAATATATTTATTTGATTAAAATATAAAATCTCATTAAAACAAACACAAAGGTGCTTTATCTAGGGTCGCTACACCATACAAACTGGACTCACAAAGTCCTCCAAGGCACATCTTATCAAAGAGCACTTCCTATAAAGCACCAGCAGGTGGTGCCAATAGCCCACAAAAGGCAAAGTGCAAGAGTAGAGCAAAGCTTGGCAAAACAAATGAGCTGGGTAAGTGCTTAAAAATATACAATTATTCTCATAAACCGGCAGCTATATTCAGATAATTGAGAGAAAGGCTCAGGTCAGAGAGAAACACACAGAAATTGGAAACTTTTAGCACCATCTTCATGAGGTCTGACAGGTTGTGTATACTTTATATTGCTGAATGTGGTCAGTAATTAAGGTCTGAAATGGGAGTCTGACAGCAACAGCAGTTATTCCTGTTAACGTGTTTCAAAAATCATGAAAATCTTGACATTCAATCCTATAAAAGTCACATTTTTGTTTAAAGGGCCAGTTCACTCCATAATAAAAAAAGAAAAATGCTCTTACCTGTAGTGCTACTAAGCAGTCTAGATTGTTTCGCTGTGTGTAGAGTAAGAGGAAGAATATATATGTTGCGGCTTCCAAAACAGACCTTTTAGCCGCTGAGAGTGTGAGGTTGGGTCTTCAGATTCGCAGCTTTGTGACGCGCTAGGAGCCTATGATGACAGATACAATGAGATCCAAAGATGCTTTTGGCGCATTTATTATGAACAAACGGCACAGAGCTGTCACAGCGTAGCGAAAATGGATGAATGGAAAAATGAAAACCAACGGATTAAACAGATAAAAAAGTAATGGATGAATGAATGGATAGCGGTCAACAAAAATTACGGCTACCCAACCCTGACTCTCTCATCTGTATCACAGGTGAGTGCGCACCTTTACACACACTTCCGCACGTGACCACGCCTACTCCCACGTGAACCACCACCTCTGCAACACACACACACACACACACACACACTCAAGCACACCATGATCCTCATCCTCAACCTGTATGTCTCCTACAATATATTATCGATTTTGGGGTCCCTTTAAGGCTCAGACCTACACTTCTGCTCCTGCAGACATTTCTGTTCACAGAAATTTGAGGTTATTTGTACTCATTTCTGAAGTTAAAGTATTTCTGAAAAAGTTAAAGTATGATGAATCAATCATTAACAAAGTGAATTTTTAATCAGATCTGAAAATAAAACTTCGTCACGCTTTCGTCCTCTTTAAAGCTTGCTTTTGACCTCGGAGGCGACATGCTCTGGCGGAGCTTTGGTGAACCACTCATACCAGGATCCATCGTACACAGACGCCCCTGGAGCGCCGCACAGATGGGCAGCCAGCACCATGTGACAGGCGGTCACCCCGGAGCCACAGGATCCGCAGAGTGGCTTATTCAGGTCCACCTGTGACTCCTTAAAGAATTTCTTCAGCTTCTCTGTGGATAGCATCATGCCATCGTCATCGAGAAACTCCAGGAAAGGCATGCATTTGGAGCCAGGGATGTGGCCCGGTTGGACACCTGTGGGACGATGACATATTCGTTTAGGTCTTTTTCACGCACGTGTAGCACAATATACACACAAATGTATAAAAGGCCCTCAGATCAAGATTTGGTGCTGAAGTTACAACAGTTCTGGTTATTTCATGTCAGACTGCTGTGGGATATTTGTGTTTTTGTCTGTGCTCATCTTGTGGGTTTGAAGTGGGCGGGGCTTGGCTGGTGTTAGAGGCAGACCACTGTCAATCAAATCTGATCCAACCACACCCAAACAGTCCTGTTGAAGCACATTTCTGACTGTTAAACTCTCGCTTCATATACTGTCTGCACTGTCTGAAGACAGCCATGTATTAACTCAAACATAAAACAGTAAAATAAAGCAGATATGTAAAGTACAAACAGGACGCAGGAGAGAAACTAAACTCCAAACCACAGAGATTCAGTTAGAAGCTACAGACACACTGAGAGCTGAACACACAGAGACTTTTAAAAACGCCTGTCTCTCTGGTCTACCTGGTACCTTTTTCAACCTGGACCCTATTTGCCTTGTTTTTGTGTCTAAAGGCCCTGACACACCAAGCTGATGGTCTGCCATCGGTCAAAGTCGGGCCGTCGGTGAGCGCCTGTCGGCCTAGTTTTTGCTGTGTGTCCCGCACTGTCGGCCCTTTCGCGTCTGCGGCTTTTCGGCCAATTGAGCATGTTGAATTGGCGGTGGAGCTCGTCGGTGAAAGAGACCACTCTGATTGGCTGTTTAGGTTTTATTCCCTCGCCCCTGTAGCGAGTGAATCTGCCTGTAGTGAAACCGGGGCTAACCGGTGCTTCCTCCTCAGGCTCCACTTCACTCAGCTGCCCGACAGACCTGCTGCTTCTTCCCACTTTAACCAGAATAACAAACCGGAGCTAGCTGGGAGCATGACCGGAGGGAAGCACAGCCAGTTAGCCTCCGCTAGCTTCCCAGCTAGCCCCGGCTCTCCGTTTGGATCCAACCGGAGCACTGAGCCCTGGTTTGTTATTCAGGTTAAGCTGAGTGAAGCTGAGTGAAGTGGAGCCTGCGGAGGAAACACCGGGACCGTCTGGATGTAATAGCCAGTGGAGGTGCTGCGGTGCTCGACTGCACAGATAGGAAACCCCTTGGCTGACAGGATGTACCATTCTGTCACTCGGCTTTCTCTCACTCAGGCGCAGAACGTACGTGCCACTTAGCCGTCGGATGTAGTCCGTGTAGTGTGTTCAAATGCAACTGACACAGGGCAACGTGAGGCGACGTAGACGACACAACAGTTGGTTTTTGTTGTCGCTAGTTCTTTGATGTCAGTTTGGTGTGTCAGCACCTTGAGTGACTGATGGAAACAAGAGTTTTAAAAGCAAACACCGACTTTCACCCAGGAGAGCGGTGTTTGTTGTCAGATTATAAAGTCAAAGCCTGTTCTTTTTCTCCTAAACCTAACCACGTGCGTTAGTTGTTGGAGGAAAAAAACGTCAATTCAAGTTGTTGTCAGTGAAGATTCTCAGTCAAACAGGTCACGGTAATTGTAAGTGCTATATCGTAGGCAACTGGACTTGCTTGCATTTCTTGAAGACGTTTTGCCTCTCATCCAAGAAGCTTCTTCAGTTCTAAATGACTGGTACGAAGTTGCAGGCTATAAACCCTGTGTGGGTCAATTCGAGTTGTTGTACTGATGTAGTGTGTTTTATTTTGAAAGAGACTGTATGTGAAGCTTTATATGTCCTGTGAAAACAGGATGTCTGTCTGTCCTAGAAGAGGGATCCCTCCTCAGTCGCTCTTACTGAGGTTTCTACCATTTTTCTTTCCCTGTTAAAAGGGTTTTCTGGGGGGGGGTTTCCTTATCTGCTGTGAGAGTCCAAGGACAGAGGGATGTCGAATGCTGTAAAGCCCTCTGAGGCAAATTGTGATTTGTGATATTGAGCTTTATAAATAAAACTGATATTGAAACAGAAGTGTATTTTGAAAGAAGACAATGCATGTAACAGGCAGAACTTGACACGGCGTCCCAGGCAGGGACGGCGCTACACCGGGGCTAGGGGGTGCTATAGCCCCGTCAAAAATCTGTGTAGCCCCAGTTAAGCCCCTCAAGCATTTTATTTTATATCTTATAATATATATTTTTAAGTTGAAAACAATAAAAGTTCACAAGTAGCCATTCTGTTCCAATGCAATCCTCGGTTGCATGTTTGTGCTGCGCCTGTACCCCATTGATTGGTGTACCATAACCTGTGTGTGTGTGTGTGTGTGTGTGTGTGTGTGAGAGGGGAGAGGAGGGGAGGGGGGAGTCCTTTGTTTATACTCGCACGTTAGGCTAAGGCTAGCTAGCCTACAGTCCATTGTAATGGATTGTTTTGTGATCAAGAAAAAATCATAGATGGTATGAGGATTACAAATGGCTGGAATATTCATATTAATAATGCATATGGAATAAATGCACTTGCTGTCGCATTTTGGATGTATTGTCTGGTTATTGGCAGGCGATGGGCGCTGTCTGGTGCTGAATCTGTCACCTTTCCACGTTTTTGCCATTGCCTTGTGGTCACTTGTATTAGGAGTGTCCATGACCAAACCTTGATATGTGATGAGGTAAGAGTGAGAATGAGTTGGATTTGCAATGGGTCTAATTTCCACATTTGGTGTGAATGATTAAAAAAAAAAAAACAAAAAAAAAAAACTAGGTCACTAGGGGAGGCTCAAGGAAAAACATTTTGGAGCTTTAAAAAAAAAAAAAAATTAAAAAAAAAATCAAAAAGGAAGTCACACTCCAGCCACCCCCTTCTCTGATAAGTAAAGAACAGTCCCTAATAATCTGGTTGTGGCTGCAAACAAAAAGCTGCTTTGGCGTTGTACATTTTGAATATCTAAAGCTCACAGAGGGGCGTTCCTTCCACGTCGTCCTTTAAGAGCTCAGTCATGAACATTTCCCTCTAGTGCTCGGTATGTGACGAGGTCGGAGTGAGAATGTGTTGATCTGACCCTGTCAGTGGCAAAAACAAGCACTTTCAGTGGATGGAATTTGATGGTGCACAATTGCCCCATGTGCTTACATTGCAGCCTGTTTCACCAATGCTGGCTGCAGCACTCTCTCTGGAATAATTTCCAAAAAGTACTGTTCATATAAGTCACTTAGACACAGAAAGATACAATAACAGGGTCAGGGTGGAAAAATACAAAAGTTGCCCTTTAACATATTTTTTATGAGTGGTTGGGAGCACTTTCTCTTTGCTTTGGTGTACAGTATAGCTGTGTTGTGTTTACCCATAAAAAATTTGTAATGATTTACCCACAATGCAATATATTACTTGTGCTTAAGGAAGACTCTTAACTTTCAATCTATGAACTCAAAATGGTTTTTATAATAAAACTTAAGACCCACAGAAACTCTTAAAACTAATGATTTGAGGAGTTTTAAATACTGGAGTGTAAAGATAAACCCAGATTTACCCTCTCTTGGTTCAGGCTCTCTCCCCAGGAACCTTTCCCTGGGTCTCACATCCACCACCTGATACTGCAGAGTTGAAATGTTCTCTGTAACGTCCTCAAATGACTTCACCCAGGAGCGGTTCATGGTGGCGGTGAAGCGCGCCGCTGCAGGCTTGGTGTACGCGCCTGTGGCTGGGTGTCCTTCCCTGACCCAGGTCCTGAAACCCCCGTTCAACACCGACACCTGAGGGTGGCCGAACAACCGGAACATCCACCAAACCCTGGTGCAGGAAAACGCCCCAAAATCACTGGCGTCGTAAACAACCACATGGCTGTCATTTCCGATGCCCAAGTTCCCCACGTAGTCTGCGAAGAACTGCTCGGTGGGGAGCATATGATCAAACTTGGAGGTCCTGTCCGAGCACTCGTCGATGTCGAAAAAAGACGCTCCCGGGATGTGAGACTGCGCGAACTCCTTCTTGCCGTCTCGTTTCATCATCGGCAGGTACCAGGACGTGTCCAGGATCCGCAGACGCGGTCCGACAAGGTTGCGATTGACCATGTTTGCGAGCCATTTTGCAGAGACAAGAGCCTGAGTCTGCAGCCCCATGTTTGCAGCAGAGTGAAGTGCAAGTGAAGTGCAGCTCACCTCATTTAACCTCTCCTCAACTGGTTGACAACATCAGTGCAATACCTCCACCAGCTGGTCAGGAGTGTGGAGAAATAATAACATAGAGGCAGAGACAGAGTGCTGTTACTTATTTTATTGGTAGCCTACTAACAAAACACCTGGGTCCAAACAAATACAAAAAGTTCATATATATAAGATAAACCCACAGTATTATACTCATTCAGAGGTAATAAATTAACAACAGAGTCCCATCATTCAGCTGCTGGTGCTCCAGTTCTGCAAGACATGCGTGCAACATGGCTAAAATTGTATTGTGAGTGTCCAGAGTCATGTGCATGTTTCTCACCGATATCCTGTGTATGAGGGCACATGAGTATGTGTTCGTCATATGCATTATTCCGGTGGTGTACAGTTCCTTGAATCATTGTGTTTCTGTTACCTTAGAAAGAGCTGTTTGTATCTACAGATGGAACAGGCCCTTATTTATAGGGATCACCATGTTGCATCAACCCAGTCTCATTCAGAAGTCGTCGAAATCCGACGCTTGGCCAGTGACTTGCGGTGTCACACACAGACGAAAAAAGCCATCCTTTAACATCAGCATAATATGCAGCCGGTCGCTGTTATACTTTAACAGTGCTGGGCAGCGTCAGGGGGAAACACAGCGGGACAAGAACGAAAGTTTAGGCGGCGAAAGTCCAAGTGGGGCGGATGGGAGGGGTGATGGATTGGTCCAACAACTTTCACCCTTTCATATCTTGACACAGAAAGTCCATGAACAAATGTTTATATGTGACAAGGTCGGAGTGAGAATGTGCATAGATATATATACATAGATGCCGCACCCTGGCTTGTGGGATGGGTCAATACTGCCGCCATCTTGCCTAGGTGCTCTGACCGGTTCAGACTCGTGTCAGACTCGGCAAAAATGCCACATTTTTGCTCTGCATTTGGGTGTACGAACGAAAGAAGTGTTCAAACCAAGCAGAAGGGAATAACATTCCACAGGTAAGAAGTTTTACAATATTTTACTGTTACGAACATGTTTAATGAGATATATATCTCAAAAAGTGATCCTTCTTTTTAGCTAATCAAGTAAAGTAACTGTCCTGATCTGGTCCTAATGCCAAATTAAGCTAACGCTATGTCACACAACTTAAAGAAAAAAGGTTAACATTTATATAATATTACTTATAAAATTAGGAGGCTTTGTCAAACAGCTATGTCGGTGTATGTGTTATTCCAATTTGTCAACTATCTGTTTCATGGCACCAACGTGACATAACGCAGTATAACGTTAGCAGTTAACTTGTGGCCTGAATTGTAACTACAAATTATGTGGAACTGCGTTTTTCTGACACACTTATTTTGTATGTAGTTTCCCAAAAAACACAGATAGGAGACGGGCATGGGTAGCAACAGTGAGGAGAAAGGACTTTGTCCCAAGTGACTCCTCAGTCATCTGCGGCTGTCACTTCTGACCTGAGGACTTTGACAGGACTGGGCAGACTCCTAAAAATAATACTAGCTACTGTACACTGTATTTTTTGTAAATATGACCTAATAATGTAAACAGTTCTGTGTCCAGGCTCCCATGAGCACTGTGGTGTTATACATATGAGATTAAAGCAAAATGTTGTGTAAACATGCAGCTCTAAGTCATTTATTTTCACTTGTACAAAACCAACATTTGTTAATCAGAATGTGTAACTACACTGCAGCTCGGCACAACCCTGCTGATACACTATTTTTTGCACATTGTGTGAAATGTGAATAAACATTTATAGTCAAAATTAATAATTAAATGGCATCATGGTGGGCATTGTACATCTAGTAAGAAAAAAGAATATTTATTACATGTGGGAAGTTTAGTTTAAATGTGTTGTAGAACTATTACTGTTACTTTTTCTACATAAGATCAAATATTTTGGTATGAAAAGCTGCATTTTGTATTTAACCAAGTATCCTGTATCATAACTACATGTCTGACGATTGTAACAAACCAAACCGCATGAAAATCGGTTGAGAATTCAGCGAGTAATGATGATTTTAATCATAAATAATCTCCTGCCTCAATAGACATACATGCATTAGGCAGCGCGGCTCCACCTGGGCAAGATGGCGGCCGCGTTGACGTATCGCTCCAGTGAGGAGCACCGTTGAATGCGGCAACTACGTATATATATCTATGGAGAATGTGTTGGTTGCATGTCCATGTTTCTACAGTGGCCCAGAACAGACAAAACAAACCAGAAACATCAGTATTTTTGCGAAGGCCACTGTAGTTAAAAGCCCCTCCACAATGACCAGTATCCAAAAAACTTTTTTTTTTAACCTGAAACTGTGTATTCTGTGTTTTATCAAATTGAATCACTAGTCCTCTTTGTTTTGGAGATAATTCCGCTCCTGGTAAAAACCTCCTGAACGTCTGGATCTTAAAGTTATCAGAACAAAAAGGTGACCTCACCTTAGCAGGTGCTAGGCTAAAGGCCCGTCTCTGACATGCTGAACAGCGTCAGAGAAACACTGATTTCTAATGTGAAACTGCTTTACTCAATGTTTTTACCATTTTAATCACTAATTCCATTTGTTTTGCAGATGGAGAGACCTCTATGGATAATCTGGCTCCTCGTAAGGACCTCCTGAATGTCTGGATCAGAAATAAGTTGAGCACCATAAAGTTATCATGTACACACTTGAACATGTATTTTTTTAATGTTGATATTCAAGACATTGAAACAACATTCAATACATGCAGAAGCAGTGAGCGTGCACCTTCCCAGTAGAGAAGAGGAATGAAAATGGAGGAGAGGGAAGGTGGAGTGTGGTGCAGACAAACACAGGTAGGTTCTGTTGTGACAACATACACACATGAATTGTACCAGAAATGTATATTTTCATAACATTATCAACACATTGAGTTTAACTGTTATGGTTACCTTGGGAAGGCAGTGTTGGTATTCATGAAGTTACATGTTATCTTAGCTGTCCAGCATGATATAGTATATGACAAGCATGTTGCATCTCCTTTCTCAACATGTGAATCAGTATTATCACAGAGACCAAATTTTGATTTAGGTACACCAATATCCCTGTGGCATTAAAACAATTACATAGTGGCACGGTGGTGCAGTGGTTAGCACTGTCGCTTCACAGCAAGAGGGCGAGTTAAGAGTTTGAACCCAGGGTGAGAGGTCCGAATCCCTCTGTGCAGAGTTTGCATGTTCCTTCCGTGTCAGCGTGGGTTTCCTCCAGGTGCTCCAGCTTCCTCCCACAGTCCAAAGACATGCAGGTTAATTGGTGACTCTGAATTGTCCGTAGGTGTGAATGTGAGTGTGAATGGTTGTCTGTCTCTATGTGTCAGCCCTGTGATAGTCTGGTGACCTGTCCAGGATGTACCTTGCCTCTCGTCCAATGTCGGCTGAGATAGGCTCCAGCCCCCTGTGACCCCAAACAGGATAAGTGGTTACAGTAATGAATGAATTTAAAACAATTATAGCGTTAGAGCAAGTGGCACACTGAAAAAATTAAGCCAACGTGCCAAAAACTGCAGTTCCTCAAATGGCCACTGGAGGCTGACTCCTGAAACCAGTCAGTCCCTATAGGCCCCTGTGTTAAAATGCCCAAGTTTACAGCAAAAATAAATGTGTTTACAGCCTGGTACAAAAAATGTTTTTGGTGTCAATATGTACCTTCAAAATTCATAACTGTACGGGGGATGATTTTTTATAAAACTAACCCACTAAAATGTTATTAAGGCTTAAATTTAAATATAATTAAAGTTGTGACCCCCATTGACAACACTGGTTAGGTAACATAACCACCGCATAATCCCAGATTCACAGAGTGTAGGCATAACTGTAGCTGTCACAAATTCAGCGTGTTTTCAGTTCATTAAAGTTAATTGTAACATTTCGGTTGTCTGAAACAGTCTTTGTCAGCATTTGGTTGTACTAAAAGACCCTCTAAGGAGTCGGATGTTCAATTTTGCCAGTAAGTACATTTTATTGTAATGGATTAAGCCTGGTTTTTGTGAGTGAAACTTTGAATTAGAATAATCACAGTTAATCATAGCTGTAAATGCACTGTGCTAACCAAGCCAGCAGCTAGCGTTAGGGTTATCTCCAACCTCTTGTCCATGGACACATGTGGCTCAAAAAATCCAAGACAGTGAGAGTCAAAATGCCAATCTGGCAGCTTCAAAATGAGAGGCCACAAAACAATGGATGACATTTCACACAGTCGATGCGTGGGTTCAGTTCTGTGAGTGTGCTGTCTACTCCTCTGAAAAATCTATAAAGCTGAAGAGAAACTTAAGATTGTAGTCAAGAACACAAATTTATACTCAACTATTTTAAGTTTTCTAGACACAGCATGTTAACATAGGCTCCATATGCAATGACAAAACTTTGATTGATTGTTTGATTTTATTGATGACTTCATGTCAGTACAACAAACACCAAAGAAAACAAACATAGACCAATTAATAGGGATCAATATTCAACAAACTGCTTACACATACACAGTCACTTTTATAAATACACACACTAATCATGATGTAAGTATAGCAGGATTTGCATGTTTATCAAAGGATACCAAATATTTTCTCAGACAGCTAAGACAATATGTCTGTGATTGGTACAGTATTTGAACAAAAACAGCAAGTGTACATCACCCCCTGGAATCACACAGAAAAAAGCTTATATTTGAGCAAAGATTAGAAAAAAAACCCCACATTCATCTTTTAATATTTTCTTGTAAAACTGATTTTAGTCTTTTCAGCTTTGTGGCATTTTTTTGTGATAACATCTCAGGGTTGTTCTGCTCTGAACTTCCCAATCTTAACTTCTATCAAATCACTCAACATGTCACATACTATGGCCTGAAGATCTGGAGAGCTTTAGATCAGGGCATGTATTTCATTCCTTTCATCCTAGGAATGATATGTATATCTCTGATGTCATCATGCTGAAGCAGCCAACACAAGTAGCGCTCCGTCCCCATGCCCCATCCACTGGTGAGGAGTGGTTTCACTTGCCTCATGTCGATGTACCATTTGTAGGACTGCTCTGGTACTGCATGATGCCTGAGGGCCTCCTGTACCATCTCAGGGGTGGAATGACGTTCACCGAGACCCACAGTCTCACCCAGCCCCAGGAGGAGGTCAGCAGCTTTGGCTTTGCACCGCCCAGTGCCCTCCACATACGCCTGGTAGAAGGGAACTCCTAGATGGTCCATCTCAGTCAGCCAAACAGCACCACCATATTTCTCTATCAAGACCCGCTCTCCTTTGCGTGTTAGCTTTCTGCCAAACTGCGGCTGTCCATCTTGGACCCACTCTAAGCAGTCAGCAGAGGGCATCATGGGAATGGCCTGGTCTAGAGGGATTCTTGGGAGTGGGGTTTTTCCATCCAGCTTACTCAGCATGGCTTTGACATGTGTAATGGTCCCAGCAGTGTTGAGGATAATATCAGAGTGTTTCTTCAACATGGACTTGGTGAGATGAGCCAAGTATCCCTCTGCTGTGGAGATGGCATTGTCCATGTCACCCAACAGTTCACACTCCACGTGGTAGAACTGGTTCAAGTGTGTGGCATCAGGATCTTCCCCTCTGAAGCTGGGAGATATGTAGTACGTCCCTGGCAGGTTCTCCTGGAAGCGAAGGAAGTATTCAAGTACAAATTGCATTGAGTCAGCCAGGTAGATGTCCTGGCCCAGCAGGCTAACAGAAACTGGTTCTGAGTCAGATCCCAGGCCCATTGGTGAGGAGATGGTGTCTGTGGTGAGAGGGGTCAAAGCATAGGAGAACTGGCAGGAAGTGTGGAAATATTCCACTGTGCTGTGGAAAAGAGTGTTCTGAATCTGGAACAGGTTGCGATACCACTGGCTCTTGATGGCAAGTGTGGAGTGAGACTGAGGGTCTTGCCATGAATGAGTAGGCCTGCACTGGGTGATTTTGGAGTGGATCTTTTTGAGGGCCTCAGGGTCGGCAGCTGGGCCGTGCAGTGATGACACATATCCAGGGTAGGTTTGGAAGCATTCTGGTTGAAGCTCAGCAGGCTTTGTGCCATCTGGTGAAGGCAACAGAGGGATTAGCTTGGCATGAGCATAGTCGATCTCAAAGCCCTCGAAGATCAGGGCAACACCTTGAGCTCTCATCCCCTCCTCCAGTAGTTTGGCAACTTTGCAAGTGGCAAGGATCAGTGCTTTGTAGTCAGCTTCCTCCAGTTTGAAGATGTCACTGGAGAGTGGTTTGCGTGGCACCACAACTGTTAGTCCAGGAGAGTTTGGGTATGGTGTCAGGAAGGCGACATGCTCACTGTCTTCCCACACTCTCCACTGTTGCTGCTCTCCACGTACAATACGACTGAACAGGTTATCATTGGAAGCATCTCCAAAAAAGTCAAAGCAAGAAGGTGCATTTGGTGTTGGCAGTCCATTTCTAATCTTGGCTTGAACCTGGGCCAGTGCCTCATCATCCCACCGTGGGCCGCTCTTTGAGGTGCAGTAGCCAGGATTGGAAGTTTGGAATTCCTCTTCATGTGAAAGATGGGGCTGCCACTTTGGCTCTAGGCCATGAAGTGGGAGCAGTTTGATTTGTGCTGGCTGATCAGGGGTTGGATGGAAAACCAAAGCACAGCGCTGCACTCCCAGTTGCTCACTTAGCAAGCTTGACACAGCTCTTGCTCCTTGCAGCATAGCCACAAAATCAGTTGTAGCCAACTTGAAGATGCTCCTTGCCCCGCTTAGAGCTTTTCTAGTCAGGATGGTTGACCCAGGGATCCAGGGTTTGGGATCCAGGTAGGCAACCAGCTCATCTGTTTCCCAGATCACATCAGAGAAGCTCTTCAGGGGCCTGAGGACCTCTACTCGTGAAATGCCGCCTATCATTGAGGCCACAAACATTACACCAGCATTTGTTTCAACGATGGCATCACCTTTACTGTCCACAGCAATGACCCCTGCACAGATCCCATCCAGATTTTCAGCCATCACTTCTCTACATGCCTGCTTAAGGCTGTAGCCTTTGTGGTGGTAGAGACTGGCTATTTTCTGTGCAACTGTGTGCCTCAGAAATACATCTCCATCTCCAGAGCAGGTAATAGCTACCTTATCATCAGCATATATTCCCGCCCCTACTACTGCTGTGTCCCCAACTCGCCCTTTCAGCTTTCCTACTAGCCCACCTGTGGAGGATGCAGCAGCCAACCCACTCCAACAATCCAAGGCCACAGCTCCGACTGTCTGGGGGTGATTGTTTGTTGAGGTATTTCCAACAGTGAGCTTTGCTGCTAACTGTCTGTGACGTATATCAGTGTGGAAATACTCAGGCCCAACAGACTTCTCCTTCTCCTCCAACCCTTGCAGAAACTCTTCAGCCCCGTCTCCTACAATGAGTGAATGTGAGCTGTTCTCCATGACACATCTGGCTGCTTTTATTGGGTTCTTCACACTTTGCACACAAGCAACAGATCCCGACCTCATTGCATTGCCATCCACGATGGTTGCTTCCAATTCATTTTTGCCATCTCTGTTGAATACTGAGCCTTTACCTGCATTAAACAGGAAGCAGTCCTCCAGAGCTTCTACTGACCTCTGAACTGCATCTAGACTCTTGCCACCTTGTTGAAGCACTTGAGATCCAAGAGTTAAGGCTGTCTGTAGAGCAAACTCAATAACTCCAATCACTTCAGTGTTCAGCATCACCTCCTCTCCAGCGCCACCGTGGATCACCAGAGTGTGGTCTGTGCTCATTCCAGAGGGGTGGTCAACAGTAGTTTTGCCATTGTCTGGGCTCTCTTGACATTGGTTTGTTTCTCCATTCATTTTCTCTGTTTGGCCTTGATTCAGTAGACACTCCAGGGCTCCCATCTGGCATGCAATGGCGTATCTTAGAGCTAGAAGCATCACTAACTTCAGGTTTATCATCAGGCTTTCTTTAAGCTTCTCCAGTACCAGAGCAAAGCTCCCTTTCCCATTAAGCACAATGCGAACCTTGTCTGTCCTCCCAAGGTAGGTTACAGCCAACTGATCCTGGGCATAAACATTACCTACTCCACACTCCACATTCTCCAACAGATCTGTACCTGTGAGGTACACAGATGGACATCCAAAGGGGTCCAAGTACTTCTTCAGTGGATTGTCAGATGGCAATGAGTGACGCAGGACGGCTACATGGGGACCAACTCCTTGACCACTTTTGGTGTTTTTGATGAGGCTCTTATGCTCCAGAAAGGCAACATGGAACAGACATAGGAGGTCAGTGGTGTATTGGATTGTGTTATCTGGGGCAACACAGGATGCCAAGGCACCTACTAAGTTGATAGAATGCATGGTGAGTGAGTATGTAGGATCACAACGGCCATGTTTGTAGTGGCGCACATGGGTAGGTGTGACAAGAAGGTGCCTGGTTGCAGATTCCCCAAGAGTCTGCCTCAGGGAAAGCTGCAAAGAGAAGTTGATCCAAGCATCATACAGACCTCTCTGCCCTCTGAGGGTAGAGAAGACATCAGGAAAGGAGGGCACATCAAGAGTGAGAACTGAATAAGCTGCTTGCAAGAAAGTGCCTAACCTTGGGGTGTTTACTCCTTGCAAGGGGAATGTTAGGGATTCTGGACAAACAGAATCAACATTATTTACTGTGACAGACCCGTTCATTTTGTCCGTATCAGTATGGACTAGTTTTAAGTCAGCAGTCTCAGACAGCCTGTACACATGCTCAGTGACATGCCCAGCAACCATCCCATCAACAGCACTGTGCTCAAACACCATCCCAGCTGTGCTGTCCTTGAAGACCACCAGGTTCACCACCTGTTAAAAACAGAAAAAGTAAACATTTGTTGGCCATCAATGGAATTCCTGTCTGTCTTAAAAAACATTTGCTTTGTATTCACTTGATGTTTTTACACATTTGGATGTTAGCAAAAGGACTCCCGCACACTGTCCAACTTGCAATAAATCATTTATTTGCGACGTTTCGGTACTAGACCTTCATCAGGCAAACAGTCACATTTGGATGTTAAAATATGTTTCTTGCTCAGAGATTTGCACCCAAGGTCAAAATAGAAAACAAAGCATACATACAATGTTTCACCAGATTGTATACAATACCTTGTCATAGTATCTCAGACATGGACCGTCTCCTCCTCCTCCCAGCCTCACTGCATTGAGGACATCAGCCAGTTCAGATGGTGCGTTGCAGTCTTCCAGACAGAGTGTCAGCACGGCACTCTCCATCAGCTTCAGTGATGCTGTTGCATCTCCTCCCTGCTCCAGGATCTCTTCTCTGGTGGCAGCCCAGGCTCTGCGCTCCAGAGCTGAGAGGCTGCAAATGACAGAGGGATCATTCTGTTTTCCTGCACTGGGTTGATCCATCACCTGAGCCAGCTGGTTGTAGATGTCAATGAATGGTCGAGCAGAAAGCGGCCCACCAGTGCTTGGACGCCACAGTATGTCAACAGGGAACACTCCTCCAACACAGGTGATGATGGCATGGAGGCTGTCTGGGTAGACCTGGAGAAAACAAAGCTACAGATTAGAAAAAGAGCTGATCTAACATATTGATAATTGAAAACCTCTAATTTTTCATTTTGCTTTGATTAATCTCATCAGTTGTGCCCTACCAGTAATCTCACCTTAATCTCATCTTGACTCCTTCCAGGAATCCGGCTGGCAGCGAATACCTCAGACTGCTGCGTGCGCTCCATTGGCACATTGCCCTCCAGTAACAAGGGCTCACTGTACAGCTTTGCTGCTGCCCAGAGCAGAGAGGCTGCTCTCCCCAGCTGGGTACATCCCTTTGCTTTAGATGAGGACAGAACAACAGGGATGGCAGTGGAGGTGGGCAGTGGGTCAGCACATGACAGCAGACCTTTCTTGAACTGCTCCGTCACCCAGTTCTCTTGGCCTGAAGCAGTTGCTGCCAATTTTCTCTGGGCATCTTGAAGGAGCTCCTTCTGCTGATCCAGCGTACTTTTGAACTCTGGGTAAAGGTCAGGAGTTAAAGTGAGCTGCAGGACACGGCTCACTTCTTGCAAGGTAACATCCAGCTCTGGAACAGGGTAGTCGAGAAGGGCCATCCTGTTGGTATGGAGGAGGCTTTATACAGAAGGAGAAAAAGAGAGAAAGAATGAATGGAGATACCAGGTACTGGATCTTTGATGGGTTAGACTTTGCACTTTAGCTGCGACAGAATTAGAAGCATACAAAAGCACAGATGAAGAAACCCATACACCTTCATGTAAAATATAGCATATACAGTACAACAACTGTTAAACTCATAACTCATAATCATCAGATGATGCTAGCATGGCACTAGGAATGGCAGGTCGGTTCACAATTGTAGGAATATGAGTCCTAATGATTTTGGTGACCCCTTGACCTTTCCTCTTACACCACCACAAGCAGTGACGGACTGGCCATCTGGCATTTGGGCAAATGCCAGAACGGCTGCATGGCCCTGTGGCCACCGGAGGCTTGAGTGAGAGAAAGAGAGAAAGATAGGGAGAGGTTTGTACTTCTATAGACTGAAATTAAAGATGTTTGCAGTAGATTTAAAGTAAATAAACTGTCCGATGGCACTGTAAAAATGGAAACCCCAGTCACGCAGGCCCTGTCTGGTTGCAATTGGCTGAGCAGTCTTTGCTGGCAGTCTAGTGTGACCTTACATTATCGTGCACTTAATTTCTTCTTTTGTGCTTAACTGAAGTAATTTTGGTGTTACTAGTAAAAGAGATTATTCTGCAGACAGATGTAACTAGAAAAGTGCACTCAGTAGAGTTCAGATGTCCACCAGGCGCCAGCCGTGCTTGACATGGCCACTTAAGACTAATCTTGTACTTCCAGCAGGCAGGGTGCAATGTGTTTCAGAGATATCCCATGCACCTCATGTTTTTGACAAAGCTACCACACATTGTACATTGCAGATTGACTGTGCAGGCACTGTGGGTAAAATATATAGATATAATGGAGGACTGATTGCTCCTAAATGCACCACTGAGCGCCACAGGAAGTCATTCTTACCTGTGGCCATTAAACTGTACAACTCCTCCCTCTGATGATCGGACTCATTTGGCTATTTATAAAACAAAACAAACAATATAACTACTCATTCTCATTTCATTTATAAAGCTACAACCATTTCATTGTATATTGTATATATTTCAGATTGTCTACTTTAATATTTTATCTTATTTTATTTTATTTTAATGTCTACTTTAATATTTTATTTTATTTTATTTTAATGTCTACTTAATATTTTATTTTATGTATTTCATTGTCTATTTTAGTATTTTGTTTATATCGTCATCTTTGTCTCTTGTTTCCATTCATGCTGTATTTCTATTTCTACTTTGCACGGAGCATTGGAACAAAAACAATTCCCCCCCGGGGATTAATAAAGTATTCTGAATCTGAATCTGAATCTGAATGAAAGTATTTGTAATGACGTAAATACAACCAAAAACCTTTGATCCATGTCATTCATAACTGGACTTTTAATAGTATTAACTTTGTCTGTAGGCTACAGCACAACAAAGAAGGAAATAACATCAATAAAGACAATATAAACAAACAAGAAAAGAAACCACTTAATTACATAACCTGCTGACTTAATGACCAGAGCTACAAATCTACAAAATTGGGCAGGCAAAATACTCTGCTTCTGTAATGCTACCAGTATAATGCTGTGCAGAGGATGGTGCAAAGCTGCTCTCGGTGAAACTGTCCTTCCCTTATATTTAAGATGACAGAAACAGATGATTTATTCATGTCATATCGTCCCTGACTTTAGTGAAACATAACATATCGGTTATGGAACTAATCTGCAGATGCTCCGGTTCAAAATGAGACCAAACTTTTCTATGGATGTCAGTTTTTTAACCAGAGGTGCTTTCTGGAAAACTTGCTTCCCCTATTGGCTAAGGCCCAAATCATACAAAAAAGATGACAAAAAAAGAGATGACATGGAGCGTTTTTCTGCCCTGGGTTGAAATTGAGGTCAACTGAGACAACTTGAGGAGTTCAGATGCCTCGGGCACAGAAACCACAAGCAAAAAGCTTCATTCTCATTAAAAATAATTACAAAAAGCCGCCTACAGCTGCTAAAACACTTTTTGTGTGATCAGGGCCTAAGAGTGATGGTTTAAAACAGCCGTACAAACAGGTTTTTCAGCAATTATGAATTACTGCAACCACTAGAGGTCCTCCAGCACACAGTCATAAATGTGCACACAAAATATGAGGCTGATTGGTCCAGTAGTATTTCAGATAAGCTGCAGACAGATGCACACACTCACACATATATGCACACATTTAAATATATGATGCCCCTAAGGCTTATGCCTTGCAAAGATAATTAGATAAATACAAATAAAAATATGGAACCAATATACACAGGAAGATGTCAACACAGAAGATAATAGATGCAGACATAATTTCCCCAAACAGTGTGCTACATAATGTATATTTATTAAGGACAAGTTGTCTTGGTGGTGCTCTATCAACCTTTGGGGTGTTACCCAACTATCACATAAAAACACATCTCATCATTGTCTCCTTCTCTTTTTACATTCTCCACATGATGTCCTTGACTGACTGTTTTCTATTCCTCTCCGGTGTCTCTTTCTCACAAAAGCTGAGCCAGTAAGTCACTTATCTGTTGGTTATGACAGTGCAGAAGAGTCACGCACGTCTCTTTGTGTATTAATTAAGTGACCATAAATGGGATGCATCCGGATTTTTCTTCTGTGTCAGACATCTCTCCGGACTGCACTGACTGTAATGATTATTAAGTTATATTTTATATTTCTCCTGCTTTCTGTAGTACTGCTTTCTCTGCTACTATAGATCTTACAAAGGACAAAAGAGAGTGCCCAGATGAGCTGATATTAGGTTGTAAATGAATCTCAAGTGTTAAGTGTTAGTATTAAGTACCTAATCTGAACGCTGGCTGATATAATTAAGTTATTGGTATTTTTTTACTCTTTAAATTAGAGAGATATTTCCAAATTTCTCATTTATTTTTCTTTTACACAAAATTTTCTATCAGCATTAACAAAGATGAAATACTACTGACATACACGAATGTTATTTAAAATCTATGACATTATCTCGTCTCTGTGGTTTATTGTAGACAGAGGGGACGCATCTCCACCTTAATTTGGAAAGTACTCCAAGACCAATCCAGTTAGAGGAAGGGAGGAAAAGTCATCAGAGAGGACAATAATTTTATCTCTTACTAGAAAACTATTCACATGATGCAAAGGCAGTGACTCCAATTTCCTTTTGTACTGGGAGACGTCATTCTTTAAACTTAATGTCTGTCTCGTTCTTGCCTCACACTGTGAGTGTACATGGACTGAATTTCAATTCCAGTAACTTTCCTCCTTTTTTTCCCAGTTAGCTGGACATGCAGACACAAACAAATCAACAAATGAACAAATAAAGCAATATATAAATATGAAAAGTAAAAGCATGAAATTCAGAAAAGAATGAATATAAATGATTGTTGATTACAGATGTATATTTATAACTGAAGTGTTTTTATTTTATCTGTAATTACACAGCTTTTTTCAGCACGACATGCAAGTCACATGACCTGTCAAATAGGCTCAGAACAAGACACAGTATTGGTTTTCTTATTTTATGAAGTATAGTATTTGTCCCCACATTGTTATTGGTGGCAATCCTGACAGTTTATAGACAAGAGCACCCTGATCAGCTCAGTCTCTGCCCACCTCTAGTCTTCTATTAAAATATCTCAAGGCAATTGAATCTGATGCAACTGGACTTAGTTTTGTCTTAGAAGACGTTTCACCTCTTATCCAAGAGGCTTCATCAGTTCATGCTTGTCTGACTAGGCTGGAGCTAGTCTGACAAACTGGTGTGGAAAAACCCAGGTATTTAACCTCTGAGGAGGTCTTCACAAGGCCAATGATGTCATTGGTTCGTTAGTGTTCCAATGGTGTGTCAAACTCTTGCTGCAACGGTGGTCGTTGGGTCTATGGTAGGAAGGGGTTTTTGTTAACATATGTGACCATAGTGGCCATTTTATTTTTATTTAGAAATTAAGACTTGGAATTTAGAAATTATACCTAACAGTGACAATATTTGGGATATAACATCAGATTCTCTAGTGCCTTCAGGACCATATTCTAAACAACATGATGATTTTTTTTCAGTAAAATATCATAAACTGTCAAGTAGCCAAAATCCTGTTTGATGGGCCATAGGTAAATATTACAGGTGCAAAATGCATATGTTACTGTATCTCACATTTTTACAAAAATTTTTAAAAAAGCATTTTAATAAACACACACATATCACCAACTCAGGTATAGTGTTCAACCCCTCATTTCACCACGTCTTGTGTCTTTTTTCTTCCTTGCATATCAGTGCATTACTCTTATGTCGCCCTCAGCCTCACAGGAGCTTCTACAACTGGGACAAAGCTCTCACTGTTGGGCTGATGATGATATCCTAATCAGATATATTATCATGCTTTTGGTCGTGTGTGTGTGTCTCTGTCTGTCCGCAGCTAATCTTGAATACCACTGGACCAATCAGCCTAATATTTTGTGTGCACATGTATGACTGCAAGGACATCTCAGGGTTGCGGTGATTCATTATTCAAAAACAACAACAAAAAAACTGTTTTATTGACTTTTTTGTACCATCATTAACTGCTGACTCCTCACTCCTCTTAACCAGCTGGTAGGGGCAGCAAGTTTTCCAAAAATAGTCTCAGCTAAGAACATTCTGACCTTCATCGTGGCTCAAAAACTGACGTCCATGTAATAGTTGGGTCTCATTTTGCACAGGAACATCTGCAGATTAATTTCATACCTGATATGTTGTGATGCACTAAAGTTAGGCACGATATGACATCGATAAGTCAGGGTTTTGCTGTCTTCTCTAATAATCTTTGCAATAACGAAAACATTCACTAAATGAAGCTTAAGCTGAAACTATTTTAAAATATTGCATTTGCCACTTAGAATGAAATAAAATTTCTTGATATTAATTAATTAATTTTTTAAATTAATTTTCACAAAAAGACACTTGGTAGTCACGTGGCCTATGGAAAAGAAGAGGCCCCCACCACCACCGAAAAAACCTGTGTCTCACAATTTTAAAGCAGTTATTGTGAAACTAATTTGTTTTGTGCAACACTTGATATGAGACCATATTGTCCCTGGATGTGGACCTTGGACAACGTTCGGACAACCTTGGACAACTAGATTATGATCCCAAGCAGAAAAAATAGGTCCATATAAACTATTTTTATTATGTGCTAGAAATTTTACTTAACTGTGACCTTCATATCCTACATAACAAAAAGAGATTTTTCATTAAAATGTCATGAAATGTAATTTATGATTCGAAGAACTTTTTCACAAGAACAAAAGCAGAGATGGAATTTTAAAAATGAAATAAATAAAGAATTATAAGCACTTAAAATAAACTTACTTTTTCCTTTCAGGTCTCTGGGTAGCTTCGCCTGATGCCTGGTAGGTACAGATGCCTTGTGAACATTCTGTAATAATAATGCCAGCCTATATATACAGTTCACTTGATGGTGTCCCCCCCCCCCCACACACACACACACACACACACACACCCAAGTGCAGTAATGGGCTGTGGTGATGCACATGCACATGCGTTTACATCAGTGGAGAAAAGTCAAACTGAAACTAAAAGCGTAGGTGTGACCAGTTCATTTCCCCACAGTCATGAGATATTTTTCCTTTTCTTAGCTGGACTCTTACATCACTGTGCAGTGCAGCCTCAGCTGGAGCCGCTACAACTGGAACAAGGCTCTTACTCTTGGGTTGTTGATTATAAATCAGATTTGTGTTAAAATCTCTCTCCTCCATTGTATTTGACTGAACCAGGGGTCGGCAACCTTTGCTAATGAAAGAGCCATTATTGGCCCAAAAAATCCCCCAACTGTCTGGAGCTGCAAAACATATTTGAATAAAGGTAACAGCCTATTAACTCTAAAGTAGCCCATTGACATTACGAACATGAACATTCATTAATATGATTTACTACCAGGTGGCTACTGTGCAGTGGGCTGTTTATAATTATTCAGTGCTTTAAAGGGGAACTAATGTTTTTTCCAACCTGGGCCCTATTTTCCGATCTACTTTTGTCTAAATGAGTGATAGCATGTTCAATATGAGACATTTCTCCAGTACGAAGCTAGGGCTGACCTGCCTGCAGCCCGTGAACGCGCGCTATATTAAATAATAGGGCACTCAGACAGCGTCAAGCAATGTCAAAATACGTCCACTAAAAGTGCATTTTTTTCACACAGATAGGCTCGGATTGTTAGTGTAATTATCTGACAACATAACGGAAAGGACAAATGACCGTCTGTGTTTACCTTTCGCTGGATTCGGACATGTTCCTCTGCCTGTTGCTGCTCCCTCTCTCTCCTCGTCAGCTCTTCAGTTTCAATGAGCTCTGCGTCCGTGTACGTCTGTGTACTCCGTGTTCAAATAAATACGGGCGCTCATCAAATTCAAATGCTCATCCAGATCCAGTTGGTCAAAATTGGGTAAGAATTCGGACATATTTGTTGTGGCAAGTCAAAACATAGAGTGAAAGTCTGGCTCTGAAAACGTCTCGTGAGATTCGAGTTATTGCAGGGAGTTACTGCTGGAGTGACCTTACAAACGTGAGGAGTTACTCTGTTTGGAGTAGTCATGGCTGAATTTTTACCCGATTTTGACCAATGCAGTGCACTATGAGTACCCTGATGGTGCACTCAAAACGGTGAAGAAGTTGAGTGTGGAACTATGGACACTTCTCGCCCTCAGTGGTCGCCATCTTGGATACGTAGCAGAAGGGGAGGGACCACTTTTCAAACTGGAAATGGCGGCTGAGGACTGTGCGACTGTGAAGGTCACTGCATTGTACAAATGTAAGTTATACATGTTTTTTGCACTAAGCACCACTATACTGTTGTTGGGTATAAGCTAGCAGTATGTTTATTGGGTTAATTTAACAGTCTGTAATGATTTGGTACCGCGAACGATAACGCGAATGCTAATGCTAGTTTGCTAACTAGCTAATTTGCAGTCGTCATCCCTGGTGAGTGCACAACAGCCGTATTTGGTTTGAGACAACACTACCCTGTCGAAATCCTGCACTACGCCAATAGGTACATAGTGCACATAGTATACTACATGGAAGTGTACTAACGGAAATGTGATTTGAGACACAATCTGTATCTTCAGTAGCTAGCTAGCTAACCCTACACTTTTCAGGGTTTGATTTTGGTTTTGGAACAGGGAAGAAACGTATATGTTTTTCCAACCTCTCCAGGTAACGAGTGTCATTAATACACAACGTGCCCCAGGCACAACATTTAGCTCCAAATCCACAAAATCAGCCTGAAAATGAAGGAAATCTGACACGACTGCATTAGAGTCAATGGAGCACAGCTGTGTTGTTGTCGGACCCTGGTCTGAGCCGGCCTGATGCTACGTTATGATTGGCCAGTCTGTGTCCGGGGTCAATTGTTTCATGAGTTTAATAGAATAATCAAAGACTTTGTTTGGGACAGGAGGAGACCAAGGATCAACATAAGATAAATATGGTCAGGGATGTAGGAGTTTTAGGCCTCCCCAGTACAAGACTGAACAACCATTTGAAATGTCTAGACTGAATATGCACTTGGAGGGATTCAGAACTGAGCTGGATCAAAACTGAACAGGAGCCAGCCAGTCCCTTTGAACCTTTGGATGTCCTTTCACCTGGTTTAAAGACTGTTTGACATGATGACTCTTCAAACCCAGAAGGTAAAAAATGTGTTTACTGGAATCAGTGGCTTATAAAAGAGATTGACAAGATCAGTGGATCTTTTCGGTCTTTTTCAGAACTCATGCAAAAATACGATCTGGACTATAAAGGCAATTTTTGGAAGAACGTTCAAATCTTAGCTGTGTCATTAAGGGCATAGGCAAAGTCACACAGATATTCAGTACAATATTCTGGCATTTGTGCTGCCTCTAAGGCCGGGGCCACACTGCACGAGTGAGCAGTGTATGACAGTTACCTCAAGCAATGCAATGCCGTGCTGGGAGCTATTTTTATGTTGCCAATGTGTTAATGCATCCTTGATAATAATAATAATAATCCATTAATATCACACAATAATAAAAGTCTCTGAGGTTGTTGCACATGATGTACTAAAAGGGTTATTTGGATTTTTATTTTTGCAGTAGCTCGGTCCATAGGGACCTGGGTTGTAAATGGGGAACTAATCAATATATCTTCTTCCTCTTCTTCTAGAGTGAAAAGTGATGAAGAGACTAAATTTAGCAAACTGTTTCACAGCGAGCTGCAACAACATCTGCATTCTTGTAAAAGCATCTTGTAAAAGAGCAAAGCTCATAATAAATGAGTGAAAATGAAACTTTCTTCTAACTTTCAGTCTGAGATTAGCTAGATTAGATTAGCTCCACGCAGTAAATAATCTTTGGTCTCTCTTAAACCAGCCAAAGGTTACTTCCATTCCTACAAACCCGTGATTATAATCTGCATGTCAGGTGTGTTTTACTGCAGTTCTCTCTGGTCTTCCCAACAAACCCATTAACAGGCTTTAAATCATTCAAAACTCTGCAGCCTGGATCCTTATCTGCACCAAACCATCCGACCACATCACCTCCATTCTCATCCAGCTACACTGGCTCCCTGTTGAGTACCGGATTGACTACAAAAACCTTCTGCTCACCTTCAAAGCCCTCCACAACCCAGCCCCCACTTACCTCTCTGACCTCCTCCAGGAGTCCCTTCACTCCTGCTCCCTGCGCTCTTCCTCTGCTGGTCTGACCATCTCCACCTCACGCCTCACCACCATGGGTGCCAGGGCTGTGTGCGCCCATTTTGTGTCTCTTGCTATTGTTATTTTATACTCTGTAAGGTGATCTTAAAGCCACAGCGTGTAGGAATTTCTCCCATCTAATGTTGAAATCATATATTGCATTCAAACGGATAGTGCACTCTAGCGCCTCACTGTTTCAAACGTGTATTGCAACAACAGTAGCTGCTTTGTACCAAAAAGCTATGATAACATTGATGAAACCGTGTCGTCCGATACTTCATGGAGTTTTCATTCAGGCTCCTACACAGACACACGCGACGTGAGTTGACAAACCCCCTCCTCACCATGCTGGCTGTGTTTACAACATAGGACTGTTGGGACAGGTGTAAATCGAACCAAACCAATCACGTTGTGTCTTTTGACAACTGACAAGTGGCTCAACCTCACACACCTCATCCCTCTCCTCGCGTCACTGCGCCGCTAACAGTGGCTGACAGCGGTTCTGGCCTGTGATTGCATTACCTTTCTCCTTCAGCAGCTCTCTCCACCTGGGAAAGGCGACCCCGATGTTGACACTCATTTTTTGAATTTGACGGTCACGTTGCCTTTTTGAGTCCCTTTTTGTGCTTTCTTGGCGACGAGGATTCTGTCTCCCGTGATGCTGCATATGCGTGATCCTGAGTCATGCTCATAGAGTGGGACTTTGTTATGCGGCAGTAGTGCCGGGGTAGTAGTGAAGCGCCTCTTGCTCCTCTCCTTCGGCTTCTCAGTCACGCAGCGCTGGCCTGGCTCTCAACGAAAACGCTGAAAGCGGGGCTATTCCCTGGAAGTGCTATATGTCCCTTGCTGGCGGGTGTATTCTCAAGATGGCGGAACGTTATGAAACCCCCCAAATGACTTACCCGCACAATGTACAAACAAATCTGAAATTCTCCTTTGATGAGAATAAGTCCGATTATTGGTGGAGGTAATAATACACGTATGATGACATATTTATGAATGCAGTCATTGACTTCTGCCAGTAAACAACTGAAAATGCTACACAATGTCCCTTTAATGTCAGAGCCCAAGACAAATTCCCCACTTTGTGGGTCAATAAAGATTATCTCGATCAAATTAGATCCGGACGGGGACTTGAGCCAACAACCCTCTAGTTCCAACTCAAGTTACTATGGACTGAGCTGCTGCTGCTCCAAATTTAATTAAAGATATTAACGTGAACACCTTAGTGACACCAATTTATCTGTATTTTACTGTACATTTTTGTTGGCTTGCAATGTTCACATGTTGTTGCTGTGCTGTGAGCTGTTTTTATGTTGCCAATGTGTTAATGCATCATTGATAATAATAATAATAATCCTTTAATATCACACAATAATAAAAGTCTCTGAATGAGGTTGTTGCACACATGTACTTTTATTTTTGATAAAAGGGTTAACCGAAGGGTCGCTGGCTCAAGTACCCATCCGGACCAAACATGGAGCGTGGACTGGTGGCTGGAGAGGTGCCAGTTCACCTCCTGGGCACTGCCGAGGGGACCTTGAGCAAATCACTGAACCCCAAACTGCCCAGGGCACCTGTCCAATGCATCTCTGACATCTCTCCATTTAATGCATGTATAGGTCTTGTTTGTGCATGTGTGTTTATTTCGGGCCTGAGTGTGCATGACAACAGAATCACCTGGGGATTAATCAAATATATCTTCTTCCTCTTCTTCTAGAGTCAAAAGTGATGAAAAAGAGACTAAATGTAGCAAACTGTTTCACAGCGAGCTGCAACAACATCTGCATTCTTGTGAAAGCGTCTTGTAAAAGAGCAAAGCTCAATGAGTAAAAATGAAACTTTCTTCTAACTTTCAGTCTGAGATTAGCTCCACGCAGTAAATAATCTTTGGTCTCTCTTAAACCAGCCAAAGGTTACTTCCATTCCTACAAACCCGTGATTATAATCTGCATGTCAGGTGTGTTACTGCAGTTCTCTCTGGTCTTCCCAACAAACCCATTAACAGGCTTTAAATCATTCAAAACTCTGCAGCCTGGATCCTTATCTGCACCAAACCATCCGACCACATCACCTCCATTCTCATCCAGCTACACTGGCTCCCTGTTGAGTACCGGATTGACTACAAAAACCTTCTGCTCACCTTCAAAGCCCTCCACAACCCAGCCCCCACTTACCTCTCTGACCTCCTCCAGGAGTCCCTTCACTCCTGCTCCCTGCGCTCTTCCTCTGCTGGTCTGACCATCTCCACCTCACGCCTCACCACCATGGGTGCCAGGGCTGTGTGCGCCCATTTTGTGTCTCTTGCTATTGTTATTTTATACTCTGTAGGGTGATCTTG
Organism: Epinephelus lanceolatus; assembly: GCF_041903045.1. Lineage (NCBI taxonomy): Eukaryota > Metazoa > Chordata > Actinopteri > Perciformes > Serranidae > Epinephelus > Epinephelus lanceolatus. The sequence goes on from NC_135751.1 coordinate 36,930,405, forward strand.
AAATGTGGTTTGAAATGGGGGCCTAGAGGTCCTTCAGAAACACCGTCAGAAGCTCAGGCTTACTTGAGACATAACAGTATCCAAGTACCAAAGTGAACGTGAGTCCCATTTTCTGTTAAATTGTACAAACAGTGATGATTTAGGAGAGTTAATGTTCTGTGAAATGGCTTGTCTAAACCCTGACACTTGCTGGTGTGCAGAGGACCAAAAGCTAGAATGGCTCATTAATCTAAGTTTGCCAATTTTGTTGCTAAAGCCAGGAAGAGTAGGCAAGAATGTTTGTTTACTAATACACATTTTGATTTCTTTTTTTTTTTTTTTTTTAGTTTACATGATAAATGCCTTTGTGAGTGATCCACGAGCTTGGTCCTACACAATGATGATATGTATGGTGCTTTTGCTGCTTGGTGTAATTTTCTCTCTGGTCCTGGCCTGCTCTGATCTTGTGATGTCTTGTAAGACCAGGTGGGCTGGGTGTAACTGCTTGCATGACTCAGGTGAAGTTGTTTCATTCCCATGCTTTTTTCTTCCTTGTGAATCAGTTACATCTCCCTCATTGTAGTGCAGCCTCACCTTTCCATAGCGTCACTGATTAACTCTACAACAAAGACAATGTATAAACAGACACCGCTGACTCAACTGATGATCCTTCCTTGTACATCATTATGTTACTCGTGCACCACTTCCTGTACGGTGCAGCCTCCGCAGGAGCCTCCACAACAAGAACAAAGGTCTCATTGTTGGGTTGATTATATCCTAATTAGATTGATTTATTTTTATTTTTAAGACTTTGGCCAAGTTGGTGGGTGAGGGGGTGGCCTGATAATCCTGGTAAGCAGAAAATGCAACTTCTTCAGCCTGGGAAATAATCACTGACTCACTCCGCTTCATGCCTATAGCTGACACTTAAAGGACCAGTGTGTAGGATTTAGTGGGATCTATTGGCAGATATTTAACATGATATTCTTATTGTATATTATAATATATATTGTATATAATAGAATTATGTTTTCATTAGTGAATAATCACCAAACACTGGCTCTAGTGAGGGGCTTTCACATTTTAACGTCACCTGAAAGCAGTGGTGTGATGTGACGAAATAATAATACCTAATTACATCACTTGAGTATTTTTTGGGAGTAGCTGTACTTTACTTGCGTTTCTATATTTGTCACATTTACTGCACAACATTTCCTCAAAGCATTTTCAATTACCTACTACAATAAAGGGAAGAACAGGAGGAAGGGATGGACAGACAAATGGAGGAATTGAAAGGAAGGAAAAACTGGACTTTGTTCTTTAAATACTTAAAGTTGTGAAAAAGACCTTGTTTTCCTTCAGGTGTAATGTACGCTCCATTTTTAAGGTGTTCATGTTAAGAGGATACAAACAGTAATTCTTAAAATTCTTACCACTTGCTTTTTATCAACAGCATTTACTCCTACTTTAAATATTTAAGTACATTTCATATCAGAAAATTACTTTTGATACTTAAGGACAGTTAATAGCAGGGCACAAAACATCTTAATTTTTTTCCTTAAATATGACACACGGCTTAATTTCTTCTTAGCTGAGGGACTTACACAGTTGCACAGAATCCCTTAGAGGGTTTCCCTTATTAAGGAAAAACACTAACTCATTTACTCCATTGAAAGAGATTTTACAGCAGTAAAAGTTTCCATGGAGATTGTTTGTTTGCTTGGACTCACACTTGTGACGCCTGTTAGCGTCTCACAGAGTTGGCTTTAAGTTAGAAAGTGGAAAAATGACAGAGGACAAGAAAACCATATTGGTCTGAAGCAGTATTGTAGCGAGGCAGTAACTTATAAAAGTAACATTTAATTGAAGCCGTTTTTTAACCACACTCCATAGAACCACAGCAAAACACACCTCAAAGATTTTCAGATGGTTTAACGGTGAAAATGAGCTATAAAGCTCATGGAAATAAGGAACTCCAGACAACACGCGGAAGACTCCACTCGCAAATATCTGCATGGGACTGAGCTCAAAATGCGAAGCGCTGTCAATCACAAAGGGGTTCAGCCTTTTATACAACTCCTCCTATCATCATGCATACACAGAGCGTCCTCTCCCGCCTACCGCTCCATTAGGTCCCAGGGAAGCTGAGCCTCCCTGGAAGTGACGATGTTGTCGCATTTATCCAATGACCGTCTGGCTTTGCTGCATGAAAAAAACCTGCTCAGCGCTGTCTCATAGGAATGCTTGGAGGCTCTGCGTCCACCACACTGACACGACAATGTAACACAGGGAGGTTATGTTTGAAAACTGGTGATAAACAGCTGACGTTTGAACATCATAGTCGTGATCCTAGCGCACGTTTAATGCAATGTAAATTCTTATTTTAATGTAAATTCAATAGTGCATATTTGACCATTTCTTCTATGAAATTTTAGGGCAAGTTCAGCCTCCCTTGTTGTCTCAGAGCAATACTGTCATAGAAAGCACAATCTACAAAGTAAATTTGATCCCCAAATACCAGAAAACAGAAAATGACTATAGGAAGATTTACAATGAAAATAAATTGAGTCAAATCTAAAGCGTAAAATCAAAAGTGTATCCAATGGGTTCTCATGGTCGCAGAACACTCTTCTTGCTGTGTGTTAGTTGTTTCATTTATCAGCATAGACTCAGTTATGTTACAGTTAAGATAGAGTCAGATGTACCTTCAGTTTGTTTACCTTTGTTTGGTTGCTAAGGTCTTTTTTTAAGTGCAAAAGTAAAGGGGTTCCTTAAGTATAAGACCAAGACAACGAGAAAACCATGAATACTTAAGTGAACATTTTAAGGAAACCTTAAGCAGAAGACTTTTGAGGAAACCATAATTCGGATTTAAGGGAAAATATTAACTTCTACCAAAGTAATTTTCTGGTAATATATCTGTACTTTTACTCGAGTATGGCTTTCAGCTACTTGATCCACCACTGCCTGAAGGCCACCTTCACTGCACAGATAGAAAGGGAGTGATGAGCAGTGAGGTATTCAGCTGGTTTCAATCTGCAACCTCACCACTAGATGGCACTAAATCCTACACAATGCTCCTTTAACGTACCCAGCAGTGACACTCCCAGATTCAGTAGGAAGGCTCTTAGTTTTATCCACTTGGCCTCCATGTGACGTTCCTCCCACATCTCTATGTAAGAGGCCTCAGTGTTGAGACCGATGTCTGTGTCCCTCCTCAGCTCCACCAGGTGGTGTGGTAGCACAGTGTCCTGACTGATGGGGCAAAGTCACTGAGTACATTTACCAGTTTTGAGGTACTTGTACAATACTTGAGATACGTTTCTACTCCACTACATTTCAGATAACGTTACTGCAGCTGCATGTTGAAGCTAATCTGTGGGGGACAGGAGGACCATGGATATAAATGTCAGACAATGAATTTGCCTGACCACGAGACACCTCATTAAATTATTTGTGTGTGTGTGTGTGTGCTGGCCTTTGGCAGGTAAAACTGGGAGCGCACTGGGTCCATTAATGTCTGTCGACTGAAGAATTGATCCCAGGTAGCAGATCAGGCGATTGGCCATCATGTATCCCTCAACAGGATTGGTGCTTTTACCATTAAAACACTCCCTGTTAGTTGTGTCTAAATGTTGCCTTAAACATGATGATAGTGCTCTAGTGAAGTTAGATTATGTAAAAGGCATGTGACAGTATATAAAACACACAAACAGAGATGGAAGAGACAGACTGAGAGAGAGGAGGACAGAGAAAGAGGGGAGGCACGAAGCATAATTGCTTAATTGGAGTCACTGCTTCCATATTACAGACTAAAACTCAGTGTTTTTGTAGTCCAACCAAGTTTTCCTCCCACTGACTGTTCTTCCTTCACACCAGCTGGCCAGATCTTAGACAAATTACCATATTGAGGTAAGCTGATTTTCTCTCTGAAATAAAAAACATGTCGATAATGTAGAAAAGAGGTGATTGATTTGTTTGATGTACTCAAATGTGAAGTATGTATATCAGTATTAGTCTGAAACTTGATCAGTCTTGTTGTTTTTATAGTCTACTTTATGTGTAAAAAATATCAAATGATGATGATATCTGAGTAATACCTTGACCAAAAAATAAAATAAAATAAAAATAAAATTGATAAAATAGAATAAAATGAAATAAACAAGTAGTCTTCTGTCACTTTTTGAGGTGATTTCTTGTCTTGAGAATAGTTTTAAAATGGAAATAAGTCCTCAGACAAAAGAATGAACACTGATGGGTGAGAACCGTAGGGGTGTAAGTGACATTTTGGGCAAAAATGAAATCTCTTGATGAGCTATTTTTGCTGATAAAAGAGAAAGCCTACTTGTGAATTCTGAACCAGTCCAGAGTTATTAATCAAAAACCAAAAGATTTAACATTTAACACTGAACTTTTTGAGGCCAAAAGGAGCATAACTGCGCTTACTCACTTAAAAACACTTTTTCAATAACTGTCAAATATTGTTCGTAACGTATATATTCATCTGCGTGTTTATAAAGTTTTAAATATTAAAGATTAAATTCAATAAACAAAGTCGGAACATAGTATATTGGTCAGGTGTCACTGACGCTCCTTTGGTTCTCACCCCTTTAATACATTAATATTGTTGTCTATCATTACAAACAGTTCTTTCATTGACAATGGAGTAATTTTATTTTAAGTCTTTTAAGCATTTCGTGAGTGAAACCTGAGATCTATTAATATTGCATATGATATAACATTGTCCCGAGGACTATTAATCCAAAGATCTCACTGTGAACAGTTAGGGACTATTTCTTTGGAAGTTTTTCCTCCATTGTTGACAGCCATTTCTGTGGCTCTTCTCAAGTCATTGTCATCGTGTTCTTGGAAAGTTGCTGGAAATTTTTTATCTTGTTTTCAAATTTTCAGTGCTTTGAGCACCACAGACTAAATTCCATTTACTGTACCTCAGTTGTACTGGGGCAATGACAGACATGTCAGACATTGATATCTCAAAACCTCAGCAGATAAAATAGAAATGATCTGCCCGACACCACAGGGGATAAATAAGAAAATCCTATGCAATTTGGTGAACTGGACCTTTAAATGAAGAGCAAATAAGAGTGGGTAAGCACAATAGAACAAAAAATTGTACAATTTTAATAACATTTTTTGTGCTTTGTTAATTTGGCCTGGTTTGAAAGGCCTATTTAAATGTCCATAAACCAAATTTCTTGTATTATTGAATTGCAAAATATATATGTTATGTAATATATAGTATTGGTAGTTCTGCTTGTATTTGGTATAAATGAGCTATTGGAATCACAGGATCAGTATCCTCGCAGAGCCTGAATCCCTCCTCAGATATCACACAGACAGCCAGCATTGTGTGGAGGACTTGAACTGCTGAGACAAATCAGGAGAAATCTAATTTATCAAAAGTCACACAGCGAGCGAGGCATTTCTTTGACAACCAGCGTCAATAAATGCCCAGCTTTAGTTTTGTACAGAGGAGCGGTGAAAGGAGAGTAAGTGCTTTCACGTGAGAGCAGATGGGATTAGTTATCAGCCATTACTCGGTTCGTACAGCAGAATCCAGGAGGTATTGTCTCACACCGAAGTAAAATCTGGATGCATTCCATTCATGTTCACTACATTAATACACAAAGAGACCTGTGTTAGACCCAGCTGTCCTTTACCCAAAATCACATAATTGACTTAGTGGTTCCAGTAATGTGAGAAATGTTGGACATCATGTGAAGGAAATGTAAAGGGCAGTGAGAGGGGGCACATGCCAGTTAGTGTGTGTTTGTACTGTACGTCAATGTACACCATAACAGCTATGCTAGCTGCTCTGTGGGGCTGTATGTAGCCTTGGCACTATGATGCTTTGAGCTAAATGCTAACCTTTGCAAGCTAAAATGCCCACAGTGACAATGCTAATATGCTGATGTTAAGCTGGAAATATTTACCATGTTCACCATCTTACAGTAGTTACTTACATTAGTGTGTTAGCATGCTTACATTCACTAATTAGCACTAAACACAAAGTAGAGCTGAGGCCGATGGGAATGTCATCAGATTTGCAGGTACAGAGTGCTCAAGGAATGATGTGTATTGGTGGGCCTGGGATTTCTTTTATTTTTATGACGATGTTTCAGCCTTTTGGCCTTCTTCAAGATCAGCAATCATGCTGAGACACAGCTACACTGATCTGTTGTATAGACCACACCTTTTGTCGGCCACCAAGGGAGTTAGCATCAGTTTCACATGACAAAAAGACAATGGGATTTTTCCATTGGATTTTGGATTATTGCAAAAAAAAAACAAAAAAAAAAAAAACTCTGTGGCAAATACTTGTTCATGATACTTAGATGTTTTGGTCTGCAAGCTAATCTTCACAAGTGAAAACCACTTTCCTGCTTTTTGAACTGTAAATGCAATTGCCAGAAGCTAAGTGCTAACGTTAGGCTATAAATAAACTACAGCATGATTGCATGACTTTAGCGTCACCACCACATTCACACTGTAAAGTCGTCTCATTTAGCCACTTGTTAGCAACCATCTTTTGTAAGACACCTAAAGGCTTCAAAACTCACTAGTGGGGTATTTACAACAAATGTTATGCTGCAGAGCAAAACTTGAAAGTCTCTTAAGCTTGTGTCACCACAGACCTTATTTCATTCATCTGACCAAAAACCCGTTCAAAAAACCCATTGACCTTGAGATAAGGGAACCAGGAGTGCTAAAATGCTAACTCCTTTCTCAGGGTTTTAGGACTTGTTCCTGCAGCACGGTGTTCGTCCATAATCCAAAATATTGGACTAAGGTGAAAAAATAACAGCTCACCAAAGCTGAAACTCAGCCTGAGGGGAGGTAACAAATGTCAAGGCAATATCACTGTTTGTTGCGGCATTTCACAGACTACAACAACAACAAAAAGTCAACCTTGTGGTCAGTGACGGACTGGGACCAAAAAGAGGCCCTGGCATTTTTGACACAGAGGCATCGGCCAGCCAGGGGTGAAAAATTTTCATATTATTTTACAAAAAAATATGCATTTTTACGTCATTTTAGATCATCAGTTCCTTATTTGTGAAAGAACAGGCGTGGTGTCTCATATTCCCCCTCCCACATATTACTAGGTACTATGATTGATGATTTTACACATACTAACATAAACAACACTACCACTGGCGGAACGTTTCAGAGTGCCACAGAGACACAGAGTGTTCCACAACTACCATAGAAACTCACACACTCACTCACTGCCTTGTTGCACAATAGAAGAGGAGATATACAGACACAGTCATTATGAATGATAAAATTGATTTGTGGCTTGCATGGAAGCATGTGGAAAGCTAACCATATGATGAGAATGCAGAAATTCCACACACCACGCAATCAACTCACTACAATCGCACTGGTACAGTTGACAACAATGCACAGCACACAAGATAATAAGGCAGCAGCAGAGCCCCCATAAATTCAGGCACGTTCAAAGGCCAGACTAATAACCTCAGTTAATAATACTAGCTCTATGTCTACCAAAACACGAAAATCTGAAACACCACACAACTTCATCCTAAAGGCTTAGCCTACTTCTACCATTAACCATAGGCGCCCCCTCTTGGACAGAATACAGCACAACCAAATTACAACAACAGAAACATGAATCTTACACCAACCGCAGTGCATATTACAATAGCATTAGCAAAACATGAAAAGAGCACTGCACAGCCACAGTGCACATTTCAATAGCTCTATCAAAAGCACTAGTTACAACAGAAACAAGAAAGACCCTATGTGTTATAAGCCATAATAAATGTTACAGCAGCCACAATGCATATTACAATAGCTTCACCAAAACATGACAAGAGCACTGCACAGCCAGAGTATAAAAATAAATATGTGTCTCTCAGTGTCTTCTTTAAAATCTCTTCTGAAGACTCACATTTATCGTATGGTCTTTTCTTAATTGAACTGTTTTTAAATTATTTGATGTTTTATTGTTTTATGTACTAATTGTTTTATTGTTAAGCATGTTGTAACTCCGTTTTGAAAGGTGCTATATAAATTAAGTTATTATTTATTATTATTATTATTATTATGTCTTACCTTTAAGTAGTTAGCAGGCTGCGAAGGAGTTTGCTCTTCTCTGAGGCAGAGGCCGTACTGCTAGCTGCACTTGCTGCAGAGGTGCTCAGTCTGTTGCCGCTGGGTAAACACTTTTTTGTAAATAAATTGGATATTTTCGCATACTTTTCACTCTCTGCGAGCATAGCTTTCCTTTTTTTTCTCTCTTTTTCTCCACTCCACCCTTCTCCACCCATCTTTTCGTGCCTCGATCCATTTTCTTTTCTTGTTGTGATGTTGTCGTTGACGTTGAGTGCATTGCCCATCATTCCTTTGTCACTTGTCAGATGTCAAATGTCATCACTCAATAATCGCGAGAAAATGCTTGATGACCAAAAATTCTTTATATTACCGGTAGCCCCATTTCACTCATATTTATTTAAAATTATATTTATGCTACTACTTATATGTATATTGTGGCCGATAAAAATGTTTTGGGCCGCCAAGAGAAGATTTATTTATTTATTTTTTAATTTTTTTTTTTTTTTTTTTTTGCCTGGCGGCCGGCGGCCACAGGGCCATGCAGCTGTTCTGGCATTTGCCCAAATGCCAGATGGCCAGTCCGTCACTGCTTGTGGTGGTGTAAGAGGAAAGGTCAAGGGGTCACCAAAATCATTAGGACTCATATTCCTACAATTGTGAACCGACTTGCCATTCCTAGTGCCATGCTAGCATCATCTGATGATTATGAGTTATGAGTTTAACAGTTGTTGTACTGTATATGCTATATTTTACATGAAGGTGTATGGATTTCTTCATCTGTGCTTTTGTATGCTTCTAATTCTGTCGCAGCTAAAGTGCAAAGTCTAACCCATCAAAGATCCAGTACCTGGTATCTCCATTCATTCTTTCTCTCTTTTTCTCCTTCTGTATAAAGCCTCCTCCATACCAACAGGATGGCCCTTCTCGACTACCCTGTTCCAGAGCTGGATGTTACCTTGCAAGAAGTGAGCCGTGTCCTGCAGCTCACTTTAACTCCTGACCTTTACCCAGAGTTCAAAAGTACGCTGGATCAGCAGAAGGAGCTCCTTCAAGACGCCCAGAGAAAGTTTGCAACGAGAGCTTCAGGCCAAGAGAACTGGGTGACGGAGCAGTTCAAGAAAGGTCTGCTGTCATGTGCTGACCCACTGCCCACCTCCACTGCCCTCCCTGTTGTTCTGTCCTCATCTAAAGCAAAGGGATGTACCCAGCTGGGGAGAGCAGCCTCTCTGCTCTGGGCAGCAGCAAAGCTGTACAGTGAGCCCTTGTTACTGGAGGGCAATGTGCCAATGGAGCGCACGCAGCAGTCTGAGGTATTCGCTGCCAGCCGGATTCCTGGAAGGAGTCAAGATGAGATTAAGGTGAGATTACTGGTAGGGCACAACTGATGAGATTCATCAAAGCAAAATGAAAAATTAGAGGTTTTCAATTATCAATATGTTAGATCAGCTCTTTTTCTAATCTGTAGCTTTGTTTTCTCCAGGTCTACCCAGACAGCCTCCATGCCATCATCACCTGTGTTGGAGGAGTGTTCCCCGTTGACATACTGTGGCGTCCAAGCACTGGTGGGCCGCTTTCTGCTCGGCCATTCATTGACATCTACAACCAGCTGGCTCAGGTGATGGATCAACCCAGTGCAGGAAAACAGAATGATCCCTCTGTCATTTGCAGCCTCTCAGCTCTGGAGCGCAGAGCCTGGGCTGCCACCAGAGAAGAGATCCTGAAGCAAGCAGGAGATGCAGCAGCATCACTGAAGCTGATGGAGAGTGCCGTGCTGACACTCTGTCTGGAAGACTGCAACGCACCATCTGAACTGGCTGATGTCCTCAATGCAGTGAGGCTGGGAGGAGGAGGAGATGGTCCATGTCTGAGATACTATGACAAGGTACTGAAGTGAATCTGGATAAAGGTCCAATTTCTCACCTCTTTCACATGCACACTTTTACACTGTTGAACTTGGTAGTTGATAATTATCATGCACACTCTAGAATAGCAGTAATTAGGCAATGTATTGCTGCCCAAGTAGAAAGAGATATGTTTTATTGCCCTCACTGAAATGTTGAAATGAACTAAGGAAATAAACCAATCTTTGTTGTTCTACTTTTTTTAACAGGTGGTGAACCTGGTGGTCTTCAAGGACAACACAGCTGGGATGGTGTTTGAGCACAGCGCTGTGGATGGGATGGTTGCTGGGCTTGTGACTGAGAATGTGTACAGGCTGTCTGAGACTGCTGACTTAAAACTAGTCCATACTGATACGGACAAAATGAACGGGTCTGTCACAGTAAATAATGTTGATTCTGTTTGTCCAGAATCCCTAACATTCCCCTTGCAAGGAGTAAATACTCCCAAACTGAGCCCTGACTTAAAAGCAACACACCCAGTTCTCACTCTTGATGTGCCCTCCTTTCCTGATGTCTTCTCTACCCTCAGAGGGCAGAGAGGTCTGTATGATGCTTGGATCAACTTCTCTTTGCAGCTTTCCCTGAGGCAGACTCTTGGGGAATCTGCAACCAGGCACCTCCTTGTCACACCTACCCATATGCGCCACTTCAAACATGGCCGTTGTGATCCTACATACTCACTCACCATGCATTTTCACAAGTTGGCAGGTGCCTTAGTGTGTTGCATTGGTCCAGATAACAAAATTCAATACACCACTGACCTCCTACGTCTGTTCCATGTTGCCTTTCTGGAGCATAAGAGCCTCATCAAAAACACCAAAAGTGGTCAAGGAGTTGGTCCCCACCTGGCTGCCCTGCGTAGATTGTTGCCGCCTAATAATCCACTGAGAAAGTACTTGGACCCCTTTGGATGTCCATCTGTGTACCTCACAGGTACAGATCTGGTTGAGGATGTGGAGTGTGGAGTAGGTAATGTTTATGCCCAGGATCAATTGGCTGTAACCTACCTTGGGCAGAGAGACAAGGTTCGTATTGTGCTTAATGGGAAAGGGAGCTTTGCTCTGGTACTGGAGAAGCTTAAAGAAAGCCTGATGATAAACCTGAAGTTAGTGATGCTTCTAGCTCTAAGATATGCCATTGCATGCCAGATGGGAGCCCTGGAGTGTCTACTGAATCAAGGCAAAACAGAGAAAATGAATGGAGAGACCTCCTTCTGCCCAGAGAGCTCAAACAATGTTGATTTAAGCCCTGGAATGAGCACAGACCACACTCTGGTGATCCACGGTGGCGCTGGAGAGGAGGTGATGCTGAACACTGAAGTGATTGGAGTTATTGAGTTTGCTTTACAGACAGCCTTAACTCTTGGATCCCAAGTGCTTCAACAAGGTGGCAAGAGTCTAGATGCAGTTCAGAGGTCAGTAGAAGCTCTGGAGGACTGCTTCCTGTTTAATGCAGGTAAAGGCTCAGTATTCAACAGAGATGGCAAAAATGAATTGGAAGCAACCATCGTGGATGGCAATGCAATGAGGTCGGGATCTGTTGCTTGTGTGCAAACTGTGAAGAACCCAATAAAAGCAGCCAGATGTGTCATGGAGAACAGCTCACATTCACTCATTGTAGGAGACGGGGCTGAGGAGTTTCTGCAAGGGTTGGAGGAGAAGGAGAAGTCTGTTGGGCCTGAGTATTTCCACACTGATATACGTCACAGACAGTTAGCAGCAAAGCTCACTGTTGGAAATACCTCAACAAACAATCACCCCCAGACAGTCGGAGCTGTGGCCTTGGATCGTTGGAATGGGTTGGCTGCTGCAGCCTCCACAGGTGGGCTAGTAGGAAAGCTGAAAGGGCGAGTTGGGGACACAGCAGTAGTAGGGGCAGGAATATATGCTGATGATAAAGTAGCTATTACCTGCTCTGGAGATGGAGATGTATTTCTGAGGCACACAGTTGCACAGAAAATAGCCAGTCTCTACCACCACAAAGGCTACAGCCTTAGGCAGGCATGTAGAGAAGTGATGGCTGAAAATCTGGATGGGATCTGTGCAGGGGTCATTGCTGTGGACAGTAAAGGTGATGCCATTGTTGAAACAAATGCTGGTGTAATGTTTGTGGCCTCAATGATAGGCGGCATTTCACGAGTAGAGGTCCTCAGGCCCCTGAAGAGCTTCTCTGATGTGATCTGGGAAACAGATGAGCTGGTTGCCTACCTGGATCCAAAACCCTGGATCCCTGGGTCAACCATCCTGACTAGAAAAGCTCTAAGCGGGGCAAGGAGCATCTTCAAGTTGGCTACAACTGATTTTGTGGCTATGCTGCAAGGAGCAAGAGCTGTGTCAAGCTTGCTATGTGAGCGACTGGGAGTGCAGCGCTGTGCTTTGGTTTTCCATCCAACCCCTGATCAGCCAGCACAAATCAAACTGCTCCCACTTCATGGCCTAGAGCCAAAGTGGCAGCCCCATCTTTCACATGAAGAGGAATTCCACACTAATGATCCTGGCTACTGCACCTCAAAGAGCGGCCCACGGTGGGATGATGAGGCACTGGCCCAGGTTCAAGCCAAGATTAGAAATGGACTGCCAACACCAAATGCACCTTCTTGCTTTGACTTTTTTGGAGATGCTTCCAATGATAACCTGTTCAGTCGTATTGTACGTGGAGAGCAGCAACAGTGGAGAGTGTGGGAAGACAGTGAGCATGTCGCCTTCCTGACACCATACCCAAACTCTCCTGGACTAACAGTTGTGGTGCCACGCAAACCACTCTCCAGTGACATCTTCAAACTGGAGGAAGCTGACTACAAAGCACTGATCCTTGCCACTTGCAAAGTTGCCAAACTACTGGAGGAGGGGATGAGAGCTCAAGGTGTTGCCCTGATCTTTGAGGGCTTTGAGATCGACTATGCTCATGCCAAGCTAATCCCTCTGTTGCCTTCACCAGATGGCACAAAGCCTGCTGAGCTTCAACCAGAATGCTTCCAAACCTACCCTGGATATGTGTCATCACTGCACGGCCCAGCTGTCGACCCTGAGGCCCTCAAAAAGATCCACTCCAAAATCACCCAGTGCAGGCCTACTCATTCATGGCAAGACCCTCAGTCTCACTCCACACTTGCCATCAAGAGCCAGTGGTATCGCAACCTGTTCCAGATTCAGAACACTCTTTTCCACAGCACAGTGGAATATTTCCACACTTCCTGCCAGTTCTCCTATGCTTTGACCCCTCTCACCACAGACACCATCTCTTCACCAATGGGCCTGGGATCTGACTCAGAACCAGTTTCTGTTAGCCTGCTGGGCCAGGACATCTACCTGGCTGACTCAATGCAATTTGTACTTGAATACTTCCTTCGCTTCCAGGAGAACCTGCCAGGGACGTACTACATATCTCCCAGCTTCAGAGGGGAAGATCCTGATGCCACACACTTGAACCAGTTCTACCACGTGGAGTGTGAACTGTTGGGTGACATGGACAATGCCATCTCTACAGCAGAGGGATACTTGGCTCATCTCACCAAGTCCATGTTGAAGAAACACTCTGATATTATCCTCAACACTGCCGGGACCATTACACATGTCAAAGCCATGCTGAGTAAGCTGGATGGAAAAACCCCACTCCCAAGAATCCCTCTAGACCAGGCCATTCCCATGATGCCCTCTGCTGACTGCTTAGAGTGGGTCCAAGATGGACAGCCGCAGTTTGGCAGAAAGCTAACACGCAAAGGAGAGCGGGTCTTGATAGAGAAATATGGTGGTGCTGTTTGGCTGACTGAGATGGACCATCTAGGAGTTCCCTTCTACCAGGCGTATGTGGAGGGCACTGGGCGGTGCAAAGCCAAAGCTGCTGACCTCCTCCTGGGGCTGGGTGAGACTGTGGGTCTCGGTGAACGTCATTCCACCCCTGAGATGGTACAGGAGGCCCTCAGGCATCACGCAGTGCCAGAGCAGTCTTACAAATGGTACATCAACATGCGGCAAGTGAAACCACTCCTCACCAGTGGATGGGGCATGGGGACGGAGCGCTACTTGTGTTGGCTGCTTCAGCATGATGACATCAGAGATATACATATCATTCCTAGGATGAAAGGAATGAAATACATGCCCTGACCATGAGTACTACACCAATCTTCAGGTTATTAAATGTGATATACTTGTAATAACAGGGCCAAAGAGGAATATACAGTATGGATTTTAACCATAAAAATGCATCAATAATTCAGACACTGGAGCTTTTTTCCAGCTTTGGGTGTCTTATAATCATCACCAAGTTAAAAGTGGCAAAAATCAATACATCTAAAGAGAGTTTAATTTGAAATAAGGAAGTAAATCAGCAGTTGGTTAAGAGTTTGTTTCCTGTTACATGGTAAAGCTTTAGTGCCAATATGACTGCAAAGTGAGCATACACAAACAGTGAAAGTACAATCTGAATTGTTTCAGTATTTCATTTCTTGTTGTATCATTATGTATAGTGTTGACAATATAGTTAGTTTCAGGTTGTAAAGTCTTTCAGACTATGCAAGGACAACACAAGGTGCTACAGTTGTTATAAAGGTTGGCCATATTTTCATAAATAATAATACAATACATCATCTCAGCAAGCAAAGCAAATCTCTGTACCGTTCCTCACTATGTTGTTTTGTTTTATTTCTATTAAATTGTTTTGGTATTTAAAGGATTTTTGTGAAAGTCATATGGATCTTGTATCATTGCTCTTTTTAATGAAGTAAAAATGACTTTTTAAAAACATATCAGGTGTGGATGGATTACTGACATGGACAATGGGACCTAACATTTTATAAAATATGTCATATTATGTATAAAGAGTAACCAATCACCTTCTGAAAATGTATTTTTGCCGACCCCCAGTAATTTAATTTCTCACCTTGCTGTGGGGATATTCAGATGTACTCTAGGACTTCATGACATCACTCCTGGGTTGGTTACAGGTAAAATAAAAGACACCTCTTTTTTCTATTTTATTTTATTATAGTTTATTTTATTTTATCTCATTTTTAATTTATTTTATTTTATTCTATTTTATTTTTTAAATGTAGTTTGTTCCACTGAACAAAACACACCTCTGTTCACACCCAACCACACCTATGAGTGATGCTGGTGTGGTCAGAGGTGAAACGGGATTGCTATTTTCAGAGAGGGTAGTGAAACACTTCTTTTCAGTCTGATGTAAAGTCACTCTTTATACTGACAACAGACCTGACTGGATAATGTCAGTCTACCAATTAGGGCTACAACAACATCTCAGTTTTTCACTCTTATATATCTGAGAAATGAGCTGAAAGTGGCTGAACTCTGCACTGACTTGTAAAGTTGGGCCACCAGTACTATCAACACTCTGACATTATAAGGAGTCAGTTGGGTGTTCATAATGGAAACTTAAAAGACTGGGGTGATATCAGCTAAATTGGGCCACTTTTTGGTTAATCACTTGGGAAACTAAGAAAAAAACAATGTATGACATTTGATTGTGTTCCTATGATTAATAATGACTGTTTTTAATATTTTTGTGTTGAATTTATGTAATAAAATATAATTGTTAAGATCCTACAGCTGTTGAAACATCAGCTGTCCCCCATTTTTGAGATGTGCAGTGTTCAGGTAAAATGGGCCACCTGATCAGCTAAAATGGGCCACTCAAACTGCAAAGTGAAACAGTCATTTTTCATAATATAATCAAATTATCCTGTATTCGCCTAATGCTCCCCTCATCCTCTCCTCTACCCGCTGGTTGTACTTGCCACTTCCCTTATAGACATCCTTTCTTTTTCCTCTCTCTTCCCTTCTCCTAATCTAATTTCCTCTCTCTTCCTTTCTCCTCCTCTCCTTTCCTCTCTCTTCCCTTCTCCTCCTCTTCTTTTCTCTCTCTTCCTTTCTCCTCATCTCCTTTCCCCTCTCTTCCTTTCTCCTCATCTCCTTTCCTCTCTCTTCCCTTCCCCTCATCTAATTTCCCCTCTCTTCCTTTCTCCTCCTCTCCTTTCCTCTCTCTTCCTTTCTCCTCCTCTCCATTCCTCTCTCTTCCTTCTTGTTTGCCATACTGTAATTATAGTTTCATGTTACTTTACTTAACCATCTTCCACTATCACTTCTAGGTTACAGTAAATCAGCCTCTTTCATCTTTCCCTTTCTCATGTGTGTGTGTGACTGAGCGCTAGCTGGTGAGAGCTAGCTCACGATGCGCCCTGGACCAGAGCTAACACACACATACATAATTACAAAGGAAAATGTGAAGAGGCCCATAATATAAAATAATACACTAATATATTTATATATTAATACTTTTTAATAAGAGGAACCATCAAAATATTTGCTAAAACTCAACTCAGAACGTGGCTCATTTTAGCTGAAATGTGTGGCCCAATTTACCTGAACACATTAAGGTAAATTGGGCCACTAACAAAAAATGCTTTTTCATGAAAAATAATTTTATTTAGCAAAACATTAGCATTATATCTGATGGAGGCCATCAGGACATGTATTATACATCATTATTTATATATGTACATTTGTTTTTTATTGAATTATCAACCTTATCATTGACAGTTAAGATTTGGTATGTCAGGGCACTCACCATGCAGTTCTCTGGAGCAGTCTCAATATGAGGCTTTGCCCCACCCACCATAGCAACCATAGACCAATCAAATCAATTGTTACATGTCAAGTACTGTTGCGGCAACAGTTTCAAATCATTTGCATTCATTGGCTGTTAACTTTTAAAGAGCTGAGACGCTCAAACGTTAAATGGCCCATTTTACCTGATGGCCCAATTTAGCTGATGTCACCCCTACATGATTTTGATATACAGATTTAGATATATAAAATGCTCTGGGCTAAATCTTTCCAATAACTAAGAATGTCACATGTAGATTTGCTCACACCTGCAAATCCATACAAACACTTGATGAAGCTGTAAGTGAAACGCGTTGCTCTATTAAATTCTCGATCCTCTTTCTGAGTCCTGTCTTGTGTGTGGTACTTAGCCACAATATATGTGTTTTTTTCTTTACTTCGCAAAGAAGGATTTAAAAAAAAAAATTAAAATCCAAAGAGCACGCTGTCAGGAAGCGTTTAATTAGGTGTATCAGACATTTTCACTGTTTATTTGTAAACACAGCTGTGATGTGCACAATTATACCACATTGTAGTATAAAACTACATCATTGGCACAGTGGAATACAACTTCAAGCAAAAGCCACCTAACATGACATCTTAGCAGTAACATCTTTGTCTCTTATAATAGATTGTAATTTGTTGTTTGCATTTGTATTCATATAGATATTCATCCTCTGCTAGCATTTAGGTATACTACTTTACAGCATTCCTTATTTAATACAGTCTTTAATTTTTACTTTCCATCCATCCATCCATCCATCCATCCATTCCGTGAGAGCTGTCTTTCCATATTATTGTCCTTCTCTCTTTTAAACTGGTCTTTGTGTTGTGTGCTGTTTGTATAGTCCATTTGTTTTCCCCGTGTGATTGCTTTTCCTTTATTTTTTATAATTTTTGCTATTTTTTTTGATTGTGAAACACTTTGGTCAGCTGTTATTATTGCTTTTAAATGTGCTTTATGAATAAATTTGGATTGGATAGGAACCACAAATGATATTTTAAGAGGAGACATCTTTTTTTCATTTTCCTGGTCTAACTCTATCTGCTTTCACAAAAAAAAAAAAAGACATTGCCGCTCTCTGTCTAAAATATTTTTCCATCACTTTATCTTAAATAATTTATTGCAATACCCAGAAGTAACCGTTACATCATAAAAAGACATTGACGGAGACACAAACATTGCATCATGTTTTTTTTTTTTTGCATCATGTAAAATTCATCCGATTTCTAAAATAGATATTTACAATAGAAATAGTCTAAAAATACGCTAAAAATGAATTTATAAATAAAAGTTTAATATGTGTAACTGTATTGTGTCGATAGTAACCCGGATGTACCGTTGAGTAGTAGACTATTTGTTTCCGGTTGCCACTGTCTCTCTGACCCCCGGCTTGAGCAGAGCCCTGCCTCTGTCTGAAGATTATCTTTGCTCTTATTTCTGAAACGTAGGTTGGTGTGTGTGTTTTTGGCTGTATGTTCTTGTCTGTTTGCCTCCTCTGTGTCCTCCGCTCTGTTTTTATGACTGCGTCTTATCAGCGAGGCTGGTTAAAGGTAAGGTCGTAGCCCAACAGCTAGCTAGCGTGCTAAGCTAACATGCTAGCCAGGAGTGAGCGAATGTGTGACTTTCCATGGAGCCAGCCATTTTCTAAAGACAAATGAGCCTCGGTGGATTACTTAGCCTTTGTTTTGCAATTAGTAGAGGCAATGGTCACACAGCAGGCGTTGGGGATCTGGGAGGTAGTGAGCCACGATGTGAAGCTAAGTGGGCACATTTGGATGGTTGCTAACCTTAGCAAACGCTACAGTCTGTGAGCTCTGCACCTGAGGGACAGTAGTGTGGTTGAGTGTGAAGAATTAGTGCCATCCAGCAGGCGACATGTGAACTGTAGAAATGAGCAGGCTGTTGTGCCCTCTGTCATAAAAGTGTCCAGCTTTTAATTGTGAAGTTAATCTACAACCTACTGTCTCTAATGCAGAGATAGGCTGCATAAATATGTGCTGCATGGGTCATGGATGAACTGTGGGATCATGTTTGCTTTGTGCATCCCTCCACACTACTATTTATAATACAGAACAGAGTGGTCACCAAATAAGGGTGAAAGGCAGGCAGCTTTCCTAAGGAGCTTTGTGCATGACTTCTCAGTGCAGTGCATAAACTGTTAAAATAAGTTAATCTCTACAGCAGCTCTTGCTTCCTGTCTCTCTCCACCAGACTCTCTGATTGTGACTTCATTTTTATTCTTTCATTTTTTACCAGTTACATCCTTCAATGAAAATCCAGCATGATGACCAGATTAACTTTTGTCCCATATGACCTTTCTATTATTTTAGACATGGTTGCATACATTCAGTTGAATACAGCCCAGTAATATTCAAACTGAATATTGTAGTGTTTTTTTTAATAAATATACACTCATTCAAAAGTTGGGTTGTTTACCAGTGTGTTACATCACCTTTTTGTTTGGAAACAGAGGACACTAATTATTGAAATTCTGAAAGTGAATTTCTTTCCCAGTTTGTTTGATATCAGTTGCTCCCCAGTCCAGGGCCTCCATTGCTGCATCATGTGCCTCATAACGCGCCACACATTTTCAATAGGAGACAGGTCTGGACTGCAGGCAGGCCAGACTGGTAGCCATAATCTTTTACGAAGAAGCCCAGAATAAGGAGGGACGTCCCCAGATAAGATGCTGTCTGGATGGCAGCATATGTTGCCCCAAAACCTGTATGTACCTTTCAGCACTCATGGTGCCTTCACAGGTGTGCAAGTTACCCATAATGCCATCATAGATGCTGGCTATTGAACTTTGTCTGGTAACAGTCTGGATGGTCCTTTTCCTCTTTAGCCTGAAGGACTTAAAATCTATACTTTCCAAAAACAATTTGAATGTGGACTCGTCAGAGCGCAGCACGTTTTCCATTCTGTGTCAGTCCATCTCAGATCAGCTCGTGCCCAGACAAGTGGGCACCGTTTGTGGATGTTGTCGATATCTGGCTTTCACTCTGCATGGTAGTCTTAACTTACATTTGTAGATGCAGCGATGAACTGTGTTTACCGAGTTTTCAAAAGTGTTCCTGAGCCCATTTATCTTTTATACAATGATTAGATTTTCATCGCGGTGTCATCTGAGGGATCAAAGGTCACGTGTATTCAGCACTGGTTCCCAGCCTTGCCCCATACGTTCGGAGATTTCTTTGGATTATCTGAATCTTTTGTTGATATTATAGAATATAGATTGTGAAATCTATAAATGCCATGCAAAGGTGCTTTGGTAAATGTTGTTCTTAAACTATTGGGCTATTTGCTGACACATTTTTTTATGAAGTGACCATTTTTGCTCGTAAACAGCTGAGCCTTTCTATGCTGCCCCCTCTATAGCCAATGATTATACTTTAATCTGTTCCCAGTTAACCTGTTCACCTGTGAAATGAGTGTATATTTTCCAAAACTTATCAGTTTGAACATCTCGTCTCTGTACTGTATTAAACTGAATACATGTTGCATGACATTTTACACAGCGTTCCAACTTTTTTGGAACAGTAACATGATGCAATTTTGCTATCTGTTTGCATCAGTCCCTTCCTCACATGACTTCTGCTCTCCTCCTCCCAGGTGCCAGGGTGTCCCCCCTCTCCATGTGTGGTCCCTAATGGGCGGCTGGTCTCGCAGTGCCGTGCTGGAGCTGTACCGGGCGCTGCTCCGTGCAGGGCGTCACCTTCAGTACACTGACCGCAATTACTATCGTCGTGCTGTGGCCCGCGAGTTTCGCCGCTGCCAAGCCCTGACGGTACCTGAAGACAAGGAGGACGCGCTGAAGAGGGGCCAGTTCTTCCTCAACAGCCGACTGGGTGGGCTTATGTAGGGGGAAGGGGTCACAGGTCATCTGGAGGTGGATTAAAGGTCGTCTGGAGGTGTATCTCCCAGGTGGGTGTGCAACTAAGAAAATAGTCTTGTCAGTGAAAATGTTTAGATATGAGACATTCTTTGTGGGGGGTGGAGGGCTGTTTAATTTTGTAGGACAGGGCAAAGATCGCAGGTCATGAGTATGACCATGTTGAGTGGGATTACTCATAGATTTCCTCCTGTGGGTGTAATATTAGATCAGTGCCTCTGAGCTAAGCAGAAAAAGAAAAGACCTTCATCTGTCCCTGTCCTCTCTCTACCAGTGTCCCTCTGTCTTACTCTCTTTATCTCCTCTGTGTTCAGTGGCAGGATGGCGGGGGTGAATGGAGACCGTAAAGGGAAGAAAGATGACAATGGGATCGGCACAGCCATTGACTTCATGCTTTCCAATGCCAAGCTGGTGCTGGGAGTGGGAGGAGCAGCCATGCTCGGCATTGCAACGCTTGCTGTCAAAAGAGTAAGTGAGAAAAGATTTAATGTCGACTTTCAATTTTCTCCACACCCCTCCTCTCCCTTGTATGATTAAGGGATAAAAACTCTGACTAAAGCATCCGTACCAACACGAACAATGTGCACACAATTATTCTTTGTTGTGCAGATGTATGACCGGGCCATAAGTGCTCCCACCAGCCCCACCGGTATGGAGCCGACAGGAAAGAGAAGCTGGGAGGAGCCAGCCTGGATGGGTTCGTCACCACGGGTGCTGAACCACGACATGAAGTCCACAGTTAGCAGGTCTCTGCAGTCTCTGCCCACTTCCTCACATGCTTTTGAACCAGGTGAGGAACACAAAGTGCCCTTTGAAAGTTTAATAAGTCTCATATCAGTGATCACGTTTACATGCACGAAATATTCAGTTTTTTATATTTATTTCACAAAATGAAACAATATTCTTACTAAGCTGTTTACGTGACCAATGAAAAGGAATATTCCACTAATATTTCTGTTTACATGCAGCTGTGCATACTTACATTAACATGCCCTTACATGTCGTTAATCTTGTCAAAGTATGGAGAAGTATAACGCCTGGAGCTGCTTGTGCCATTTTGCTTCTTTCATAGATTTGTTGGACCGTGCAAACACACCTTTTCTCTTTCACTCCTTCAACCACCTTCTTGATAAGGTTGCTGTTGTGATATTTGTGCAAATCCAAAACCTGCCAGTCTTTCATATTGTTTAAGAGCAGCTGTGTTTTTCCTTCTGACCAGAACAGCTGTTTGACCCAGCTGTTTCTTAATTTGGTCCAACCTGTCAATGGTGTAATCAGGACCCAGCAACTCATGCCCAAGGATGGGACAATTTTGGGACAAGATTTTTGAGACATTTTCATACACATGTCATAAAACCATAGACCCAGAGCCACAGTTGGCATTATTGGGCGCGGTGACATCTCATTAGCCCTTTTTAGACAGGAGTTGTGCAAATTTGCAGGAAAGCCTAATCCAGTCTTTTTTCAGCATTGGCAGTATAAAAACAAAATCGGGGAGTGCGGCAAAATGCCGCCTGCCTACTTTTTCGGGGCAATGGGGGGCGTGAGCAAGTAACAAAAAGTGTAGCTCAGCGTGTGACGTAAACAGTGACGTGGGAGGGAAGCCGCGGCTGGTCAGTCTATCGGGGATTCTCTCATAAGTCGGCCTGTTCTTCACCGTCCCCGTCATCTGACGGTTAATGGCCTCTTCGTTTGCGAGGGCAAGGAGGGCGCGCAATTCCTTGTCTCCCCAGTTGCTCATCTTTACAGTGTCTGTCAGGTTTGTGTTTCCCTCTTGCTACTAGCTGCTCGCTAATTCCTGCTATCAGCTGTTTCCTGTTTATCCACCGCCAGTGGCTCGCACATGCGGCGTCATCAACAGCTCCTCCCACAAGTCTTCAACAGCCCCTCCCGTTGTGGAAGGCCGCCTCGGTCTGTTTAAACTAAAAGGGTACCTCGGATCAACTCGCCAATCCGGCTCTGTGTGTCTAAAAGCTCGCAGCTTGCCGGCAAAACGGCCCAACATTCGCTGAAAATCTGGCAGTGTAAAAGGAGCTACTGTGTACATCTGGAAGTCTAATCTGCCCCCTCTGTTTGAACACTGGGTCAGTGATGTCATGGCTCACTTCAAGTCATAAAAGCTCAGATATACCACTCATGGATCAGTCAATGAATTCCATAAAGTATGGCAACCATTCCTGGACTATTACAATAATGTCTATACTTAAAGAAATGTGATTTAATGCCTATGTTTGCCTGTTATAGTATGGAAATAGAATATTGCCTCCTCCATTCTGTTGCTGTTTATCACTTGCAATACCTGATTATTATCACAAGTCTATCTCGACTCTATGTATTTTGTATATTCGTGTGTGTTAAGTGTAATTAGCGGCGTTCATTTGTTTGTCTGTGCAGGCCAGACTTGGGGAGGGGTGGGGTGGATTTGGATGTTTTGAGTTCAGAGTGTATGTGTTCCATGTTACTTGTTTCTTTGTTGGTCTAAAAAGACAATAACATTGAATAATAATAAAAAATCCATTTGATATGCATAGAATTGATACGCAGTGGAATATCATTGTGCATGTGAACGTAGTCACTGTCTTTTTTGATGCAGTATTGACCAGCCTCTTATGTGGTTTTAGACTTTCAGCCAGTTTCCATTTTATCTGTTGACAGACAGCCTATTTGGAGGATTCTTGCTCTTCCTTTACAGTGGGTGTTGGCTCTCTGTAGTGCTGTAGTTTTATATTAGTTTGATATGAAGTAGTCGATTAATTTAGTATCTGTAGATTAATATTTTGAAAACACCTCCAAGCCTTTACTGTTTTTTAATCTTAACCTGCTACCTTTCCGTCAGTCATTATTTGAAATGGTGGAAGATAGAAGATTGCAATATTCTCCTGCATCTGTTTAACTTCCACTTGCTCCTGATCTCCCCAGACTGTCTGCGGAGGGCTCTGGGTCGAGCTGCGGTGGGAGGCAGCGGTGCCACTCAGTCAGACCTGCAGCGGGCCCGGATGCGTCTGTCGCTGCAGGAACATCTGTGGGAGTTCTACCAAAATAACGTGAACATCCCCTCGGAGGAGCAGGCTCTGGCTCGGAGAGCAGCGCTGGACATCTGTGCCGAACTCAGAGTGTTCCTTCACGCCAAACTGCCCGACATGCCGCTCAGAGAGATGTACCTGAGTGGCAGTCTGTATGATGACCTGCAGGTGAGAGGTTACACACACTCTGTCCTACCTTTAGTTAAAGGAGACAAGTTTTTATTTTATATGTTTTATTAGGGGTAGGTGATAAATCGATTACACTTGATATGCGACGTGGTTACAGATGAATATTCTGTTAACTGCTAACATCGAACTGTTGACCAGAAGCTTCAAGGACACAGCAAAAACATCAACACTTCCTGTTTAAGACAAGTTCTTCAGAATAAAAGCACCAGTGATTCTGCTTTTATTTTATTTTGTTGTAACAATACTTTAACTTTGTTATCACAGTACTTAATTCATCTTTATTGTGACATTACTTAACATAATTGTTACAGTACTTTACTTAACTTTATTTTAAGAATACTATATTTAACTTTACTTTGACAGTACTTAGTTAAACTTTATTATAATATTACATTATTAAACTTTACTTTAACGGGGGGGCGTCGGTAGTGTAGTGGATAGTGCCGGCGCCCCATGTACAGAGGAGATGCCTCGCTGCAGCGGTCACAGACTCGACCGACAGTACTTTACTTAACTTTATTTTAAAAGTACTTAGTTTAACTTTATTTTAAAAGTACTATATTTAACTTTACTTTAACGGTACTTAGTTTAACTTTATTTTAAAAGTACTATATTTAACTTTACTTTAACAGTACTTTACTTAATTTTATTTTAAAAGTACTACTTTACTGTAACGGTACTTAGTTTAACTTTATTTTAAAAGTACTATATTTAACTTTACTTTAACGGTACTTAGTTTAACTTTATTATAACAGTACTTTATTTAACTGTATTGAAACAATAGTTTACTTAACTTGGTAATTTAACAGTACCTTATTTAAGTTTATTGTAACCATAGTTTATCTAGTATTTTAGTATTTAAAATGTTGCAATATTATTTATTTTTATGCCATATAGCTCAGCCTTGTATTATCCCTGTATTATATATCTAACAATAATAATAATAATTAATAATAACAATAATATATAATAATTAATAATATTTTAATTTTCATCTCTCCGTCCATCCCAGTTACCTTTTATAGTTAGGTAATTGTGAGACAAGACTTAGTTTGCAAAATTTTGCAGCCTGTCATGCTTTCTTCAGTTTAATCCTGTTCCTTCATCTGTAGGTGGTGACAGCGGACCACGCCCAGCTCATGGTGCCTCTGATCTTGGAGAAGAACCTGTGGTCGTCCGTCCCTGGGGAGGACACCATCATGAACGTCCCAGGTTTCTGGCTCGTCCGCAGGGAGAACTTGGAGTATTTCCCACGGAACAGCAGCTACTGGGACCGCTGCATGGTCGGAGGTTACCTCTCTCCTAAATCAGTCCTTGAAGTGTTTGACAAGCTTGTGGCGGGCTCGATCAACTGGCCGGCTATAGGGAGCGTCCTCGACTACATCATTCGTCCTGTCGTTCCCTCAGAAACACTGACCCTGGAGGTGCAGTACGAGACGGACCGGAAACTGTACGTGGACTTCTTACCGTTACTTGTGATGGAAGACGGAACCTCACTGATCGCCAAACCACATCGACTAGCTGCAGAGCGCCATGAAAACCTGTGGCGGCAGAGCTTCCGCGTGGCTGAGACGGCACGACTCAGGGCCCTGGACCAGGAGGACGGAGGCTGCCGATGCGCCTGCCTGAAGCTGGCGAAAGCCGTGTGCAAGCTCAACCCTGCCCTTAACCGGCTCAACGCCAGCCAGCTCACCAACGCCATCTTGTTGCTGTGCGAAAAAGAAGGCGACTGGACCCAAGAAGCGCTGGCTGACCGCTTCCTTCAACTGCTACGAGCGCTGGTGGGACACCTAGAGGCCGGGAGGCTGCCGTGCGCCCTCAGCCCTAAAGTTAACTTATTCTGTGAGCTGACTGCACAGGAAGTAGACGAGCTGGGGTATACACTCTACTGTGCCCTCTCAGATCCCGAGGGGCTGCTGAGAACTGCTGTGGCACAGCCGCCCAACCCCTGACAACCTCGAATACAAACGTCACTACACGGCAACATGGCATTGAAACATCAAACACTGTTGTGCTGGCAGTGGTGACCTCGAGCCGTAATGAGGTCCCTGAGGGGGAAAAAACAACTGCATGGATTCATCCTCTCTCCTGAAACACTCGGTCTCTTCTGTCTTAACCGCCATCAGTGAGAAAACAGGATACACACAGTAGCAGTTATCTGTTGAGTCTTGACATGAAAGCTGTATGTGGTGTGATACTATTTTAATCTCATAAGAAAGTGAAGGCCCGTTTGAATCCACGGCTCTCACTAAAGCCACTGTATTAATGAAGTTAAAAGGCGTCATGCTGCTACGGCTCTAATACATCGGGATTAAGTCTAAACAGACGGGAAATACATGACGTCTGAGATACAGTTTGTACATCTGCATCATAATGAGCTCTTTTTAACTGGTTGGAGAGTTTCAGGAGGACATGCCATTAAATGTTGTCCACTCTGTTTTGAGATAGGTCCAACTCACTGTGTCAAAGAGTAGTGTAATGTTGATCTTGTGTAAGCTAATGAATTGTCAGTCAGCCTAAAGAGACGCACTAACTGTCTTTTCTCTCCGTTTGGTATCAGATATAATCTTAAAGGTCCAGCGCGTAGGATTTAGTGGCATCTAGTGGTGAGGTTGCAGAACTGAAACTTATCCCTAGTGCCAAGCCTGTCGGAGAGAGCTAGTGTAGAACAACATGGCGGACTTGTATGTAGATATAAACCAACAATCCTTATTTAGCGATGAATATTAAATACCATTTCTGCCAATAGATGCCCCTAAATCCTACAAACTGGTCCTTTAAACGCTGCTGGTGTGAAGTCAGGGTTTTTGTCAGAACTTCATTAATACAGTGGCTGCGTTTAAGATGTATGCTTTCCATATCTGCAGGGATCTGCATAAAACGAACATTAGGCTGTGATTGGAATGTGTGCAGCTTGCATGTGTTACCTAATCTAGAAATCAAACAGGTGAATATACACTGAGTTATATGTCGATGTCTATTTGTAATACTTCAAACTCACCATTCAACTATGAATCAGAAGTAAAGTTGAATCCACAAATGGAATATGCTTGAGTTAATGGAAATGTGAAGTTTTCTGGTTTGTCGCTGATCATGAAATTTGAACAATGTTTCCATGTGACTGTGTCTAATACAGAGCTGCTCTTTGTTCGTTACGACAAGGAGGTCTCTTATTCAGTCTCACATTTGTTGCTGTGGGTCACAGGTCTGATATGCTTTATTATCTTGTTTCTTTAATGACCTCCATCACGGGTTATTTTGCACTGTCATGATGTTAGTAAGGTGGTCCAAAGTGTCTCAGTGGGGCAGTCAGAAAGTGCTTTAGCCTACTGGTTGTTGCTTTAATTTAAAGTCCAGTTTCCTCCACGTTATTATTTGGGGTGCAGACACTGGCAGCCCAGTATCTCTGGCTGGACATTCAGTTCCTCACATACTTTGTTTTTTTAACCACAACACACTGCTGTAAACATGGTACTTTTGTCATATCATATACATGGACGTTTTTCATTTGTTGGATTAGTATCAGTATTAAAGGGGTATTTTTCAACCTGGACCCTATTTTACCATGTTTTATGTGCGACTAGTAGAGACAACAAGTTTTGAAACTGGTCCAGTGTTGAGTGAGAGCGCTGCAATGAAATCCCTACAGGCAATTGTGTTTAAGTCCACTTAAAGTGTTTGTTTTTGCCAATGACAGGCTAAAGCTGTTACTAAAAGTGTCTGACAACATTATGGAAATGATCCCTACAAATGTTTTTTCATGTGTTGCTGGTCTGTCTGTTATTTTGGCGAAGTCTCGTTCTGAAATCTCGTGAGAAGTGACTTGAATGGTGGAAATGTTAATGAGAGGTGGAGTGAGGAGTCCCAGGAAGAGTTTGTTGTGTTAGAATACAGACAGTGTAGCCTAGTGTTACCTAAAACATGGGTCTTGAATGTTTTTCTGGCCAAGTACCCCGAACAGCAGGGACCCTCTACTGCATAGTCATCTAGGTCATGGAAATGTTAAGCGCTAAATCGTAATGCAGAGTTTCTTGAAGACGTTTCACCTCTCAGTTCTACGTGACTGGTGCAGAGTCGCAGTCTTTAAACTCCATGTGTGCGACCCTCACAGAGTCGTTAAGGTCACATGTGAGTCGTTGACCCACCTGTCCATCGTGTGTGTCGTTAGGGTTAACGACTGTGAAACTCAGAGCTCACATGTATCCTCAACGACTCTGTAAGAGGTAACATCCACATGGAGTTGAAAGCCTGTGACTCCGCACCAGTCCGAACTGAAGAAGCCTCTTGGATGAGAGGCGACACGTCTTCAACAAACTCAAGTAAGTCCAGTTGCCTACGATATAGCACAGTAATTTACAGATTCATATTTTTAAACATCATGTTTGATAGTCTGGCAGCCTGTCCACGGTGTGCCCGCCTCTCGCCCAATGTCAGCTGCAACCCTGTTTCAGGATAATTGGCTACAGAAATGAAATTAATAAATGTTTTATTGGTAAATATACTTATGGAAGGCACATTTATTTAGCGTAGAGTAGCTCGCATGATTGCAGGAGGACTCATGGATAACAATTAGCCTATAATCAGCGTTGAGTACTGTAAATCAAATGATTTATATTTGCTAATAATATTTTGAACTCATGTTAATGTGCATTTTCACATCAATATGAATTTCAAACAATATGTTGGCAGCCCTCCTGCAGTTACTCTGAGTACCCCCCTGTTGAAAACCCGTGATCTAAAGGACTTGTTATGCCATGGCTGAATATGTAGCTGATTTCGGCAATGTGGAAAAAAGTACACAAAATTCCAGAGCGAGACTTCTACAAGCGAGGGGTAAAGAAAAACATTTTATTTCTCTGTCGGGATCATCTCCATAATGTTGTCAGTAACTTAAGATAACAATCTGAGCCTGTCAGTGGCAAAAACACGCACTTTTGGAGGACTTAAATCGACGATTCAGGGATTATATCGCAGCCTGTTTCACATCTTGCTTAATCCTGGGCCAATTTTAAAATCTATTAGTCACTCAGACTCAAAAACATCTTAAAATAGGGTCCATGTGGACACAATGCCACAGTTTTCTTAACAGTCAGGCTTGATTGCAGAGCTCGGAGCCTGTTACCTCTGTCATTCAGTATTTGTGTGAGTCCACATTAATCTCTGATTAACTTCTAGGTGCCCAGTCTGTCTACCATAAGGAGCCAGACGTGGATTAGCGCAGCATACTAGGCCATATCATGCAGTCCTGACCCTGCACAGAAGTGTTTGGCACCATATGTGTATAATAATAGTTTACAGGTGCTAATCTCCTCTAGATGATGATCTGATTGAGCGGGATCCACTCGTCGTAAAAAGCAGATTTGATAGCCGAGGTTTCTGATGCTAGATTAGCCTGCTGCTCGCTGTAGGTGTCAGCACGTGGAGTCGCTACAACAACAGCTGCCAGAAGTGGAGTTTGTGTCTCTCTCTGACTGACTATCCAAAATATGTTGTCTAAGAATAATCACATGGTTGCTTTTTGTTCTCACCTTTAGCCTTAGGATGAAAGTAATTGCAGTGATAATGGAGCAAGCGTCCCCTCATTTCTCAGTTTGTATGTAGTGTACAATATGGAGGGATTTGTTTCTAGGTCCGTCGTGCATTCAGTTAATAATCATCATCCAGATAATAACGGACAGACAGGTGAATATTTTTGTATTTATTGTACATTTGTAACCAAAAAAAGAGCCGATTATTTATTTGCATTCAATTCAACATGTAAAGTACCACTTCCTGTGCTTCATTAAGTGCTTTGTTCTGGATGTACTGATATAAAATGAATCCACAGTAGGTCCTTGTTTGCGTATTAGGCGTCTTCCTTTGCAGACCTAGTTTATGATACTGCTGTGCTGAAGGGAGAGGAGTCACTGTGCCACATTTGTAATGTCATTGTAAAACAGGAACCCAAAGTAGATCACTACCTCTACCTTGTGGAGTTCACACTAGCCATATGCTTCGCTGCATGCTGTGTATTTTCCCCCAGCTTTTTTTTTTTTTTAGTTCAGCTCTGGAGTTGAACGTGCAGCACTTTGTATACTTCATTAAATGTTAAAAATAATAACATTCATCTTTGTTTTTGTTTTTCTTAAGGAATCATTTAAACCTTTATTTATTTAAGACTCTGGAATCAATTGAGCAAAACCGTTGAATATGCAAACCACTTAAAATAAAACTTTACAACCTGAGTCAAATCCCAAGTCGTAAACTTTAAGTTTTGAGTCCTAAGCAAGTCATAATGCGCTCTTCACCAAATATATACCATTTAACAGCGGACTAATAATATTAAATTAACAAAAATCCCTAACAACGTTTTAAAAATGTGTACTTTCTTGTCACTGATTTATTAAAACTGCGACTGACCTTAATCGTAAAGAAGCATTTCACGTTCATTGCATATAACATTAACAGCCAGTCCGAGAACAGAATTAATTTTGTATGTTTCTGTCCTGTCTTGTCTCGTATTGGAAAAATTTCTTTCAACTTTCTTTAACCCAATTGGCTTGAGGGAAGGTGTCAAATATTTTCAAAGGGCTTAAGTCCAAGTCAAGTCACAACTCATTGGTGTTAAATCTAAGTCAAGTTGCAAGTCTATTTTATCGAGTCTGAAGTCTTTTTTTTTTTTCATTAAAGGGTTAATTGCAGGCAGACAAAACGTTAAAACCACTGACAGGTGAAGTGAATAACATTGACTGATTCATTACAATGCAGTGTTCTGCTGGGAAACCTTTGGTCCTGGCATTCATATGGATGCCCCTTTACGGACTCCAGTATCCCAGATGGTAGTAGCCCCCAGCAGGGCAATGCACCATGCCACACTGCAAAAACTGCTCAGGATTGGCCAAAAGAATGTGACAAAGAGCTCAAGGCATCGACCTAGCTTTCAAATTTCACAGATCCCAATCTGATCAAGCATCTGTGGAACAAACCAGTGCCCTGGAGGTCCTTTGTCCGGGCCTCGACAGGTCAGAGTCAAGTCCGATCTATCATCTATGATGGGGCCTCTGACCCGTTGAGGCCTGGAGACTGGACCTCTGCCAAATATAATTCTCAATTTATTAAATCAGTGTTAATATGATGCTTGAAGTTGAGGTTATTCTCCAGCCAGATACAAAGATATTTATACTGAAGCACTCTCTGGATTTGCAATTTGCCAAATGAATGTTGGACGATTTGGTGTGAGTACACTGAGCTTAGCACTAACTTGAAATGCAGTGAGACAATCAAACCCCATCCATTCAAAGTTCAACAAAACATTATTTATTTATTTAAAGCTTTATTCAGTGAGATTTGGTAATAAAATTCACATTGGCATATTAAGAGAAACATCCTGAGACCTTCAGAGTACAAAAGCAGCCCCCAATTAAAACATCTATTAGTACGCAATGGGAGCTGGAAAGGTGGTTCAGTTTTTAGGAATGAAACAAAATTACATCCCAAAATTTGAGGTGCATTTGTTCCCCCGAAACACCTACGTTACAAAAAATAAACTGCATATCAAAATGCATAGCTCTGACTGAAGATGAAGCTTAAATTAAAACCAAAAAAGGAGTGGAGGCAGTCCCTTTGTTCAGTGGCACAACACATCAGCACTCCTTGCTAACTGTGTTGAAATGGCTTTTAATGCAGCATCCAGCATGTAAACCTCATTATTCTAAGCAGGTGTGAGACGTTTGTGGTGAGCCAGGTCTAACAGTCAAATACAGCGACCATTAAATGCTTTTGATTGCTGCAGATGAGATGACGAAATTTAGCTTCGCATGGTGCAACTTTTGAAAGTCAAATAACCACCAGAAAAGAGAAGTGCAACATATTTGACACAAACAGTGTTCTGTAATCTACTTGGCCGGGGCAAAGCCCACACGGTCTGCGTTCCTGTCAAACACGGTGTAGTACCTCCCGATGAATACGTCTCCCAGGATCCACAGGGGCCCCGCGGGAGGCGGGATGTCCATGGCCATGAAGCCTGAGAGACAGATTGACATCCCCATCTGGGTCTCCTGCATCAAAGAGGAGACAGATGTTCTCAGTGAAAGCAAATATTTGTTTAGTTTTGCAAGGACACTCTAGAGCAGTGGTTCCCAACTAATTGACCCTTTGCTAAGTCCCGCCCCTGGATGCAGACTGGCCAATCATAACGTAGCATCAGCCTGGCTCAGACCAGGGTCCGACAACGACACAGACTGCAGATGCCTCAGTCTGCTTCTCTCTGGGGCGGGGCTTAGTGAGAGGTTTGTTGGTTGTGAATGTCGTCCATCTTGAGATTGAGTGTATCTACCTTTATGACATAATCCTCTCCAGTCAGGTTTAACATCTTCCCTCCGATGTTGAAGGAGACGACGGGCAGAGATGGGATCCTTTTACAGTCGATCCAGTACTAGAGAGGAGGGAGAGGAGGATGTGTTTAAATGATCTCGACAGACGATAAAGACAAAGCGAGCAATTCGCTCCAGTTAAAGTTTTAAACGTTACATCTGGGATACAAGAGTGCAGCATCATCTACCTCTCCCATCAGCAGGGGCAGCGCTCCGATGGCTTTGTGCAGCGCTCTGATTTCCTGCACAGGACCTACGATTAGGGACGTCCCCGTGTCGATGATAGCCTGGCAACTGGCCTTGCAGAGAGTCAGCTGGTTGCCAACTTCAACTCTGCAGGGCGGGTTAGAGAGGGGGCAGCAGCAGGGCGAGGCAGAGAGACAAGAGGTGACAATATTATGGAGAGGATCCCTTCAGAGATAGATCCTTTTGTTTAACCAGAAACAGCCCCGAAATCGTCATCCTAAACCAACTAGACTTCATTTAAACTAACATGATTTTTATCACTGTAAAGGCCCTGACACATGAAGTCGTCAACGCTGGGCCGTCAGTGAGCGTCTGTCGCCCTTGTCACTACGGTGTGTCCCACACCATTGCTCTTCATCAGCACCTGTTAGTTGTTTTTTTTTTGTTTGGGTGACGGTGGAGCCCGTCGTTGAATGAAATCACACAAAGTGAGGAAAGTAAACAAACAGCTCAAGTCGAGAGGGAGTGAGACCAAAACAAACTTGTAACATGAGGTAAGATTATTTTTCTTGAGCCATTGAGCTCTTTGTGTTATTGTTCACTGGCACACCGTAAATATACTCTGGATTGTGTTGTTGATGTGCTAACTAGCTGACTAGCTTCAAGACGGTTTTTCAGTTTCCATTTTCAATGAGGATTACAATATATCGCTGTCTGCTGGTGTGGAGTGTTATTTCCTCTCATGCATGCGCAGAAAGTATGTGCTGATTAGCATTCAGCCGTAGTCTTTGTGGTGTCTTCATGTGCAACTTTTACCACCAAGACAGAGGTGACGTGAGGTGATGCAACAATCGGCTTTCGTTGCCGCTAGATCTCTGAAGTCGGTTTGGTGTGTCTGGGCCTTTAACTCCCTTTATTAAAGTTGACATAAACAAAATAAAACTCACAAAAGCCATCTTAGTTTGTCTTTTAAGTGTTCCAACAATCACTGACTCTGGTTTGGTTGAAATGAACCCTTAATTCACCAAGTTAGATGTGAAAATGGAATTTGGTGGAATTGGTGATGGTGATTTTGAGGCTGTTTCTTTTTTAACTCAAAGGATCTTTCTCTTTAACAAAAAGGTCTATCTCCATAGGGATCCTTTCTATATTGTTGTCAGACACACAGAATAATAATGTGAGCCTGACAGTGGCAAAAACAAGCACTTTAAGTGGACGTGCATTGATCGGGCAAACATGCCCTGAGTGGTTACATGGCAGCCGGTTTCACTGCTGCTGGCTGAAACTCTCTTGCTCAACACTGGACCAGTGTCAAAAACAATAGTTCCCATTAGTCACTTATACACAAAACAGTGGGGAAAAGGGTCCAGGTTGCAAATTACAAAACTTACCCAGTAAGTTTTTGGTATGACCTATGTACCAAGATCTTTTCTGGCATCTGATTTATGTTGTAATGAACAAATATTCAAGAAAGAACAACTGAAGCTCATTGAGTTATTATTCATTGAAATGAGGACTGACCAGAAGTACAAGCTTTCCACATCAGTGGAGATACTATTATCAATAACCAATTGTGATGATGACAAACAAGGAACAGAAAGTGCCTCAACCTCAACAACACTATTCCACTTCCTCCTAACAATGACACAGCAAAACGTTCATTCTCACCCCTTCATCTCGATCTGCCAGTAGGCCTTTCTTGTGACGTTGACATAGTGCAGGTCTCCGGTGTAGTACTGAGGGTCTGTCCCGCCCAGCACTAGCTCTCCGCCTACTGCTGCTTTTGGGTCTCTAAGGGAAGCATTAACCACTGTGTTAACAAAACCTCCGCTTGTCACAACTGGGAAAACCCCACAGTTAGTGAATTAGGACATAACATACCACAAACTCTCTCTGACTGACAGTTCTTAAATGCTTCTTCTGTCAGACACCAACCTGCTGATGTAGAAAGAGAAAATGTTCTGAGGCAGCAGCTTGGCAGCCATGGCCGTGTCAAACACCGGGGTGACTTTAGCGACTGATATGGAGGGGTAGGCCATGCCCAAGACCCCGTCGAACCGTGCCACTGCAAATGTGATGCCAGGCTGCTTCACCGCTTCACCAAACTGCTGGCCAGGGATGGGCAGACCTGCTACCTGTGAGCAGCAGAGAGACGTCGACAGACAAAACAAAAAACTTTGAATGGATTGATAGGAATGGTGTGACCACCAAAATTTAGGAATGCAGTCAAACAAAGAGCTTTGTGAGTGAGCGAAGGAATGTGAGTGAGTGTGTCTCAAACTCACAGAGACTGTGTCTCCGCTGATGAAGCCAGACAAGCTGCCTCTGCCGTAGTGGATGGAGAACTCTGTGCCGTTCTTAACGAATGTGCTGGACTTCTTAGAGTTGTAACGACGATGCAGCCCTGATCAGAGAGGACAGTGGATCAAAATGGGAATGTAGAGATGGTTGTTAGTGATAATACACCATGACTCAGCCCCTCTAAGATGCTGCGATCACAACAACCAACTACTGCAATTGTTCTGCAATTTGACACATGATCGTACTTTCCCGTGAGTTTCATCAATCACAGCAGTCCCCCGCTCAACGTCCCCAAACTCACTTCCTTGTTTTCAGTTCTGATGACGTGTGCGACACAAACGTCCAACAAAAATGACTGCTTAAGACTGTGCAAAGCAATGCCCTGATGTTCTGCATGAAAAACAGCACAGGACAAAATTCTTATACTGTTTTGCACCGCTTGCATCGTTCTGGTGGAACACAAAGGAAAATTAATCGATTGACAAACACTTTTCTGCAGCAAAACACACCCAGAGACTAGCTGAAATACAGCGACAACAGACAAGACAAGTTTTGCATCAACAACTACTGCAAGTGCGCAGAGAATCAAGGTGAGATAGATCAAATATGCAGGGTTAGTGGTACATTAGTGTAGCATAAGCAGCGCGGTTTTATTCTCAGTGGAACAAGTTGCCTTTGATTTTTAATGAATTAAACGAATAAAATGTGCCACTATTTTTGCAATTTTCCCTTGCTCTCACAATTTCATAGCAAAAAAAGTGCAA
The DNA here is from genome assembly GCF_041903045.1 of Epinephelus lanceolatus. Lineage (NCBI taxonomy): Eukaryota > Metazoa > Chordata > Actinopteri > Perciformes > Serranidae > Epinephelus > Epinephelus lanceolatus. Next base: position 36,965,715 of record NC_135751.1, read on the forward strand.
TTTTTAGAAAAGCTGCCATGAAATCGGACATTTTAAGCCGCAACAATCCAAAAAAAGCCTGCAAAATCCTTGAGGGACTGATTCACAGTTTGAAACATAGCCAGCGGTGTAGCACACGCCCCCTGGAATCTCATTGGCCATCACTGGTGTCCCCCCCATACCGGACTCAGAAGGTAGATGGCTTGTTTGGATCAGAACCTTTGCCATAATGTGACTGTTAACATTTCCTGTTGGAAAGTAAGGAATACAAAGAGAAGCAAAAGGACCACACAGAGACATGGTTGTGCCTCTTTCAGTCTGGGGTCTTGTCCCTTTGTAGGAGAAGTGGGGGCCTTTTACACGTTTATGTTCAGTGGCTACATGTCTTATAATCTGTCAATATCTGTAGGCTATTTGGAGTTGCAAAAAAAGCAGCTATTTATCAATATGAGAATATTTAATGTTGTTTATTTCACATTAATTTATTGTTAGGGCTTTAAATTGAAGTCTTAACACATTTTGACTGATTTCCTAAAGGCAGGCGACGATCTGAAACTAAGAATTAGTAATCAAGAGGCTATGAAGGGAAGACTAACCTGACTGGAGCTGGCTGTCAATGGATCATAGATCTGATAGCTGCGTTTGTAGTTTTATGTGCAGAAAAAAAATGTGTTGATACAAGGCATCTAAATATCTTCCCCAAATGGTTCAAAGGCGTACGAAAAGGTGTCTACAAGACATCCTAAAGTGATCATCGGCAATGAAGAACTGCTTTGCTTCCTGTTATACATTAACTGGTCAACAGATGATTTTCTTTTGCTAATGCCAGTGACTGTAGTGTGTTCAAATGCAGCTGACACAGGGTGACGTGAGGCGACGTAGACGACGCAACAGTTGGATTTTGTCACCGCTAGTTCTTTGATGTCGGTTTGGTGTGTCCGCACCTTAAGTGACCAAAAAAGGTGTTCACCAATAACACAGACTATCAGGCTCCTACAGCCCCCTCCTTTAATCTGTGCCCAGTCTGCCCTCCGATTCAAAAGTTTTTACAGTGATTTACTTTAATTTTACTCACTTTTTTTTTTTTTTTTTTTTTTTTTAAATTTACCTTTTCATGTCTCGGATTCAGATTTTGCTTTTTCTTGTTAATTTCCTTTTTCTAGATTTATCGAGCCTTGTTAGACGGAGCCTGAGACAACAGATTTATCATTGTCAACAACTGCTTCACTGTAATTGTTGTGCACATGATAAGAATAAACTAGAAATTGGTTTGCCGTCAGCGTGATTCCCCATGTGACCACTTGTCTTTCACACTGTTCAAAGCCACTTTGGCCTTTAAATGCAGCTGAGATTAAAGTTTGGTTTTAAATCCTCTTTTTAATGGGACACAGAGACGCTCCTTTGTGTAACGTTTGAACTTCCCCTCCACTTACTGTACATTGTAATGAAACAGTGTGCTGCATTGTGATTACATCATTGCCAGAATGCTGACTTGTGATGTTAAAATTGTCCTGAATTTATACTGAAGATACTTAAACATTTATACTGAAACAGCCCTGAGATGCAGCAGACTAGAACAAGTGTGATATTTTAGGCACTGTTTGGTAAATACAGCGAACATCTTCCAGGAAGGAGCCAGCAGACACACATATAGAGCTGTTAAATGAGTCAGTTCCCCCCAAAAGTCCCCGCACTCACAGCAGGCCACATCAAAGAAAGAGCAGTGAATGGAGGGGACCCAGAGGTTGGAGGAGCCGGTGTCAAACAGCACAGTGAAGTTCTGTGGAGGGGTGCCGATGCTAATCAACCCGTAGTACTGAGCCTGAGGAGACAAAAAAGGTCACAGGAAACACTGAGATCTGCTGTGAAACAGGCTCTTTCTGATTCCATGCCAAGTTATTTTACTAAACAGGCAAAAACAGTGATTTCATCCCATGGTACGGTATTTACTTAATCATTCCCTCCTGTTTTTCATACTGCTTCAATATTGAACTTTTTCTGACCCACAGCACCTTGTGTAACTATTAACTCTTGGATAAGTGAAGAAGTGTGCTGGACTTTAAGGAACCGCGGGAAAACTGTTTAATTTTCAGAATGTGAAAAAATGGAGAGGTCCGATCCACTTTCTAAAGTGGGATTTATACTTCTGCGTCAATCGAAACTGACTGAGTCAGCGAAGAGCCAACACTGCAACCTACGCCATAGCTTGACGTGCACCTTCCCAGAAACGTAACTCCTCCTGTCTGTTTGTGTAAGCTGAAACCATTTCCCTCAGTGGAAACAAAGCTTTTATTTACTTTTATTTCACAGATAAGAAACAATAAATTGTGAAGACAATAAAGCCTCCAAAAAATAGCATTGTAAGTCTTGTGTGTGATTTATCCTGGCTTCATATGAGCAGAGGAAATCTCCGCTAGCTGCTAGGCTAATTTATACAATGTAAAATGCCATAGGCTTGTGCTAATAACGTTAGCATGTTGTATTTGTTTGGAAACCGTGTTTAGTATAAGACAGTTGTTTTGTCAGTGAACTTTGTGAGTTGTAATGGAGCCAAATTATGTGCCGTTACCTTTGTTAAATGTTGCTGTTGTCTCTGGCTTCATATGAGTACAGGAAATGTCTGCTAGCCACTAGGCTAATTTATACAATGTAAAATGCCATAGGCTTGTGCTAATAACATTAGCATGTTGTATTTGTGGGGAAAATGTGTCCAGATAAAGACAAGTGTTTGTCTGTGAATGCTGCGAGTTATAGTGAAGCTGATTTGTGTACTTGTGTTTGAAACTGTCTCTATTAAGCCATGTTTAATGTGTGTTTAATGTGTGTTTTGAAACTAAACTTTACAGCAATTCACAGAAAACCTGCTGCTGACCAGTGTAGGAGGTGTAACTGCAGAGTGACACAGACACACCACCGCACAAGTATAAATGCTCACAGTGGCGTAGGGTCTGCACAGAGCTGACGCACAAGTTTGAATCCCCCTTAAAAGGTGCAGGGGACATGTCCACCGTGTCCCTCCCATAGCTTACGCCCCTGCTGCCCACACACACTATAAACCTCAATGAGCTGCTGTTAACATCAGAGGGAGGGGATGGCTTAATTATCATTATGAGGTTAATACTGCATGTGTACATACATCCATGAAGTTGGTCAGCCTCTCTACAGGCACGTTGGGGGAGGGAGAGCTGTCCTGTGCTCCGCTGCTCTGCGCCAAAGCCCGGAGATCCTCCAGAGACATCCCGTTATCACTCATCAGGCGGCGGAGGCTTCTGGTTTTATGAAGGGGGACTCTGAAATTAAGCATTAATCAATTAAATATCACGGGTACAAACATGCGCGTGCGCAAAAAGACTGCTTCCTCATGTTCGCACAAACTTTCATGCAAATTATGCAACTGTACAAAATGTTGAGCCAAACTTAAGTTTCGGTGCAGCATTGTTGCAGGTTACAGTTTGAACATTAATTGGAGGCACGTGGGGACGTCATGAAACAAGGAAGCCAGTGCACGCGCGCGCTCACATTAACCTGCATTGACTGGAGCGCACATCTGTTGCTATATGAAGTGATACAGGATGAACATACAGCTTGACTCTAGCTGCCACAACATCAGCTGATAAACAGTATTTACCTGAAGATGGCGGCGCTTTGTGTTACCAGCAGCGCCCCGATGAGATAAAACATCTTCAGCCGTGTCATCTCCGTCCTCTGGAGGAATAACACACACTTTTAACTTGTTTCCGTTACTAACACGAGCTCCAACACACACCTCCGCTCCAGCTGACGCAGAAAGCCAAATGAAAGCGCTTCGGCAATGTCCGCATTTACTCGGTTTCCCTCGTGACGCATCTCGGTGATTGGAGGGAAATAATCAGTGCGGTGTTCTGATTGGTGGAAGAGGATATCAATCATCCAGCATTACACACCGGTGCACCGAGGTCTCTACAGGGTCACGAGTTGTTGTGACTGTGGAATGAATGATAGGTCATATTGTGTTAATGTTTGAAAGTCCAGCTACATTTAACAGATAACATTCTTCATACAGTTTACTGAATACCTTTCTACAGATAATCTCTAAACCTAAACACACAGACTGAAGTACAGGTAAGTAAGTTTAGTAGCCATATATATGTCAGTATGTTTTTGGCCTCTGCTTAATCAAATGTTGTACTTCTGGTGAAGAATTACTTGCATTTGGGAAGCCTAATAAATGTCAAATGTCAAATTAACACGGACCAACCAGGCAGACACACAAAAAGACCAAAAAAAGAGATGCAAAGGAACTGCAACAAGACAAACTACAAAATGGGCAAAACAACCATATAAGACACACAATTATCTCAAAGACACCCACACAACTACAAGAAAATGCAAAAACTACCTCAAAGTCTGTAGTCTTTCACACAGAAATCCCACTATAGGGCTGCTATAAAGTCCCTGCACCTCACACCTGCCCTGTTTTGCTTGGTTCAATCAAACTCAAGTTCATTTGCCCCCTCAGTGCGGTTCGTTTGGGCAGGTGTGAACACAGCAATCACACTCAGGTGTGCACCAAAACAACCGGACTGAGACCTTCTTGAAGAGGTGGTCTCAGTCCGGTTACAAACAAACTCTGGTGCGGTTGGTTTGTGGTGAGAACATGATCCGACCTGGATGTGAAGCAACTGCAGTCACATGACACATTGTTTGGGTTAAACATGAGCATGTTACAGTCCTGGAGGATTATTAATGTGCACCTCCTCCTGTACTGCCTTAATATGCACATTCAGCACATCCAATGCATCAAAACATTGTTTTCTAGCTGGAGCCGCGCCTCGTTTTCAAACTGTATGGTTTGACTAAAATGAACAATGACAGCAATATAGTCCACGATGAGCAGCGCTAAAATCAACCTGCGTAGTTGTCCCTCCATTGTGACATTAGAAAGTGTCACATTTATCTTGCAAGTGTACTCTTCTTCAACGTTTGCTTTACTTCCTGGATTTTTGACCAATCAAGAGCAGCTTTCTCACACAAGGCATTTGATCTGGTCCGCTTGTAAATGCTGCCGTGAGAACAGGAACCAACTCTAGGTAATTATACAACTTTGGAACAACATTAGTCCCTGATTCAGACCAAAGCAAGACAACTCTAGGTGATCTGGTCCTCTGCTCTGAGGGTAAGGAGCTTCCGAATCTCATTGAGTTAGCACTAACTGCTAAGAGCTACTTTTTAAATCTCCCGCAGTTGGTCGCACGCACAACCCGTTGTCAAAAATCACACTCATCCTACCCATGATCCCCTCCCACTTATACAGATATCATTTCGGTGCTGTTACAAATCTTCGCTGCCACCTTAAAGGTGAGACAACTCTGACCCCCCATTCTGGGACTGTACGTTTTATACCAAATGGCAAGGCGGCAAAATGGTGTGAAATTCTTGCCTTGAGGAGGCAGTGTAAAAGGGGCTGTAGACAGATGGTAAACAAGCAAACAAACAATTAGTTTACACCACATTTCTTGCTAGGTAGCAGACATAGCTACTGCAAAGACGCATAAAGTCAAGAGCAACAGCTGTTGCTTCCAGGAGCCGTTTGTATTTCTGTTAAAAGTGTTACCCATATGATGTGAGAAGCAGCTGACCCCCAGGTATTTTCACATCATCTAATCAGGCCCCCATTCACAAATGTTTAAACACTCCCGTGCTAAGCTAAGCTAAGCTAAGCTAAGCTAAGCTAAGCTAAGCTAAGCTAAGCTAAGCTAAGCTAAGCTAACTGTCTGCTGGCTAAAGCTTCATATTTACCGTACAGACATGAGGGTGGTGCCAACAATGCAAATAAGCACATTTCCCAAAATGTCAGACTATTCTTCAAAGATCAAACAGGAGGTGTCAGTGTCTGGAATAACTTTCTTAAGCACTCATTGTAACATGTAATTATGAATGATGAAAGGAGAGTTTCAATTCCAAGCCACAGCATAAAAAATCTCAGGATGAATCACCCAAACCGTCACTCATCGAGCTGCCCTTTCTGACACAGGACAATGACAAAGTGTGAAAGCATTTGCAGACAAGATCACACAACACCCACTCACCTGACCTGTCGAGCAGGTTGTATTCCCCAACACGGAAAACACGAAAACATAAAGACTGGCAAACACACAATCATCCATCATTATCAATTAGACTGAGGTTTTGACAGTAAGAAAAGCTGGTCAGGCACAAGGTGAAGCATTAAACTTAAGGGTTGAGACTTGGTGTTTGGTCAAGGTTAGTGTTAGTTTAGAGTTCAGGTTGGTGTTTGGCATGTAGTGGTAATGGTTAAGGTTAGAGTTAGCCTCCGGGGCACGACTGTAAGTTCAATTTTTTCAATTCAATTTTATTTATAAAGCCCAATATCACAAATCACAATTTGCCTCACAGGGCTTTACAGCATACGACATCCCTCTGTCCTTAAGACCCTCACAGCGGATAAGGAAAAACTCCCCCAAAAAAACCCTTTAACAGGGAAAAAAAACGGTAGAAACCTCAGGAAGAGCAACTGAGGAGGGATCCCTCTTCCAGGACGGACAGACGTGCAATAGATGTCGTACAGAACAGATCAGCATAATAAATTAACAGTAATCCATATGACACAATGAGACAGAGAGAGAGAGAGAGAGAGAGAGAGAGAGAGAGAGAGAGAGAGAGAGAGAGAGAGAGAGAGAGATGCAGGTAATGACAGTAGCTTACAACAACATTAATGAAAGTAATAATATTATAGTTATAGTTCTGGCTACTGTGGTACAATATGTTGAAAGTATGTATTAATATCTGACAGTATACTTGTGTGACAATAGTCATATGTGTATAATAACAGTAGAAGTATGACTAATGACTAATGATGGCAGCAGCAGCAGGAGGCATCTGGCAGGACCACGGCAGCAGCACAACCACACACGTCACGCTGTCCAGGCACCGCTGCGATATGAGTTAATCTGAGAGACAGTGGAGCACAAAGGCTCCGGAGAAGAAGCCGAGTTAGTGACATCCAGAATGGCCGAGTTAGCAAGATGCAGTAATAGGATGAGAGAGAGAGAGAGAGAGAGAGAGAGAGAGGGAGAGAGAGGGAGCCCGGTGTATTATAGGGGGTCCTCCGGCAGACTAGGCCTAAGTCAGCCTAACTAGGGGCTGGTACAGGGCAAGCCTGAGCCAGCCCTAACTATAAGCTTTATCAAAGAGGAAAGTCTTAAGTCTAGTCTTAAATGTGGAGACGGTGTCTGCCTCCCGGACCGTAACAGGAAGATGATTCCACAGGAGAGGAGCCTGATAGCTGAAGGCTCTGGCTCCTGATCTGCTTTTGGAGACTTTAGGGACCACGAGTAACCCTGCGTTCTCAGAGCGCAGTGTTCTGGTGGGATAATATGACACTATGAGCTCTCTAAGATATGACGGAGCTTGACCATTTAGAGCTTTATAAGTTAACAGTAGGATTTTAAATTCAATTCTGGATTTTACAGGGAGCCAGTGCAGAGAAGCTAAAACAGGAGAAATATGATCTCGTTTCTTAGTTCCTGTTAGTACACGTGCTGCTGCATTCTGAATTAGCTGGAGAGTTTTTAATGCAATATCCTCATAACTGATATTGTTGACTTTGTGTGTGGGTGTAGATGCCTGAACGACAGTGTTGACATCTTTATTTTCCTTCTGTCCACTTGTTGTTTATGTCTATATGGAAGTTGTGCACGAAGGGGATCCACCCACACATTCTTTTCTCTGTTGTGACGTCGCAGGGAAATCATACCTTTAGGCCTATTGAGACCGAACGACACAGAGAGACAGGCATCTATGGCATCTGTGGCCTGACGAGAGGACAGGCATGTAAACGCACCGCAAATTGTTGAGCCATTTCCTACACTGGATTCGTAACTAAAGGAACAAGCGGAGTAGTGAAGCAGAGAAGACTGAGAACTGATCAACTGGAACATGACGGTAAGAATCAGCTCTTTAAATACTCAAATACATGTTTTAGAGAAGAGTTGGGCCTGAAGGATACATGACAGACTCTGTCTGACATGGGTGTATCTGGTTACGCCTTGCTTCTCCTTTCTTCCACTGGTGTCACTCAGAGATTCAGAAACATGCCAGTGTGGTGCCTCACATTTTAGTTGCAATGGTGACATGTAACTAAGTGCATTTACTCACATACTGTACTTAAAGGGATGGTTGGGATCTTTTGGACTGGGGTTGTATGAGGTACTTATCTGTGATCAGTGTGTTACGTACAAGAGATGTTTGTCAGTGTGCTCCCAGTTTGGAGAAGCAGACAGGTGTACTGCCACAGAGGCTAAGCAACGTACTGCTGTGGGCAGAGGCAACAGCAAAATGCATTTCAGCCACCTAAAAAAATAAATATTGGTATAAGTGTATGCTATATTTAAAATACTTTTACACTGCAGTCAGACAGCGATTTCCAATGGGCAACTAAAGCTGTGATATTGCTCTCTTCAAAGCCAGACTCCATTAAGAAAAACAGTAATTTAACATAACTGACCACAGCAGCTGCTGGTCTACCGCTGCCTCATTCAGCCAGTTTGTTTGCGTTATTGTGTGACTTTGGCATTTAAAAGTGTTACTTTATAGTAACAAAAAGTGGTTAATTTAAAGTGCGTCGCTTGCATTATCATCCCCCGCTGGCAACACATTTTCAGATGTAAGCACGCATCATGGTGGCCAACGTGTCTCGATACGTCCCAATGCATTCGCGTCTGCTTGCCTTTGCGTCGACTATGAAACGGCCCTTACAGTGTACGCTATATTGAGATCACTTCACTGCTTTACCTTGCTGCACACAGCCCGTTGTGATGGGGAGGCCCTTAGCAGCTTCAGTTACCTGTCTATACTTTCGTCAAAGCCACCAGACTCTATTTAGAAAAACAGTGATTTTAGCTCACTGAAAACAGAGCTGCTGGTGTGACTGTGGTGAACCTGAACTAACCCTCTTAAACGCCAAAGTCTCACGACACAAACAAACTGACTGATGGAGGCAGCAGTAGACCAGCATCTCCTGTTCAGCGATGTTAAATTACTGTTTTTCTCAATGGAGTCTGGCTTTGAAGAGAGCATAGATGACGTCCGTCAGTAATTGTGGCAAGGTAGAGCTGTGAAAATATTCTACATATGTTGTACACTTAAAGAGATACAGTTATTTTTAGGTGCACGGCTAAAATACGTTTGCATCGTTTAGCTTTTGATTCAGTACTCCTGCCTCTTTCTGCAAACTGGTGGCGTGCTGACTGCCATCTATTGTGGCTAACACACTGACTATGGATAAGTATCTTATACAACCCCACTTCAAAAATTTCGAACCATCCCTTTATCAAGTGACAATGTCAATTAGCCATGAAGATTTTGGCCAAAGTATTATACAATCAGAGCACCTGTGATGCACATGTACAAACCGCTAAAATATGTAGGACAACACAGAGCAGCACTAATTATTGTGCAGGTAGATCTACCAGTGTTGCATGTGCGTGGTTTCCTGCAAGACGTCCAGCCTAGAATTGTTTTTGTTAACAATGCACATCTCAGCTCAACTGGTTTCACATGCAATTTTCTCAGTGCATGACACTCATGTTTGTTTGTTTGATTTATCGACACTGCTTAAATTCTCATCATGTAATTGCACGTTGCAGCACTGTAGACACGCATATGTGTGTTTCTTTGAAGGATGTGATAAAGCTTTTATTTTACTCTGCTCTGGATTGGGAAAAGGGGTTTGTTCTAAATCAACAAATTGATAATCTGGAGCAAAGACAGCTACAGTGGGCCTTTTTCACTGCAGACATGTTGGCTTGTCGTAGTAGGAAAAGCACAGGACATCAGCTAACATGAGGAGGGCTGTGCTCCAGTTTCTTAAGGCCCTGACCTGAAGAGAGTCCTTGTGTCAGAATGTAGTTCTTCATTATTTCAGTATAGTGCTTACATTTTGCAGATGTCGAGTTTAATTTGTTTAACGTATTGAATTACCAAACAGTAAACCTCGGGTCAGGCACGGGAACACTATACACACTATCACAGGGGGTTAATAGAGGCCAAGCAGCTCATCTTTTGCCCCGAGGAACCCTCACAGATTAATCCATCCATGGTGGTTTCAACTACTTATGAGCATAGAATCAGAATCCAAAACCTATAAATTAAATTGTGGATCTGTGTAACGACTTACTCGAAATTGTTTAGGGGTTTAAGCTGCTGAAGGGCAGATATACGGTCAGTTTTTGTGCAAGATAATACCTCTCCACCACACCTCTGCTTCCATGTTCAATAAAAGGAACTGAACTGTCAGTTAGGCGCAAAACCTGGTTCTTCCCTGGTAACGGAAAACAAGAACACACATGTAACCACATAAGAGAAGAACAGCACAGTGATGCAGTGCACATGTAGGAATGGAGACTGTTCTCATGCACTGTTTGTACCTATACCTATGAAAAGTAATCCTCCTTAGACCCTGCGTCTTCATATGAGGACATTACATTTTGGGTTAGATGCACCTTATACTTCATTCTGCTTGACTTAGTCTGCAGCCGATCCCGACAGAAAAGAGGAGAACATACAAAACCTGATCAAATTTGAATTTGAAACTTGTTTACTTGTGCTTAATAACATCTGTAGTTTAATATTGCATACATATTTTTAGCAGTTTTAGCAACAGTAACATGCTAAGATGCTGTCAATTAAAAATACTCACATTGTGACTGTTACACAGACAGCTTGGAGCTCGGAGAAACTGAAAGTGCACACCAAACAAAAGCTGGGATCTCAGGAGGATATATATAAAACCCACGTAACTGGGGAGCACATGTGACAAAACTCAGCGAAAGGAAGCAAGTTGTGGTGGTGGTTGGCTCAAACAAACACAGGACTTTCCCCCGGGAGACTGCTGATAGTTTCCTGTGTGAAACTTGAGTTATTTTAAGATGCATAGTTACCACGCTTCCTTTCCTAAACCTAACTTATGTAACTTTATTTTCCTAACTTAACCTCCATAACTGTGTGATATGTTGGGCAATTAAAAACAAATTAACTAATTAATTTCTGTCACTATTTAACCCCACAGCCTCCCAAACCCCCCAGGACGAAGTACTCCACCCAGTCTGCCATCACCAGCTCCTATGAAGTCGTGCAGCCAACCTACGAAGGCCTGGATGCACCAACGGTAAACATGAGTTCCTCTATCAGTGGTCCATCTGAAAGTATGAATTGATGAATGCTGGTATTTGCATGATATCACCTCATTTTATCTTCAGATGAGCTGGAGACACTCAGAGTGGTGTAAACATAGAAATCCTTGAGCCTGACCTTAAAGTTTTAGGTATAGCTGTCGTGTTTACTGGTTAGCTGCTGCTGTTATGCATCACTGGAAATGTTGATTCACTTCTTGTTTTTTCTACTGTCAGCCTGCCGTCACAGTTGAAAAGCAGACAGAAGTTCAAGTCAAGCCTGTACCTCGTCCGCGATCTAAAACACTACTAACGTCCCAGTTAACCAACAACAGCATCACTGACGACTCTGCAGACACAACCAGCAATACAACCGATGCAGTGGTGAGTGATGTTGTCAGATTCACTCATGATCGTACGTATTTTTTCAATCATTATTAATGTTTTCACATCCTTCTGTCGTCAGAGTCCCCAGCCCAATGGATATCCTGAAGACCACAAGACGCCTCGCCCTGTCCGTCCTCCTCCCAGACCACCACTGAGCAAATGTATGACCCTCAGTAAACCCACAGCAGCAGTCGACGGAGGCAATCACTACATAACTTCAATTCCTGAGCCAACTGTGAGAATATATGATATATGATATTTCACACAAACTAACAAACTTCATTTTACTGCTTCAAACATGTCTTATTATATCACTAATCTTAAAGGAATAATTGGACATTTTTGGGAAATATGAGCTTTCTGGCTGAGAGTCGGATGAGAATAGTCCAAATCACAATTTTCACACACATAATGAGTCACCACTGAGCAAACGCTGCATCGATCGGTTTGTTTTAAGCCCACCTAAAAAAAATTAATATCAGTTTAAGTGTACACTGTATGTAGAATTTTGTCAACACTTTCACTTGCTGTCAGTCAGCCTTTCCTCAAAGACTCAAGCCATTATGTCAGAGCCACCAGATTCCATTGACTAAAACAGTAATTTTACTTTGCAGAACATGGGAGTTGCTGGTGTACCGCTGCCTTGATCACTTGGTTGGTTAGTGTGTAAGGTATTAGCGGTGAAAAGCATTATTTGCTGGGAAATAGTCAATCAGTGGCAGCAGTATTGGGACAATGGGACAAAAGGAAGGCATTTATATGAAGTTCAAAACTAGCCTGGAAATCCAGACCCAAATCTAGAAAGATTTAGGGTCTGGCTATGAGTAATGCAAATGGCCCAACTCGAGGGGCGGCACCAAGCATGCATTTGAAAATATCACTGCACGCAATTGGATAATACTACGACCAATCAGAACAATACACAGGGTGACGTATCCAGAGTTTAGCTACCAGCGGAGCTAACTGGTAGCTAAACAGCAAAAACGTCCTTCTTGCAAAGGAAAGATTTGAGCGCTGTCTTCTGTTCCTCTTTTAGAGAAAAAGCCAAGTCTAACTCGTTCATTGTAGCGGCCAAAGCCGTTTCAAACAACTGGTGTTCATCCGTAGCCATCTTGCAGTGTTTACTGACTGATTCCGGACTTCGTCGTCACAGCGCTGTCGTCATCTGTTTAGCTCGCCTCTGGCCCGCCTATATCAGATACACTGATGTGATTGGTGCAGCTCGGTTTCATGGGCATAGGATGGATTTCCTGGGTAGTTCAAAACAAAGAAGGGGGGGTCAAATGTAGGGCAGGCAGCAAGAAGGAGCAAGTAATTATTAGCAGATTGAGAATAGGTCACAGCAACTTGAATAGCACACTTTTTGAATCAGTGTAGAGTTAAAGGAGTCAGTGGAGCATATTCGTATTACTTGCAGGAAATATGAGGAAGAAAGAAGGGCAATGATGGCAGGACTACAGAGGGTAGGACAAAGGGAGGTTAGGATTAAGGATGTGCTTGAGAGTGGAGACACAGTGGAGGGGAGAAAGGTGATATTTAGGTTTCTAAAAGTTACAGGACTTTTCAGAAGACTGTAGAAAATATAAAAGATTAGGATGGCAACTGCTGTAAAACACCAAAGAAGAAGAAGGAGAAGAAGATATTAGTGGTGAAAACACTCCAAATATAGTGTACACTCACACTGATATTAATTGTTTTTGGTGGCTAAAATCTGTTTTGCTGCAGACCTTATCCGCAGCAGTACAGTAAGGCAACACAGGACACAAAATAAACACAGCAGTAAATGTCAGGTAGGTCGGACCGCCATGTTTAACTACATATCTTTAAACGTTACAGTTATGGCTGAGAATGAACAGAAATTCACATATCTCTGCAATTCAAATCAATCGCAAGTTTACCCAGAAGTGTTTGGTCTATATCACTCTTGACTTTTTTTGTCACTGTGTTGCCAGGCAACCAGCAGGGACTACAGGGAGTCACTGCCTCCAGCCAAGAAATAGTCAGTCCCCTGCAAAGTGCCATTTTTACCCTTAGGTTTTTGTATGGATTAACAAAATGAGATACATGACAGATAAATGAGAACATATTAAGCAGTGGGCTTTACAGGTCCTGGTCGCCAGATTTTGTTCCTTGGACAGAGCCAGGCTCGCTGTCTCCCCCAACAGATAAATATGAGAGTAAGCACATTTCTCAAAATGTTGAAATGTTCCTTTAAATTTTGCTCACATCATAATGTTTTTAGCAACATAAATGAGTGTGTGTTTTTAATAATGACCTTTAGAATCTAAAGCTGGACACAACTAAACCCTTCACATACATTTTTTCAACTCTTCCAAACAGTTGTGATTCACTATCAGCACTGAATGACACAAGGGGCAACTAGAGAGACTATAACTTACTTCCTTCTTCTTATTTTCTCTGCTAGCCTCCAGCTGTCAGTGCTGAGAAGATACAGCCTGCTCCTGGATGGCGGCCTGAACGCCCCCCTCTGCCCTCCGTCTATTACGATTCACCACGTTGTACAATGAAGTTAAAACCTGAGGTAAGGGCGAACATGTTTCACCTCATCCCAACCTTTCTGCAACACGTTAGACTTCTTCAAGACACATCTGAAGGTGACTGACAGTCATTTCTGAGTTGTCCCAAAAGCCTTGTATACAGTATATGCGGTATACTATTAACAGATTAAAAGCTCACCTTTGAATCAGCTGTTCCTGGTTTAAAAATGTGAAATATGTTTAATAATGTTTTTGCCTTGTTAATATTTTTCTTGGATAGAGCGACACTGATGAGAGTCAGCCATCCAAATGTTCCTACGTCAGCTCTACGCAGCAACCCCCAGTCTCAGCAGATGTCTCTGAAGAAGAGGGGAACCTCTTCGGGATTTACAGAGCAATGGTAAACTTCAAGCTAAAATGTATGCACTATGGACTCAGTGTTTGCTATGAGTTGGGGTAATAAATTAATATTCCAACTCAACAATCAGCAGCATGAATACAAAAAACAAATGTTGGAGTATGTTCAATGTTTTGATGATATTTACCTGGAGTATTTCCCCACACTGTGAATGCCTTTGATTTTCAGCCCGCAGACAGACCTGTAGTTCCACCCCGACTCTGTCAGTCCACCCTCCCCTACTCGCCTCCTGAGGTATGTGAACCCCTGCAGACTACAGGTGATGAACCACGCTTTGACAGGTGCCAAAAAAAAAAGGAAACAATAGGTGCGGAAACACATGCGTTTGGCAGGCTGTCATGGAAAATCAGATGTGTAAAGCTTCACTATGTTTTGCTGCATTTTTTTTTTTTGCTGTTCAGTGACTGTGAAATGCAGAGCTGTTTGTACTCCCAACAGAGAGTGACATCCACGTTTGCTGCACCAAGCTGATACCACAACAACCAATATGACTGTTTTGTTTGTTAAAATCTGTTTGTGCGCACTTCTCCTTTTACAAGACAATCCATCCACCTGACAGGTGTGGCATATCACGCTGCAGATTTAACAGTATAATTACACACAGGTGTGCCTTGGGCTGGTCAGCAACACCATGCCACAGATGTTGCAAGTCATGAGGGAGTGTGCCATTGGCATGCTGGCTGCAGGAATGTCCACGAGAGCTGTTTATTTCACTGACATAAGCTGTCTCCAGTGTGGATTCTGAGAATTTGGCAGAACATCCAACCAACCTTAGACCATGTGTAACCACACCAGCTCAGGACCTCCACATCTGGCATCTTCACCTGCAATATAGTCTGAGGCCAGCTACCTGAACAGCTGATACAGTCATCGGTTTCTCAAGTGAGGAATTTCTGCACAAACAGTCAGGGTCTTGAGCTGAATGCAGTTGTCATAACCGACTGAATCCCATGTGTAGCCCTAGTCATGTGTCTCATAAATATATTTTATTCAAAATAAAACTGCACATTTTAGAGTAGCCCTTTAATGTGATGATCCTAAGGCACACCTGTGTAGTAATGATGCTGTTTAATCAGAATATTGTTATGACACCTGTCAGGTGCCAGTTGTCTAATCATCAGCTCCATTTCACTTTGTAAAGAAAAACTCACCTGAGAATGAGTCTTTCCTGCAAATCATGCATGCATTACATTTGCATGTTTTTATACGTATCAGCATTTTCAAAGTGACATAATATAATCCAAATTTGTCATCTGAAAAGGTGGAAGGAATGGTGGATGGCGTGTCACTGAGGCGAGACACCTGCCAGGCTGTGTTCCAGACCAACAAATACTGATTTAGTGAGTCATTGCTGTGTTTCCAGCGGCTTTCAGACCCCAAATATGGGTGTTTTTTTTAGAGACCCGGAGGTGTATTTTGAGCGTTTTTTTAGGCATGAAAAGCCGTTGTTTTTCACCAAGATGTCACTGCTTTTCAAGCCAAAACATGATCTTTCCTTAACCATAATTTTGTGCCTAAACCAGACCACATGTTAACCACAGCATTGTTGAATGCTGAAAGTTTCAAGTTATCCGCCACATGTTAACTCGTAAATGACCTGTAAAAATCTAAGAAAAAGCAGCAACAGAGTCGTCTCTACACCAGTACTTTTAACTTACTTTGGCCAAAGGGGGGCGCTATAGCAACCGATTGAAATTGCAGACTTTGAATGGGCATATCTCATGCCCCGTATGTCGTAGAGACATAAAACTTTGCACAGAGATGCCTCTCCTCATGAGGAACACATTTGCCTCAAGAACCCATAACTTCCGCTTATATAGATTTTCCGCCATTTTGATTTTTTTGAAAAACACTTCAAATCGATCTCTTCCTAGGAAGTTTGAGCGATCTGCATGAAACTGGGTGAACATAATCTAGGGACCAATATCTAAAGTTCCCTCTTGGCAAAAGTTGGAAAACTTACTAAAACTGAGCTTCTATAAGGCAATGAATATTGCGGAGGGCGTGGCTCATCACATAAAGGTGTATAACATCTCAAGGGTTTCACCCATCACCACACAACTTTGTAGGCATGTGACCACACATAATCTGAGGGGACCCCTCCATTATTGACCCCATCAAACAAAATGGGGGCGCTAGAGAGCTCATTTCTTATCTAGGCCTAACCGCCATATGGATTTTTACTAAACTTGGTAGATATGTAGAACAGGACGCCTCAAGGTGACTGGAGAAATTTAACTCTAATTGTCAACTGGGTGGCGCTATAACAACAGAAAAATGCTTACAAATGGCTAAAATGCGACCGATCGCTGTGGCTCCCCCTGTGGACCAATGTTGTAGTTTTTCTAATTGTTGGTATGACTAAGTCATGGTATGGTATGCTGTACATAATCACGGAAACTGTCAGTCAGTCATTCTGTCTGCCCCACGTTTTTCTACTCACTGACGTGGTCAATCTATGTGAAACTGCACATAGGCATTGAGGATTGGCATAGGTAGAAGGTGCCACAGCTACCAATGGGTATGGACTAGTTTATTATTACTAGAATTCTCTGCAGAAATGTTATTGTTGCATCTTTGTGCAGGAGAGGTGATAAACAACTTTATTTTCTCTGTATGTCACAG
Organism: Epinephelus lanceolatus; assembly: GCF_041903045.1. Classification (NCBI taxonomy): domain Eukaryota; kingdom Metazoa; phylum Chordata; class Actinopteri; order Perciformes; family Serranidae; genus Epinephelus; species Epinephelus lanceolatus. The sequence continues at coordinate 36,982,793 of NC_135751.1, forward strand.
GGGAGACCACCACGTCCACCTTCATTCACCCCACCGGCCCCACCTTCAACAGGGACACTATCAGAGGCATTGTACAGTGAGATAGAGCACCGTCCCTACCTAGACGTTCTGCCAGAGGACGGAGATCAGATGGTGAGAGACACACTGTTTACACACACACACACACACACACACACACACACACACACACACATAGCTGTAGACACTGTTGTGCTTTCATTTATTTCGGACTCATTAATCTCTGTCTGTTTAACCAGACACTAGGGACTCCAACACTCCGCTACCAGACTGGCTGTTACTCTTCTCGCCAACAGACCATGGAGGACTCAGAGGTACAGCTCTGCCCCTCTCATTCACCTCCAAATAAACTGTGATTTAACACTCTTTAATTAAGTACAAAGCTTGAGGAGGTTTCATGTGTAAAATCTGTTGTCTTTCTGCGATAGTTTCTAATAACAAAATAACCTGATTCCCTCAGGACATCATCGGGATGTTGAGATGGTTGAAAAAAGTGTCAAGTAAGTACAAAATGTTCTCTAGACAGATATTATCTAATTTTTTGAAGACTATAGAAGCATCAAACATCATTGTAATGACTGCCAATAATGTGTCAGTGTCCTCAGTAACAAAGAGCATTACCATTAATCAAAGTACATTACCTAGTCTGATCTGTGTCTGTGCTGTGACTCCAACAGGACCTGATTACATGACTCCACCTGTATATGGCCTCAGTATAGACGAGGAAATCAGGTAACTACACAGAAACCATCACATGAATTGCTTCTTGTTAACTGCCCATTAGTTTTGTTCTAGAAGTTTCTATCTATGAAAATCAGATGCACAGTTTTGAACAGCTACAGTTGTCTGGGGATCAGTTCCAAATACTCACTGTCCTTTACCATGTTAACACCACTATCAATATATAAGCACACATGCACTATTCTGTTGTATCCACGTATGTAACTCATGTATATAAAGTAGCTTGTTTTATTAATAATTCCATTTTCATCCCTGTAACATTTGCACTCAGCACCACTGCACTATTACTGTTTACAATATATATCTACACACACGTTCTGTCCATAGAACGGGGTAGCACGCCAACATTTCCAGAACGAAATAGCGTGTTTGTGCATTCGGGCAGCCCACCGGAATGACGCTCCGCTGTGCTTTTTTTTCTCCAAGCGAGGATTAGAATATACGCAGTTCACATAATCCCATTGAAATGAACATATATATTTTTAAAAGTTTAAAGATCCACTCAGTACTAAAAACCTGTGTCATCCAAGAGAGACAAAAAACCCCAACTAAAGCGATGGTCAAAGCTGTCATAATGAAATTTAAGGTGTGCTGATGGATTCACGTCATCAACTCATGCTTTGAGTAACATTTCAAGTTAACGTTCCACCTTAAAAGTTGCCGGCAGTCAGCCCAGTGGATTAAATTATATCTCAGACTCCAGCTGCTGTGAGAGGCAGCAAAACATCCTTTCATTTTATAGTTACAGTTTACTAATAAAACTCTCCACAGTATGAACAGTGGTTACATGAGCCTCAAAACCAGACACAACTCAGCCCTGAGCAGAGTGACCGTCCTCTACTGACCAATCAGACTGCAGTGTTCACAGCTCCACCTTTTAGTACCAGATCTGTGTGCTAGGTACCCTAACAGAGGGGGGACCAAACATGGGGACGCTAAGGAACGGTTCCACTGGTACCATCCACAACTTTTCACAGTGGAAATGTGGAAAAATTGCGTACCGAACTGAACTGAACTGAACTGTACCGTACTCAGGGCGTAAAATTAACTTTTTACCTTATCTGCCATTGGCTAGTGACCTCCAAAAATTTACCAGCCAAACATATTTTTCACCAGCCAAATAAAAAAATCGTGCCTTGATTTTCATACTAAAAATAATTACCTTACGTTTTTAGTATGAAAATCCAACTTTAGGAAAATCCAACCCTGTCCTCTGTGTTTCTTTGGCGTGCTTGTGGCAAAGGCTGCAGCTCATCGTGTTGGTGTGGGGGTCGTAGGTCAGCCATGACCGCGGCTGGCCAGCCTTGTCTAGTTTCCATTTTTCAATAAAATGCCATGCGACATTTGTACTCTGTTTAACTGTCTGTTCTTCTTGTCCAAGTCCAACATGTTCATCTTCGTTTTTCCTCTTTTCTGGCGGAGGCTTCACGGCAGGAACGTGTCGCCACATCTTGCTCCAGTTGCTGACGTCATGCGTTCCCGGCACACGTACAATAAGCTGCAAGGGTCAAAATAGTCTGACACAGCTGGCAGAAATGGTCGAAGCACATAAAAATCCCACATGCAATTCAAAATTTTCCATCGGCCACTGGCGGGTGTGTGTTTTTGTTTTACACGCCAAACTCATTTTTTACCCACCATTGGCGCTTGGCGGGTGTTAATTTTACGCCCTGACCGTACTCCTCGGTTGAAACGGGGCTTTAGAGACTCCTCAGGTTAATTAAGTTAATTTTATATAAAAGTTACCATCTGTAGCTTGAAATGTGACAGGTGAAGGTAAAAGGCTTAACTATTTCAGGATATCAAATTTAACTTAATGAGCTGGATAAAGACATGATTGTCGTCTCTCTGCAGGTCATTTAATCAGAGAGCCATAACTGTGAAAAAGGCCCTGCGTCTCTACAACCGCCTCATGATGAAACACAGCGAAAGCCTGCGAAACATCATCACAGAGTTCAACTGCATTGCCAACAACCTGGACAAGTTAAAGAAGAAGACCAAAACCATGGACATTGCTGGCGGCACGACAGGAGCTGTTGGAGGGATGACTGCAGTTTTGGGTATCGCCTTGGCTCCTGTGACCTTTGGTACCTCGCTGATCGCTACAGCTGTTGGCGCTGGTATGGTGGCGTCCGCTGGGGGCATCGGCGCCCACACTGCAAAGGCCAAAAAGAACATGGTGAACAGGATGGCAGTTGAGAAACTCGTATACGACTATAAAGGTTGTATTGTTGACCCGGAGCACTGTCTGGATTTTATCCTGTCTGGGATGAATGAGCTGCGGCGGCACGACATTGCCAGGATACAGAGGGCGGGGGCGCAGCCGGATGCAGTGAAGATGGCACATCTGTCGCAGTCTGTGTTTAGAACAACCATGAGCAATGATAGGCGGACTCCTGTTGCACATGGAGCTGGGATGGCATCTGAGAGACTGCTCATGGCTTTTATCAAGGAAATGGATCAGTATTTTTCAGAGAAGGATGACCAGCACCTGAAGAAGTCGAATAAAAGCAGGTTTTCTGGTAGAATTCGCTTGCTGGCGAAAAATCTGCAGGATGAGCTGGATCACCTCAGTCATATGTGGGAACTGTTCGGTTGATTAGAAGAACTTTTGGTGGTTTGAGTGTGTTTGTATGTGACTGTGTGTCTGTGTGTGTGAATGAGAGAAAGAACTATGTTTAACAATGTCTTAACTGAAGATCAAATACTTTATTCACCTCTTATATTTTAATAAACATTTTATATTTGTAAAACCGAGGCTAATGTGCAATTTATTAAAGCCAGTATTTAAAGACATACTATGAAGGATTTGTTTTTCTAAAAAAGAAAGTGTACTCATACACAGATAATCTCTCAAAATCATCGCTTATGTATAGTATTTTCTAATTTTCTGTGCTTGGGACATTTACGGGCGTGTCAGGAGAGGTTGGGGCTTATGGTGTGTTTGTTTTGTACTCGGTGGTCGGAAGTCGGAATGACGTCACCTCCGAGTTGACAACAGTTTTTGCATTCTAGTTGGCAAAGGTGGACAAGTCAGAAAAAAGCAAGGACACCCGCAAGAAAGCCTTTGTTGCCCTTGCACTTTCGGAGTATAGACAGCTTCAAAACTATCATGCCCTCTGACTGATGAACGCCGCAGATGAGGCTGACCTAATGTAAAACAAATAAGATAAAACTGCTATAAACAGTGCTTTAGCAGAGTGTTTACTCACTATGTATGTGACCGGCAGCCATCTTGAATTCGTAAGTCAGGGTTGATGTGGTTGCTCCGAGTTTCCGAGTTGGAAATCCAATCTCAGGGTGCGTTCGAGTTTAAACTTCCGACTGGGAACTGGGAATTTCCAACTTCCGCGTACAAAACGAAGGCACCATCAGTAGAAGAGTAGCGACCAGGTGCCAGACCATAAGCAGCAAGCATCTAAGTGCCGGAAAAACAAAATATAGTAAGGCGAAATGCCAAGCAAGACTGAATCTGGGGTTGACTTTTACTTTCAAGCTTGCTGGTGAGTTAAGTAGTAACATAGCACACATTGTTCCAGGGATGACATGTTTATGCAGACCGATGCAGAAGCTAGCATCGCCCTGGTTTCTTCATCAAAAAGCCCAAGGAGTTTTTCATTTTGGACTATAGGCTCTGGGGCAAACAAATATTTATGATACTGACATGTTTTGTTCAGCAAATAAGCTTCACAAATTAACACCACTGTCATGATTATTAAAGTCTGAATGCAATTGCCAAAAGTAAAAAGCTGACATCAGGCTATAATCAAACTACATTATGGTCGCATGACCTAACGTCACCGCCATAACAAGATTGTAAAGCCATGTTTGGCGTGGTGCGGCATGGTGTGATGATGTTCTGTTCAAGTTCAAGTGTATTGTCATTTCCACACACAAAGTACATGGGAACGAAATTGCGCTTTTTCCCAGCCCCAAGGTGCCATCATACACTCACATATATATATATATATATATATATATATATATATATATATATATATATATATATATATATGTATATATGTACATATGTACATACATGTGTACGTACATATGTACATACATGTGTACATACAGATAAATAAAAGCACACTTAGAATGTAAGGAGCCCTGGACTAAGAGGCGTCTGGTATTTAAAGTGCACAATGGAATAAATGACCGGTTATAATGGATATGAATATAGATAAATAGCAGTGTAGACTAACTATGCATGAGAATCGTGGATGCACTGCAGGTGACAATGTCCTGTTCAGCCCATAAGCTTCAAATTTCACTGGTGGAGCATTTATTGATGTATTATACGTTGTAGAGCAAAACGTGAGTCTCTTCAGCTTGTCTTAACCACAGACTTTATTTCAGGGAGGGTGGGTTGCAAAATGCCAACTCATTTCCAGGTCTTAGGACTCAACCCTTGGACACTCATCCAATGTCTTTTTGGCTTATAGGCGGATACACTGTAAACAGCCAGACAAAGGGTAAGTATATCCAGTATGTCTGCACATACCTCTGCTTGTCAGTCATAAATGAAATAAAAATTAAAGATATAATCAAAGATACTACTATTTGCCCAGGGTGCCAAATGTGCTAGGTCCAGCACTGCATTAACTGATTTTCCTACATCAATACTTCAAGATTGTTGTTGTGATTGTTATAAAACCTCAGAATTAATAAATAGAAATCACTCTCATCATCAAAATAATCAGAATAACACCAGGTACAGTGACTACTTTCTTAGGAGGACAGTCAACTATGCATGGAATGTGGAACACAAACATAGGTGGAGTGATATGGTGGCCGCCGCGGAAGGATACCTCCACTCTGAGCTTTAACTATATTACCACCGCGCCACAACGTGCGCCATTTTCCTTCCAGAGGCACAGCGACACAAGAGGCAGCATTTGTTGAACATCGCTCTTTTGGCCGAAATGGCAGTGTAAAAGTGTGCCGCGACCTAGCCGCCAACAAAACAGTGCATCCCGCCAGTGCACTGAGTCACTTCATATTCAGAAACATGTCGTAAGTATTAATTTTTATAACGTTTTGTCGATGACAGCTGTCAGGCCTACGATGGCTGGGCGCCTCGGCAGCCTGACGTGTCCGCGAGGACGAAGCGGCACCGCGTGAAATCCCAGTTAAAATTAATTTGACATTTACATTTGATTTTATGTGTCGTGGAATAGTTTAATAAAGTGACGTTGTCATACTATTTAAATACAGAATCAGCTACTGAGATGACGCAACATCTGACTTAAAAATGAAATGTCAATATTTTGTGTTTTATTCAATATACCGAGACAATTTGAGCTAATTTTATCGTGAAGGACCGAGTTGTTTGTATTTGTGTAAAACATCTGTGTTATTGTCATGAGTGTCAACGTGGCAGCCAGAAAATGGTTCGTTTCCTCCTTTTGTCAAAATGGCGGCGTCGCTTCGGCAGACTGAGAACAAAAGTGTAGCTGTTTATAAAAGGGGAGGTGACGTACTCCGTGACCCTGTCTAGAGACAGTGACGTCAGCAGAGTCACAAGACTGGTAGCTGGGTGGGAACACGTGATGTGCAGCAGGAGCACTGCAGTGATGGGGGCAGTGTTGGGCCACAATGTGACTTCCTTTTGAGACTGTTACTGTCATCCAACGCAAAATCATCATTAAAAAATATATTGTATATTTATAATTTATCCACACATGTCTTTTTGCAAACAGCACACACATTTAAAGTCTTAATTATGAAATATTTCAATGGGTTTTACTAATTAAAGAATATTTGTATTACATTGATGTTCAGATTTTCACCACCAATGCCCTCTTTCCCCCTCAGGTCCTTTGTGGAAACCCTCACCACTGCTGCTTTCGACAGCATAAAAGATTTCGATACCTTCCTACCGTCACGCACACCGTTTGTGACCAACAACAGCCACTATGACCATGACGATGACAAGCTCACAGTTTGGCCTGGAAGACATGGAGGCCCTTCTCTGGGGACCTTTCTCTCCCACGGCTGACGCCATGAGCCTCCTATCTTCACGCCCTGACCAAGGAGATCAACAGGAAGGAGGAGGGACCTCGTTGGAGGGGGACACCTCGCCCGTGTCGCCCCTCACCTCCTCATCGCTGTCCTCTTCCTCCTCTCCTCCTCCCTTCTACTCTCCTCCTCCCTCGCCGTCGGCCGTCCTCCTCCAGGGGGACAAAGCTGGGACGGAGTCTGACCTGCTCTCCCTCCCCTGGATGGGCCACCCTGGTCACCTGAGACAGGCAGTCTCAGATGACGTCAAAGGTAATGATGGTGTAAAGTAAAAATTGAATCACTTTTTTTAACAGAGCACCATCTCTCAGTGTAGACAGACTGATGAATATGCTGCCTCATTTGCCTCCACAGAGGATGTGTTTGGTGACCTGGACTGGATGGCTGAGAAGGTGGATCTGAGCGAGTTTGACCTGGACTCCCTGATTGGCTGCGATTCTGCTGAAGAGTCCCCCAGCTCTCCAGAAGACCTCCTAGCCTCCCTGGATTGCCCCATGGAGCTCGACTCCCTCCCAATGCCCGCTCTCTCAACTCCTGTGCTCTCCAGTCCTCCCTCTGTTACTCGTCCAAGCATACCTCCCCCTCCCTCTACTCCTCCCACTGTCTGTTCAGTTCCTTCAGTCATTCCAGTTGATGAACTCGAATCCTGCATTGATGACCAGGATGTTCCCTGCCTTCCCATGTGTGTCCCAGAGCCACAGCAGGAGCTGGAAATCAAATCTGAGCCTGCCTCTCCAGACCCACCTTCCCCCGAGGTCCATTCTCCCGCCTCCCCAGCTTACACCCTGGACCTGGGCAGCGAAGTGGACGTCTCAGAGAGCGAGGTGAAGCCGGTGGTAGCCTCTGTCGTCCCTCCTGTCCCCAGACTCGTGCTCTCCCTTTCCCCCACCCGCATCGTCCTTGTGCTGGCTCCCAAAGATGAAATTGGTATCACCACTACCACTGTAACCACCACGCCACAGATCATTCATTCCCCTCCCGCCTCCCCTCCACAGAAGTCTTCCAGAAGTAGACCGTACCCTGAGCCTGCATTTAAACCTAGTCCACCATCTACCAGTGCCACCAGTGTCAAAGTCAAGTCCCTGCGGGGTGCAGATGGAGAGGAAAGGGCATCTTTCAAGGCACCGAAGGCGAAGAAACTGAAGAAGATGGAGCAGAATAAGACGGCTGCCACGCGTTACAGGCAGAAGAAGAAAGCAGAGCAGGAGTCCCTTCTGGAGGAGCACACACACCTGGAGAGGAAGAACATGGAGCTGAGGGAGAAGGCTGAGTCCATGGCCAGGGAGATCGAGTACCTCAAAGAGCTGATGGATGAAGTCCGCCAGGCCAGGACCAAAAAAGGTCTGAGTGCTGACCCCTAGTGGTCGGACCCAACAATGACAGATGATGTGTAACCAGAAGTGACAATTGAGAAAGTTGTCTGGGCAGATTTTATTTCTTACGCACAAATAACTATCAGTAAAGTTTGTCTTCTGTCCTCACAGCATGTCTTGGATCCACAATCTGATTAAATCTCTGAGGATACCTCCTTTTTGAATATTTAACACTGGTATTAACTATAGCATACTTTTTGTCTTGTGTAGAGTAGATGTATGGAAATAAGTGTTTTCCATTCAGTATATAAACTTGTGTGTAATGTTTGTACAGTTGTTTGTATCTCTGGACCTCCAGTAACCTGCCAGTAGATGTATTTTAAAAATCATGTATTATCAAGTAACCGGACCACCTGTATTATCTCTTAATAAAGAGTCTTAAAACTAATCAGTCATTTGGTGTGATTCCTTCTGGAGCAGCAGTGATGAATAGTGGGAGGCAAGTGGGCATTTTTTCCTCTGAATAAGTCTTAATAGTCTCTAAAAGTATGCATCACTTAATGTAATGGTGTCATCCAACTCTGGAGGGTAGTCTTTATAGTGGACACATTTTTGTAAGGTCATTAATGTGAGTTTAGTGAAGTTGTGCTCTGCTGCTGTCAGAGTTCCAGTGTATTCTTAAAAATCTTATATGGCACTGACTTTATTAATCTAAAATAAAATCTTTTTTCTAATTTAGGTTTTTGTTGGTAAAATTGATCTTAAATGTCTTTCTGAGTGGCATCAGTCTGTAAAGTCTTACAAATTTATTAATCTAAATATAAGACCTTAATTGGTAATAAAAATCTTGCCTTAAAAAAAACAAGTCTTGAAAGGCTGACACATGAGAACTCAAGAATTTTTCAGATTTTTTTTTTCCTGACCTATTTGATATTTCAACATAATTGGTAACAAATGTTTTTGCTTCATTTTTTAAATTTGTCTTTACAATTTTTGTCTGTAAAATCAGGCTTAAATTTATTTTCAAGTGGCGTTAGAGTCATAAATCTTCTAAAAATAAGACAATTGGTTATTAAAATCTTAAAGTCTTAATGCAAAGACAAGGAGTAGGATTTTATGATTTTTTTCTGACCTTGTACTATGATATGATATATATTCAACATTTGTAACATCAGTTTTTCCTTGATTTTTTTAATACATTTCCTCATTTTTTGAGTTTTTGTTTGTAAAATTGGTCTCAAATTTCTTTTCTTTTCTTTTTCTGAGTGACACTGAAGTCTTTAAAGGTCTTATAAATTTATTATTCAAAAAATAAGACAATAATTGGTAATTAAAATCTTAATCTTGAAGTTTTCAAAATGCTCAGACATGAGAAGCAGGATTTTATGATTTTTTTCTGACCATGCATGGCGATATCTCACCATAATTGAGAACTCATTTTTCCTTAATAATTTGTTATTTTAATTTTTTTCCCCAGTTTTTGTTGGTAAAATTGGTCTTAAATTATAGTCTGAGTGGCATTAAAAAGTTTGTTAAATTTATAAATCTAAAAATAAGACCTCAAGTGGTATTAAAATTTTTACTCAAAGTTTTGAGATGTAAAGACATGAGAAGTAGGATTTTACAAATATTTTTTCTGACCTTGTATTTTGATATTTCAACATAATTGGTAACACCAGTTTTTCCTAATTAATTTATTGATTTTTTCAGTTTTTGTTGGTAAAATTGGTCATAAATTTCTTTCAGCGTGGCATTAAAAAGTCTTATAAATGTATTAATCTAAAAATAAGATAATAATTGGTAATAAAAATCTAACCTTCAGAAAAGTCATAAGATTGCTTAGATATGAGAAGTAGGATTTTATGATTTTTTTTCTGACCTTGCATTGCGACATCCCAACATAATTGATAACAATGGTTTTTCCTTAATAATTTAATTATTTATTCATTTGTTTTTTCAGTTTTTGTTTATAAAATTTGTCTTTAATTTCAGTCTGAGTGGCATTAAAAAGTCTTATAAATGTATTAATTTAAAAATGAAACCTTAATTGGTAATAAAAATCTTACTCTCTGAAAAGTCAGAACATTGCTAAGACATGATGAGTAGGATTTTATGATTTATTTTCTGATGATGCATTGTGATATTTCAACATAATTGGTAACATCAGTTTTTCCTTATTTTTTATTTATTTTTTGTCCAATTTTTGAGGCCTTGTTTGTGAAATTGGTCTCAAATGTCTTTCTGACTGGCATTAAAGTCTTTAAAGGTCATTTAAATTTATCATTCTATAAATAACACATTAATTAGTGATAAAAATTTTAATCTCAAATTCTTCAAATGCCAAGTCATGAGAAGTAGGATTTTATGATTTTTTTTCAGACCATGCATTGTGACACTACCATAACTGCTAACATAATTTTTTCCTTAAATTAATTTGCAAACTTTTTTCCTTTTATTTAGTTTTTGTAAAATTGGTCCTAAATTTCTTCCTGATTGGCCTTATAAAAGCCTTAAAAAATAAGTCTTCTGAAGCTGCAGGAAGCCTGTGTGTTAGTGTGGACAGTATTGAGAGTGTTTTCAGTCTGCTCAGAATGTAACCTCAACCCACACACAGAGAGTCTTTGTTCCCTCCCTGATAATCCATCACAATGAGCCTGTGGCTGTCCATCTGAGTGGAGCCTCTTTCATACAAACAAACTGTGGAGAGGATAATGGAGCCCGCCTGACAGGCAGCGTGCTGCAGACACATGCATCCAATCAGACTGACCGTCATGTGAGCTTTTAGATTCGAGGCAAACCAGTTTCACATTTTTATAAAGAGTCTTGTTCCCTGACCTCAGCCCAGCGGGAGAAACACAATGATGGTATCCAAATGTGCTCGATACAACATTTTACAAATAACACGTATATTACACCACATGGCTGTGGTGAGGCAGGATTGCTCATGTATCTGTTGTGGTATTGCCCCCCAGTGAGATGTTTTAGGGACAAGGTGATACTAAGTTTATCTTCTATCCTGGATGTGTGGTGTCTATCAGTCTGCCTCTCAGGCGCAAGGATAGAAAACATACAGTCGAAGCCCACACATGACATTATTGCTTTGGCTCTATGTCAGTTTGTCATATCATACCATCATCAGTTTAAAGTTTCACTCAGTTGGTTCAACTGAAAACATTTACATCCCAACCAGTCCCCCTCTCCTCTGGTGTACCTCAAGACTCTGTGCTCGGACCTCTCCTGTTTATCACCTACCTCCTCCCTCTTGGCAGTATTGTCCACAAATATAACATTCAATTTCATTGCTACATGGATGACACCCAGCTCTACCTGTCCACCAGCTTCAGCTCTTTGTGAATATGACCATGGAGATGGGGATTTATATATAGGCTATATAAAGGCTTCATATGAGAGGTAGATGGTCCAACTATAGTTTGATAGAGCAAAATGATTTGTGAGTCCTTTTTAATTATACAGTGGGCAAAATAAGTTTTCAACACATGAAATTTCTTTCCATCAAACATATTGTCAGAGCAGTTATGCACATAAAACTTAGACCAGACATCATTACTGACCCAAAACTTAAATTAGTATCAGTTCCCACACTTAGGTAATAAGGTGACGTAACATAGTTGTAAACATGCCCCTGTCCAAACTTCTTTTGTAATGTGTTGGAACATTAAATATCGTGTCTTTTTACTGTGTTTAATTATATAAAGGTTAAAAAACAATCTGCAAATCATTGCGTTCTGTGTTTTATTTAGGTTTCACTCAGCATCCCAACTTTTTTAGAATTGGGGTTTTATTTTGTGATAGTCAGTAGAAATCGTTTTTTACCTAAAGAAACTGACTTTGCAGTGTATTTTTTTATTTTTTTTTAAGATATTTTTTGGGCATTTTTAAGCCTTTAATTGATAGGACAGCAAGTGTGAAGGGGGGAGAGAGAGAGGGAATGACATGCAGCAAAGGGCCACAGGCTGGAGTCGAACCCGGGCCGCTGTGGCAACAGCCTTGTACATGGGGCGCCTGCTCTACCACTAAGCCACCGACGCCCCTTTGCAGTGTATTTTTTAGGAAACTCAGCTTCAGATTTGTTCTCGATTGAGCTTTAATAAATATTTTATTTGATAGAATAATTGTATTTATTATCTGCACTCTAAGGTTTTCAGTATTAGAAAATTACATTTGTTTCATTAAAGTGTTTAAGTCAGTGGACAAATCATTTTAAGAAGCTGGTCAAAATCCAAAACATTTCTGACATTTTTGCTTATGATAGAATTCAAATAAATAAGTTATCTTAAAAAAAGTAGTTTGACCACTAAATATCAACACAACATTTGGATAAAGACTAAGTTGATTTACCTTAATTACATTTTTCGAGGTCAAAACAAATCATGTTGGTTGTTCCAAACTAACTGAGTTTGTCAGATACTGAAAGACCCATAGGACTGACTCAGAGTTTGAATTACTTAAAAAGATGCATGCAAATTGTTACCTTCATTCATTTAAGTTGAATAAGTGTATTGTGGACCGTTTTTATCCAGAGCTTCCAACATTGTGTCCAAAGGTACAACATAAACCTGCAACATATGTGCAATAGAAAACAAATTCAATATATATTTGTACATGTATATAAACCCCTATTCTCCCACAGTCTTGTGTACATAATAGCCTTGTCTGTATGTATTAGTCCAGCTTTGTTCTCCTTGTTTGTAGCTGTTATGTGTATTAATTAGCAAGTACATTGAGAGCGATGCTAAAACCTGAGTCAGTCCCTTTGTGTGTACACACACTCTGATTCTGTAACCGTCTGCATTTGTCATAGTCCGAGGGGGAATAGCAGAGCATGTGCAAGAGCAATAAAGAGAGTGCTGACCTAAAGTAAAGGCGCAGCTTGAATAATATTACCAACCAAAATGTTCAGCCTACAGCTGGCCCCGCTGTGCACACTGTAATTGGCTCAGGCTTCCGTCCAGATAACTCAGGGACGATCTTTATCTGGAGGCACGCCAGAGTCAAGATGCTGCAGAGCCACTTAACAATAGGAAAAATATTTCCTCCAGAACAAAACTTGGACGCAGTCGTGCTTCTGTAAATGCCCTCATTTTTCATTTTGGTTTCAGATGACCTGAACTTTAAGACTTTTATTAAACATGCACTATAAGAGGAATGTAAACCTTTGGCTGGGATTAAGATGAAATGTGGGCACATTCTGGACATTTATTTGTGTTTACCTTGCACTATGTTACTGCTCTCCTCATTGGGAGCAAAGAGGCAGAATGGAGGTTAATACTTTATTAATATATATCTATGAAAGGCCACATCTTCTTTCCCTAATTGTAGAGTTGGTGACAATAAGATATACGGGAACAAAGATCAATAAATCCTGCAGAGTGCAGCACAGAATGGCCCCTGTACATTATGTACTCTCATTTCTTTGCAAGGCTGCAGTGATGGAGTCAACATTAGGGGGGACCAAATCTGATTGGGGGGGGGGGGTCCCCAACTACCCCCCAAAAAATCTGAATTTAAAAACTCATGTCCTTATTATTATTCATCATAAGTAAGTGCATCTTCAAAGGGTCACCTCTTACAAATACATCTGAAATTTGATGTTATCAGTCCCATCATCCGCCGACGTTTTTATCAGTCTTTTATTAAGGGCCTCCTGTGTTTTTCATTTATCTGCTGGTTTCACAGCCTCACATTAAAAGACAGAAACAGTCTTAATATCATTGTTAAAATCTGCTCTAACATCACAGCAGTGACACAACGGGAATTGACCAGTTTTTGCAATTAACAAAAAAGTATTTTAGCTTCTTCTGGACATGTTCTTGTTGCCATCAGGGCGTCATTACACTTTACCTGCTTGTAAAACTAACCGGTTTTCAAAATCTTTTGTTCGTTCTGCTCTTTGTCTTTTCAATTCTCTGTAATTTGTAATATAATTGTACTTATATCGCTTTTATTTTTACTCATCTATTTATGTGTCTACATGTTACTGTGTGTTATGTGTGAAAGGCAAGCTGTTCATACAAATTAATAAAGTTGTCTGAATCTGAACCTGAATATGCAGTATGCAAATATGCAATGAATAAAAGCGACTACTGTCTACACATGCAGGGCAACATGAAGATTGACCCTTTACTCAGACTTCGTGCGGGCTATCTGACAAATATGACATAATGTGAGCACCACTGTTAAAACTCAAGATTTTTTTTTTGCCATTTGCTCGGGTACAAGCGTACAAAGCCACTGGAATTCTTGTGCAGATTGTTGGTCGCTGGGTCACGGACACCACACCACAGACGAACTTGAAGCCAGTTGACTCTCTGCATGTGTGTGTCAGCTGTCAGTGTTGTTGTTCTGGCCTGGAGATACTTTGTTCAGCCTGAGCCTTGACTGAAGTAAAGGTGTTTTTGTCTGCCATTGTATAAAAGATAATACTTAAGATGTTTTATTTCACAGTGTTTTTAAAAACATATTTCTTAGTTAGTGTTCTATGTGTATGTTGGCTGACAAATCTGCTTTGTACAGTGCCACCTGGTGACGATACAGCACAACTGCTACTTCCACCACAGAGTTATGTACTTTGAATGCAGCATACATGGAAATAGTGTTGCACAGTGGTTGAAGGATGTACTCAGATCATTTACTTAATTAAAAGTACTAAGAATAAGAATAACTTTATTCATCCCAAGGGGAAATTCAATTATCTGTCAGTTTATCTATTATATGTCAAAGAATTATAAAGCCTGATGGCTGTTGGTATATAGGATCTTCTGTATCTCTCTGTCCTGCATCGAAGAGAGAGGAGCCGTCCACCACAGTTTTTTTGCTCCATCAAGGTGTTGTGGAGTGGATGATCTGGGTTGTTCATGATGGCCTCGAACATCTTCAGTGTGCATCTCTCCACCACCTCCTCCAGTGTGTCCAACCTGACTCCAATCACAGAGCCGGCTCTTTTGACTAGTTTGTCCAGCCCCCTTGCATCTTTGTGTCTGATGCTTCCTCCCCAGCAGACTGCAGCATGAAACAACACACTTGCCACCACAGACTGATAAAACATCTGCAGCATCTTACTACAGATGTCGAGAGATCTGAGCTTCCTCAAGAAACAGGGGCGGCTCTGCCACTTTTTGTAGAGAGCGTCTGTGTTTAGAGACCAGTCCAACTTATTATCCATTGGCACCACCTTGATGATCATTTACTTGGTCTCTGAGGTGTTCAGGAGGAGACAGTTCATGTGACTCCAGTCACTGAAGGCTTTTATCAGGTCCCTATATTCAGACTCCTGCCCATTCCTGATACACGCCACAATAGCAGTGTCGTCCGAGTATTTCTGGATGTGGCAGGACTCAGAGTTGTATTGGAAGTCCACCGTGTACAGTGTGAACAGGAATGGAGCCAGGACAGTCCCTTGTGGAGCCCCATGCTGCTCATTAATGTCCCAGAAACACAGTTCCCCAACCTGACATACTGTGGCCTTCCTGTCAGGTAATCTGTGATCCAGGAGATAAAGGAAGGATCCACTGCCATCTCTGTGAGCTTGTCTTTGAGTATGTTGGGTTGGATGGTAATGAATGCGCTTGAAAAATCAAAGAACATGATTCTCGCATAAGCGCCAGGTTCATAAGATAAGCCAGGGCACGGTGAAGCATGTAGAGGACAGCATCGTTCACTCCAACGTGTTGTTTGTGTGCAATCTACAGGGGGTAGAGTTTGTCTTTGGGGTTAGGGTTAGGGTTAGTCAAGGGTTACTCAAGTCTCAGTAGGCCTAGAATCAGCCGCTCCAAGGTCTTCGTGATGTGCAAGGTGAGGGCTGCTGGTCTGAAGTCATTAAGTTCAGCTGGACATTTAATTTTTGGTAATCTAAGACTAATACCACACTGTGAAATTACTCCACTACAAGTAAAAGTTCCACATAAGTAAAAGTCTGTAAGTGTAATCAGCAAAATGTACTTAGAGTGCTCATTGTGCAGTTCTATCAGATGTATACTGTTGTATACTGTTGGGTGGTTTAATCTACAGCAATGCATCATAGTCTATATAATCATCATATGTTTGTAGCATCACTGTCCTGAGAGAACCACACAGCTTTATGAAGCTTTCAGCTTTGCAATGATGCATTTTCCAGCTGATCCAAGAGGGTTTTAAAGAGTTTATTAAGCCTGAAGGGACAGTTCACCACAAAATATATTTTTCCTCTTACCTGTAGTGCCATTAATTTATTTATTTAACCTTTATTTAACCTGGAAGTCCCATTGAGATTGAAAATCTCTTTTACAAAAGAGACCTGGCCGAGCAGCCAATCAAAACACATTAAAATGCAACAAATACAACATATAACACAAAAATCCACAATTCAAACATAGTGGCCTCTCAAGAGAAACAAGCACATGTCTCTATCACTACATTCTTTATGATGCCTTTAAATTCATCACTGGATATGAGTGTTTCTAATTTTAGATTGATTTTTTTTAGATTTTTTAGAGATACCAACCATAGAGGTGTCTGTCTTCTTTCCAATATAATGGAACTAGATGGCACTCGGCACCAAGGAAATTAATACATTTGAAAAGTAAACAGCAGTGTCTCCTTCCAGAAATGGTGACCTGGTTTTAAGGATTCATCCATACCTCTGTCTATAAAGCTTTTAAACAATGACAGATAAATCCAGATCTGGCACTGGATTATGACGATTTGCATTTTTATAGAGGTATTTTTAGCCTAGGATGTTATTTATTTATTTATTTATTTTGTGTTTCCTAATGCTACGATGGGTATGATGTTGATTTGTCTATGTACTGTGTTGTATGTTGTATTTCTACGGCTGCAGTATAGAACAAAAGTTCCCTCTCTGTGCGACAATAAAGTTAATCTTGATCTTGATCCTACTCAAGATAATCCACAGACCTTGTTGTGAGCAATTTCATGTAGGAACTATTTTCTTTCTACCAAATTAAACCCATCAACCGCATCACTGTGCAGAAGGACGAGTGCATCTACTAAAAGACGAGAGGCTCGTGCTCGTGACAGCTAGAGCAGTAAACATTCATGGTGTCCTCCTTGGCTGAGCTGTAACGTTACCTAGCTCAGTGGTGCTGGGTGAGTAAAGGCCTTTGCACACTGAGTCTGTTTTTTGTGGATGCAATTTTTTAATCCGTCATATGAAAAGAAAATCATTAAACACAGAAACCTTGCACTCTGACTCTGATGCATTTTATTCTTCTATTCGTTGTGAAAATTTGCAATACAGGACAAAATGAAAAGACATATTTCCTTCTTTGCCTATCTCCACTTGAGTTACCTATCTGGCTGCCATCACTCCCTCCCTGTCTTTCATTTGGCACCGCAGCTGCATGAAGGGGCGGAGCTGTCCTGCACATTCTGTGTGCTGTCCACATCCTCCCCCTCTTCATCATCATCCACCCTGAATATTACTATCTGACCTGTTGAACGTAGCTATCTGAGTTTTGAAATGATGAGTCTTGGTCAAACGTCTCTAAAGGCTCTGACAGATGCGACAAACACAGATAATTGAACCTGTTCTGAAAACCGGAATGACGGACTTAAGTTTTGGACTCCGTGTGCAAACATGATGTCAGGATTTGAATGTGATGTTCTGTTTCCTGTTTTATTTTGATGGTCTGTTATTTGTCTCTCCATGTCCTGTCAAGTGTCCCACTGCCCCGATTGTCTGACTGCTTTCACCTGTGTCTCATTATCCCCCGTCAGAGTATATATAAGTCTGTTCCCTTTGTTCTCTGCTAGATTGTCTTGTCCTTCGTGTGAGGTTTTCGGTGTTATTCCTTGTGTGTATTCCACGTGAGATTGACCTTTTTTCATATGTAGACCAGTGAGTTTTTGCCAGTTGATTTGGTTTCCTCTGCCTGTGCTGACTGCCTTTTGTGTACTCACTCGGACTGTATGAAAAACACTGAACTTTGGATTTCGTCTGTTTGCATTTGTGAGTCTGCCATTGTGTCTGATACATGATTGACACAATCATGTGTCTGATACATGATTGACACAACGTGAGGTCGTATTTATTTTTAGACTTGCGACAATTTCAGATGAAAAAAACAGACTCAGTTTGCAAAGGACCTTAAGTAGTAGATGCACTCTTCCTTCTGCGCAGTAATTTGGTTGGCGAGTGTAGTTTGGTAGAAAGAAAACAGTTCCTGTATGAAACTGCTCACAACAAGGTCTGTGAATTATCTTGAGTAACCGGATCATGATTTCTGGAAAGAGATATTGATGTTGAGTTTTTCAAATGTACTTTTTTGGCACTTTGAGCACCACAAGCCGAGTGCCATTTAGTTCCATTATATTGGAGAGAAGGCAGACATCTCTACAACCGATATCTCCAACACTCTGCAACTCACACCAAAACAATCTAAATTAATAAACAGCACTAGAGGTAAGAGGGAGAAATATGTATTTTTGATTTTGGGGTGAACTGTCCCTTTAAGAAGTAGGAGAATTTTCTCAGCCTATAAAGGAGCACTTCGTCATTCACTTATCACAAACATTCAAAGTCAACACGTGGAAATACATGGTGTCACTGCTTCAGGACGGGGATGGAAAAGTAAATCAAGCTGTCAGACAAATAGGTCTATAGTGGAGTAGAAATAAAAAGCTGAATAAAATGGAAACACTCAAATTTGTACTTAAGTACAGTACTTGAGTCTGTCAGTTGGAACAAAGCACACAACACATAAAAAGAATAGTTAAATAATAAGATGAAGGCCAAAAATACACAACAATATATCCATATCTTTTATTGTTGTCTGAGGATGAGCAAAGTACTGATGATGCAATCACCATTTAGGAAGGACCACACAGGAAGTAACATCACTTTGGCCACGGTAAAGTGGTCGAACTTACACAGTGCAAAATGCTCCGCTAAAAGCGTTACAACGCAACATGTCTTACACTGTAAATATACACGACTTATACAATATATTCACAAGTGAGGTGGGACTCTAAGACTCCAAATGAATGTTTGAAACATCCTCATATCAAATTGTAAAGTCATGCTCGTCACACAAAGTGCTGCGGTAGCCTACATCACTAGATGAAGCACAGAGGCGGTAAAGCAGAGGGGACGCAGTGTCAGGGTTTCTTTTATAGGCTACATCATTTGTAGAAAATAAGATTTTACAGCATGGCAGTGGTGTCGGTCATATATATCATATATGCTTTTATTCGTACCTTTCAGAGTGTGATTTTTTTTTTGTACACTTTATCTTTTTTTTGCAGTCGTAAAAGGTAGACGGATGTGATGTCGTTACCAGAGGTTCACATAGGCTTTCTCAAGCAAGAGTCAGAGGAGTAAGAAGTGAGGTTGCCTTCAGCTCTATAGGCACTCGTTTATCTGCATGCGTCGTCTTAACATGCCTCTCAGAGCTGAGTATATATATTTTAATCTTTTGAAAAACATCGCAGCTGATGTCAGATACAGATGTCTCACTGATGTAGAAAAGGTAGTAAAAGCCCTATGTGAGTGAGCTCCCATGGTTCATGAGGTTATGTTGTTTCAGTAGCATGCGAAAGCTTGATGTAGCCTATAGGATACTGCCCTGCCGCAGGGCTGCACAGTACTCCCACTCTCACGCTTTGATGCTGAGGCACGTAGCTGAATCTACCTTGTCGATAAATAAATGCACTGGATGCATGAAAACGGCGAGCCAGCCTGAGCTGCTCCGCAGGGATCTGAGACTGCACACAGTTTCAATACGGCCTGTAACTGTTCACGCTCCAGGTGAGCACGGATGCTACAGCAGAGGTGGGCTCGTTGTGACTGTATTTACTGCTGGGGATGGATTCAGTTTTCAGCACAGGAGAACCAAAGGAATCAATCACAAGCAAAGTGCAAACTCTCTTTCACTTCCAGCAAACTGAAGCAAATCCTCCCAGAAAAAAAAAACCCAACAACCCTCCACTCTGAATTAATATGCGACTCTGCAGTTTAGCAATCAGCATTAATCAGCATTTCTGTAAATGTACCAGATTTGCCCCGGAGGAAGCAATTTGGCCCCGACTCCCTGAGCTGAAACGAATCAAATGTTTATGACGAGAATTTTAATATCACTCATGTCTGAATGTGTACTGTCATGATACGGGAGTGCACAAGCAACTCAAGCTTTTTTTTTTTTTGACGTGTGTGTGCACAGATTCCAGTACACATCACTATGTTTGCTGCACTTGTCACATTTTGGATTGGTTCAATCCCCATTTGGTTCAAACTGATTCAAAGAAAATGACAGAAATGGCACTTTATATAGAAGGGGATGACTATATAGTAAAATCCAGCCCCAATTTGTGGTACAAGTCACACATACTCTTAGTCTTCCAGTAACCAAAACTGACAAAGGTTCTGCAGACATAAGTCCTACCATCAAATCTGACTAAATATTGTCCTCTTTTGATTTTCATTTTTTATACTTTCAACTTGTATCAGTGCGGTCTGAAAACATAGTAACGATGATGAGTAATTCTTTACTCTGCAGTGTTGAAACAGGGTCTCTTTAGCAGCAGTTGTGTACATGCTCACAAACAGGGATCGAGCTCTGGTCCCTTGAAGCAGAAGCAGAATATTTCTCCTCCTCTTTTGGTTCGAGGAGAGTGTCTTTGCACTTTCAGTCCAGGTCGAGGTTTTGCTCAGCGATCAGTTTGGTCTTTTTAACAAAGAGCTACTCATGTCGAGACTCGCCCAGTCCGAGCCGTTTGTTTCCCCTAAGACTCTTCGGAGTTGGTGCTGGGATATCAAGATGAGGTTTAAGTTACGTGAGGTGGTGTTTGGGCCTGTCAAAGACTCAGAATGAGGATAAAAAGCTGGACCACATGCCTTTTTAGTGCGGTGGTGTCACTGCAGCTGGCATCCTCGACAGTCGTCCTCGGGCTCGGTGTTGTCGGAGGAGTAAGAGCTCTCCTCGCTCACTGTCAGACACAACACAGGCATATTAGACAGATGTATAATATAATATTTCAGTGGTTAGACACACAAACTTCAAGGACGAGTTCACCCTTAACTCTGAAATACATATTTTCCCTCTTACCTGTAGTGCTATTTATCAGTCTAGATTGTTTCAGTGTGAGTAACCGTGTTGGCCCTCTCGCTAATATAATGGAACTAGATGGCACTCATTTGCCACGCCAAACATTTGAAAAAACTCAACATCAGTGTCTCTTTCCATAAATAATGACCTGGTTACTCAAGATAATCCACAGACTTTGTTGTGAGCAGTTTCATGTAGGAGCTATTATCTTTTTACCAAACGACACCTGCCAACCGTATCACTGCGCAGAAGGAAACGTGCATCTACTGCTAGCTCACCTAGCACCACTGAGCTAGCTAACGTTACAGCTCAGCTGAGGAGGACGACATTAATGTTTACATCTCGCATATCTTGTCACAACCACAAGCCAATTGTCCATGAGTAGATGCACTCTTCCTTCTCTGCACTGCATCCTCATATAACAAATAAGTGCCTCATGAATGAAGCTAAATACTTAACGTAAATCAATGTAGGTTAGGTTTAGGAAAAGAAACATGGTGACGACGTACCTTAAAATACTTTAGTTACAAACACAGGTCTCTTAGGGGAAAGTCCTGTGTAGTTTGACTGGTCTACCACCCTATTTTGCGTCCTTACACAGACTTTTCGGTCTTTATACTACTCTTTCCACATGACGGCAACCTTCCCGATTACATGGGTTATACAGTACAGGCCAAAAGTTTGGACACACCTTCTCATTCAATGCGTTTTCTTTATTTTCAGTGTGTAGAAGTGAAGGGCATCTATTGGCAGAAATGGAATATAATATTCATATGTTTTTATTAGTTTATAATCACCTGAAAATAAGAATCATTGTGTTTTTGTTACCTCAGAATGAGCTGTTTATATCTACTTATGGAGTAGCTCCTCTCCAAGACATGTTTCTGTGGGCCAGAATGGACAAATCAAACTCTAAATAGGGCCATTCATGTTTTCACATTTGCCAGCTTAGTTCTCCTACAAGTTTCAGTTCTGCAACCTCACTGCAAAATGCCACCACATCCTGCACACTAGACCTTTAAAAACGGCACTCAGCTTGGGGTGCTCAAAGTGCCAAAAACTACATTTTAAAAACTTAAGAGCAATGTCTCTTTCCAGAAATCATGACCCAGGTACTTAAGATAATCCACAAACCTTGCTGTGAGCAATTTCATGTAGAAACTATTTTCTTTCCTACCAAACTACGCCTGTCAAACGTATCACCGAGATAAGATATTAATGGCGTCCTCCTCGGCTGAGCTATAATATTAGCTAGCACACAAGTGTATGAGTAGTTGGCTGGTGCCGTATAAGGAACCATTTCCTTTCTATTGAACTACACCCACCAACCATATCACTGTGCAGAACAGGCTGTTCTCATGCATTGTTGGTACATGTACTCACAAAAGTAATACACCACGATTCATATACAGTACAGGCCAAAAGTTTGGACACACCTTCTCATTCAATGCGTTTTCTTTATTTTCATGACTATTTACATTGTAGATTCTCACTGAAGGCATCAAAACTATCAATGAACACATGTGGAGTTATGTACTTAACAAAAAAAGGTGAAATAACTGAAAACATGTTTTATATTCTAGTTTCTTCAAAATAGCCACCCTTTGCTCTGATTACTGCTTTGCACACTCTTGGCATTCTCTCCATGAGCTTCAAGAGGTAGTCACCTGAAATGGTTTTCCAACAGTCTTGAAGGAGTTCCCAGAGGTGTTTAGCACTTGTTGGCCCCTTTGCCTTCACTCTGCGGTCCAGCTCACCCCAAACCATCTCGATTGGGTTCAGGTCCGGTGACTGTGGAGGCCAGGTCATCTGCCGCAGCACTCCATCACTCTCCTTCTTGGTCAAATAGCCCTTACACAGCCTGGAGGTGTGTTTGGGGTCATTGTCCTGTTGAAAAATAAATGATCGTCCAACTAAACGCAAACCGGATGGGATGGCATGTCGCTGCAGGATGCTGTGGTAGCCATGCTGGTTCAGTGTGCCTTCAATTTTGAATAAATCCCCAACAGTGTCACCAGCAAAACACCCCCACACCATCACACCTCCTCCTCCATGCTTCACAGTGGGAACCAGGCATGTGGAATCCATCCGTTCACCTTTTCTGCGTCTCACAAAGACACGGCGGTTGGAACCAAAGATCTCAAATTTGGACTCATCAGACCAAAGCACAGATTTCCACTGGTCTAATGTCCATTCCTTGTGTTTCTTGGCCCAAACAAATCTCCTCTGCTTGTTGCCTCTCCTTAGCAGTGGTTTCCTAGCAGCTATTTGACCATGAAGGCCTGATTCGCACAGTCTCCTCTTAACAGTTGTTCTAGAGATGGGTCTGCTGCTAGAACTCTGTGTGGCATTCATCTGGTCTCTGATCTGAGCTGCTGTTAACTTGCGATTTCTGAGGCTGGTGACTCGGATGAGCTTATCCTCAGAAGCAGAGGTGACTCTTGGTCTTCCTTTCCTGGGTCGGTCCTCATGTGTGCCAGTTTCGTTGTAGCGCTTGATGGTTTTTGCGACTCCACTTGGGGACACATTTAAAGTTTTTGCAATTTTCTGGACTGACTGACCTTCATTTCTTAAAGTAATGATGGCCACTCGTTTTTCTTTAGTTAGCTGATTGGTTCTTGCCATAATATGAATTTTAACAGTTGTCCAATAGGGCTGTCGGCTGTGTATTAACCTGACTTCTGCACAACACAACTGATGGTCCCAACCCCATTGATAAAGCAAGAAATTCCACTAATTAACCCTGATAAGGCACACCTGTGAAGTGGAAACCATTTCAGGTGACTACCTCTTGAAGCTCATGGAGAGAATGCCAAGAGTGTGCAAAGCAGTAATCAGAGCAAAGGGTGGCTATTTTGAAGAAACTAGAATATAAAACATGTTTTCAGTTATTTCACCTTTTTTTGTTAAGTACATAACTCCACATGTGTTCATTCATAGTTTTGATGCCTTCAGTGAGAATCTACAATGTAAATAGTCATGAAAATAAAGAAAACGCATTGAATGAGAAGGTGTGTCCAAACTTTTGGCCTGTACTGTATATGAATCGTGGTGTATTACTTTTGTGAGTACATGTACCAACAATGCATGAGAACAGCCTGTTCTGCACAGTGATATGGTTGGTGGGTGTAGTTCAATAGAAAGGAAATGGTTCCTCATACGGCACCAGCCAACTACTCATACACTTGTGTGCTAGCTAATATTATAGCTCAGCCGAGGAGGACGCCATTAATATCTTATCTCGGTGATACGTTTGACAGGCGTAGTTTGGTAGGAAAGAAAATAGTTTCTACATGAAATTGCTCACAGCAAGGTTTGTGGATTATCTTAAGTACCTGGGTCATGATTTCTGGAAAGAGACATTGCTCTTAAGTTTTTAAAATGTAGTTTTTGGCACTTTGAGCACCCCAAGCTGAGTGCCGTTTTTAAAGGTCTAGTGTGCAGGATGTGGTGGCATTTTGCAGTGAGGTTGCAGAACTGAAACTTGTAGGAGAACTAAGCTGGCAAATGTGAAAACATGAATGGCCCTATTTAGAGTTTGATTTGTCCATTCTGGCCCACAGAAACATGTCTTGGAGAGGAGCTACTCCATAAGTAGATATAAACAGCTCATTCTGAGGTAACAAAAACACAATGATTCTTATTTTCAGGTGATTATAAACTAATAAAAACATAGTTATGAATATTATATTCCATTTCTGCCAATAGATGCCCTTCACTTCTACACACTGGACCTTTAACTTTGCAGACTACATATGAAAGTAAAGCTGTGTGACTTACACCACTCAGTCTGTATGGGGAGGAAGGCCTTGTCCCCGTTCTCTCTGATCATCTCCTCTATCTTATCCAGTAGGACTGACACACTCCTGTCCTTGCCAGGAGTCTTACTGTCCAGGACGTGGTAATAGTTCCCACAGTATTCCAGTAGTCTTTGCAGCTCCCTCCCTCCTCTAAGGATGTGCTCCTCGATGGGCGTGCGGCCCAGCCAATCACCACAGCTGAACAGCACCATGGTGTGGAGGCACGCGCTGTCCCCAAACAGAGTCTCTATGTGGGCCAGGAGTGTCCGCCTCTTCCTGGCGGTGAGGGATGACACGACGGGGAGGACTAGCAGCAGGGTATGGGGTCCAGGTCGCAGGAGGGCAGCCCCGCGCTGGGACTCCTGGCGGATACGCTTCGGGGTCCGCCTCACTGAGAACCAATCCCAGCCTGGGGTGTCGACAATTGTGATCCGACGGCCGGACACAAGCGCCTGCCTCCTGAGGCACAGCTCTGTCTCCTGGCCTGACTCAAAGTACCGACGACCCAGGATGGAGTTCCCCACTGAGCTCTTCCCAACACCCTTCCAGCCTAACAGGAGCAGTCTGAGCTCTGAAAACCATGAAAGACAGACAAAGGACGAGTGTGAGAGAATGAGACACCATTAAGATTAAAACACAGACAAAGAAAAACAATATTGATTGCCTAGGATGAGTAAGCTGTTTCCTAGAACACCAATTCTGCAGTTTCCTCTGGAGCAGCATTATGACACATATGCACTCATCTCTCTCCTTCAACGCATGACTCACTCACCTACACACACTCTAACACACAGTGACACAAACACGCAGTCCCCTCATACCTCTGGGAGGCCCTCCGATCATCTGCTCCCTCTGTCTGGCATGCTCCTCCATCCTCATCCTCTCCTCCTCCAGAGCTCTCCTGGCCTGCTCCTCCTCCAGTAAAATCAACTCATTCACCTCAAAGTACCAGCCTGCGTGACAGTGACAATGAATTATTCACTGTCTTCAATCAGGTCTATAACACAACTGGTGTGTTCATTAATAATGCAGTGATTATTAATATAGAGAGTGCAGAGGGGATGCTTATTTGCTTTATCACAGCACAGGAGAGATGCAGTGATCATAGTATGAAAAACAAACCTTGGTTGTCAGTGATCATTTCCTCCACCTTCTCCATGAGCTCGGGGACCTGCGTGTTGTCTTCTGTGTCTTTCCGAGTGTTATCAAAAGCGTGGTACCTGCAGGTGAGGGAAAAAACAATTTAAAGGAACACTCCGCCAATTTCCAGATATAGTTCACTTTAGTCATCATGATGAGTCATGTTGTGTAAGGGGACGTACACATGCCGCATTTCTTTGTGCCCTCAGATTCTTTTTTTTTCAATATAGATGCAGGGCAACTGCGCTTAAACACCAGAGCGTTGCACACGCGTTTCTGAGCACCTGAGTTCAACTTATGGAATGCAGCAGCATGCACCACGTTACGTGCTGGGGAACAACCAATCACAGTCGTCAGACATCTTTCGCTTCTTCCGTAAATATCAATCTGTGGTAAATACACCTACACACTTAATAAACAACGCCTGGAAGACGATCAGCTCTGCACTCAGGATGTCATGTAAGTAGGCCATGCTACGGTGCTTGTTATGGTTGCTTGGCAACTTCAAATGCAATCTGTCTCGACGCCTTGAAAGTTGGCACAGAATAGGCACAAGAGTCGCACACAGCGCCCGACCTTGTGTTTTCCAGGCGGTTAAAGGCGTGGCATGTGTACAGTCCCTAATGTATTCTGCGGCTCTGAAGGGAGCGTTTAAAAAAAAAAAAAAATACCCTGGTGATGTCATAGTGATGTCATCAGGGGGTACCGCAACTTGAGGTTATTAATGTGGACTAAAAGTTAGGATATCTCGACCTCTGCTGCTTTGATTTTGAGCGGACTACAAAAGTCTTGTAAGCTCACTTCTTTCTCCACAACCCCAGATACTTTTTTCATTTTCAAACTTTTAGACGTCAGACCCGCTGACACTGACTCACGTGACATCACTCTATAAACAGATCTGCATTTGGATGCACAGTGGTGTAGTGGTTGTTAATGAGGTGGGTGTACTGCTAGGTGGATGGATAGGTTACAGAGGAGGTAGTGGGTACACCCTCCCATATATTCCAATGGCTTTTTTGGCTGATAGGTGGGTATACTGTAAACAGCTAGAAAAAGAGGAGGGTATACCCCGTATATCTGTGGGCACCCTCCACTACACCACTTTGTATGCAGAATCTGAAGGCAACTGTATAAGATTTTGCTATCAGATGCGTTCTGATTCTGTTTTTAGTGGTATTGACGAATCACATTTGAGTGGGATTTGATCGTCTGCAGGTGAACAGTTCATGTGGAGAGCAAAATAAGAGGAAAGCATTGGTTGAAATACAATCTCAGAATGGATCGACTATTGTGTGATGACAATTTACCGTTTTTTAAATCTTTCTTCTAATTTCTGTGAATTCATATGCAGATATCTGTTTAAAGAGATTAGCCGAAATGTTGTCTGAACTGGTCTCAAGTTGCTTCAGAACTCCCAAAATTTTGCCAGTTGCTCCCAGAGGTTTTTTCTCCAACCACAATATTTGTGATTGTTTTGTGCTAACAGAGACTCGCCACAGCAGACCTTTGTGAACTCAAAGAAAGAAGAGCGAGGTAAACATCGCACCTGCTTCCACATCTCTCCACCAGCCACTGCAGGGCCTCTCCAGTGTTCGCTATGTGCTCCTCAATGAAGACCCCCTTCGGCAGCTTGTCCACCCCGGTAAACACCACCATGGAGTACCTCCAGGTCCCCCCACCCAGCGCCCCCAGCTGCTCCTCCGCGGCTCTCCTCTCAATGTCAGTGAAGGGCTGGGTGACCGACACCACCAGCAGGATGGCGTGGGGTCCAGGAGGGCAGAGAATGGCCCCCATGCACGGCCCCTCGCTGTCCAGGCTCGGCGCCGGCCGCTGTGGGTTGTCCAACTCTGCGGCGGCGTTGTCGCTGCTGTCAGCTTCGCCAGTGTCCTCCGGGTCGTTGGGGATGGCCCACGGCGGCGTGTCCACCACAGTGACCCGTCGGCCGTAGATCTCCGTCTGGCCCACATTGCTGTGAGTCGTCTCCGTCCCAGCGTCGAAGACCTCGTCGCCCAGGATGCTGTTGGCGGTGGAGGTCTTTCCAGACTGGGGCCCCCCGAGGATCAGCAGTCTGCGCTCAGGGGGGTGGCGGCCCCTGGGGTCCCCTGTTGAGACACAGAGAGATTAGACAGGAGGTTGCCCACAAGGATGGATTTAAGTTTGATTGTCTGACTGCTGCATGAAGCCAAGCAGTTGGCCGTCTGAGGAAATGATCCTAATCCTTTATTCTGTTCTGTCTCTGAAGGATTGCCTTGTCCACAAAGTGCTTTCCGGAGATGAGGAAACTTCATTCTTTCCACTGCAACATATAGCCCTATCCCTCTCCTCACTCAGATTTCCTCTTTGCGCCCTTCTTATCTGAGCTCCTTGTTACCTTATACCTCTTCTCCTTAACTGCCTCTTGTCCTTACCCCCTTCTCTCCCCCTAGCCTTCCTCCCAGCATGCCTCCTCTTTGTTTTCCTCTGTCCTTAGCCTTTGGAAAAAATTGGGTCAGAGAGGAGGAACCTTGGACTCCTTCCAAAAAGAAAGGCATGTGGACAGAATATGATTTAGTGAAAGTTGCATGAAGAGGACAAATGTTTTGGTCAATCATTGTGAAAGAATATGAATATTCGGAGGATGGAGAGAGGAGCAGCACTCTGTGCTGATGACAAGAGGGGAGAACACAGAGGGAGGAGAGGGAAGTTTATTGATTTACCCCGTTACTCACGGCTGCTGACACTTTCCATGTGAGCTGCTAAACACAGGAAGTTGACTCAAGCAACAGTTTCCCAGCATTGTGAATGGCCCCAACATGAAATGGCTCTGAGGGATTACGCCTGATGCTGTGCCTGACTGAATGGATGGTGATGATGGAGGGGGGAACCTGCGGGGACAAGGTGTTCAGCAAAGGATGAAAGCCCACTCACCAGTGTCAGAGGCAGAGGACACAGCAGCCATCTTGTGTGTAGAACCTCTGGCTTCCTCCTCCTCTGCCCCCCTCCTCCTTCTCCTTCTCGCCTCCACGGTGGATTCCTCTTCGTGCCCCTTCAGAAAGCGACGGATCCTGAGTGGTGTGTGAAAGGCTGGCAGCTCGAATGCTTCTTGGCTCTCTCTTTCACTCTCACCCTCATTCTACTGCAGTGGAACTCACTCTATCCTCTGTTCCCTGTGTCTGCCTCCCTTTCTCTCCTCATACCTCCTTTGCCATTCAACCTCTCCCCCTCTCTCTCCCCCTTTTTTTTTAATCTATTATCCTCCACACCCCCTCACCCCACTGTGGCTCTTCCCTGTCCTTTCCTCTGTGGCTTCTCCCCGTCTCCTCCGTCTTATTTATCTGTCCAAGCAGAGGGGAAAGATTGTGCAATGCAGGAGTCTGGAAGCCAAATCCACCCCTGCTGCAGCAGCTCCAGGAAGATGTCTCGTCATTTCTTTTTTTTAAGTCAAAACACAGGAAGCTGTTCCTCCCACTTGCCCGTATCACACAGCAGCAGCAGCAGCAGCAAGAGTGTGGCACTGTATGCAGACTGCAGTCAGGAGGACAGATAGAAAGATGGATAGACAGAGAGGGAGGGAGAGAGATAGAGAGGGAGCACAGTGTTCTCTCTCTGTTTACAGCTGGATGTATTCCCCAGCTGCTGCATCATGCACAAACACTACTATTTATATGATGCCTGCAGACACAGAAACATTGTGAGGGAGGCAGGGGGGGTATGTATACTGCATGAATAAATTTAAATATTGATATAAGACATGCAGCTACATCTTACATAATACATTAAAGCTCCCATAAATAGCAGATGACTGCAAGACGTTATCTAATTGCACTGAACTCAAAGCACTGTCACTGTAGTGTGAGTAATGTCTGAGGGATGCTGGGCTGAAACATTACATATATGTCATCCTGAATGTCTGAGCTCATCCTTGGCTCCTTAACAGATCAATTACACGCTGTATGGCGAGATACATTCACGGAACCGAGCTAAATCATGTAAGAAAGACTATCAAAAAAAAATAAGAGCTTTAAAAATGAACAATTAGCGTACTGGTACATTTTGTAGCGTCTCTTTATTGACGTACTTTCCCGCACAGGGGCGTTGTTTCAACTCTGTTGTGTCGCAGCTGTTTAAAACAAACAGTTGAACAGCAATTAGGCGGTCACGTACAGGCGCCTCTTTGCCGTACACCGCCACAAGCGTCGTGATCTTACCTCACGCCGTACGCCGACTCCTACTGCCGTAAAACCCGCTTCTTTGCCCATGTGATGCTACAAGCTGAAGTCGGCGCGGCTACTCAGGGAAGCTAGTGTGTGTAGCTGAAGGTGGAGGGCAGACTCTTGTGTTTAAGCAGACACAACCTCGTCTCACAATCATGGAGGGAGCCGACGAGTTCATGAAGTACCGCTCACCGCTGGTGTCCAGGTATGCCAGCAAGGAAATGGCGTACAACTTCAGTGACAGGAAGAAATTCACAACCTGGAGAAAGCTGTGGATCTACCTGGCCAAGGCTGAGAAGGTGTGTAGCTGCTTTACAGCAAACACAGCATGTGTCTTTGCCATTATTGTGCTTCTAAACACAATTTTTTCATGCTTAAGGTTTTATGAGCTGAAGTTTGCGACCTTCAGGAGCCATATTAAGTTTCCTGCTCTAAATATAGTTTTAAGGAGGACCCCCTTTAAGAGCTCTCTGCTATGCATGACTGTCAGGTCCTGAATGAAGCAGAGTTGTGTCTGCTACTTGTACTATACAACAAGCAGAAAGAAAATCCACATATAATGTAGAGAGGGGTTATTTTATCATGATTCAAGACTTTTCAATTTTGATTGGTGTAGTTTGCACAGAAACCATGTGTAAGTTTTAATGTATTTCGTGAATATGAATTTTAGCAATTAAAGGTCTATTGCAGGGGTGTCAAAGATACGGCCCGTGGGCCAGAACCAGCCCACCAAAGGGTCCACTCTGGCCCACTAGAGAACTAGACTAAGGGTTCGTCCCAATTAGAGATGTACCGATACCACTTTTTCCTTCCAGATAACGATATCGATCCCTGAACCTTAGCTATCTGCTGATACCGAGTACCGATCCGATACCAGCGCATAAAATAAAAATGGATGGGATATGAATTGTTGTATGTCTCAACTCCTAAAACTCTATGTAAAATATTAAGAAATAAATATGTAATAGTAGAATAAATGCCATAAAACTTTTTTTTATTATTATTATCCAGTGTTGACACAGATCAAGACACAGGTTAAAGTGCAGCCACACAATTTGGTAAAAAAAAAAATACATTTTAAAGGCTACAGTAGAATGCTTTTTAAACTCTGCTCCATCTGTTTCGTTTGCCTGTAGTGTGCGTATGCGTAACGACGTGAAGCATTACGTGGTATCGGATTGGTCATAGGCTGTACTCACCGATACCCGATACCGCATTTTAGGCAGCATCTGAGGCATTTCCGATACTGGTATCGGTATCGTTACAACTCGAGTCCCAATACTCACACTTCCCCTCAAAATTGGCCCTAGCCCTTGTTTTGCACGTTCCTGCGAAGGGCTAGGGTGCTTCTCAGCCTGTAAAATCACCACTTAATTTGAAGGGCCGTGTGATGCATACTTGTGAACCCATCTCAACTGAGGGGAAGATTGAATTTCCCAGGTTGCATTGCAAAACTATCCAGCCAGGCGCGTTTTCCAGGAAGATGGCAGCCTCCATGAGAAAGCCATCGCAAAATTCAAGTACTATTTTCGCAAATAAACACGCAAAAATTCCAAAATATGTCAAAATGTGTTATGTTTCTGCACAATGCATTGTTATCTGTAAGTGTTGAGTTAGAATGTGAGTTCTCCGTGCAAGAAGCCTATGTCGATGATACGTGCGACCTAGGTGAACACGTCTGTTACGCTAATTTGCATGAAGTGGCATCCCAATTCGTAGGTAAAATTCCCTAACCCTCAACAATACCCCTTCATCATTGAGGGGAATCTATCTGGTGAGTGCACTTGAAACCAAGGGGTAAGGTTAAGGGAAGAGAATTGGGATTGGCCCAAAGGATGCTTTTAAACCTGCCCTGTTTGGTTCAGTTCAGTCAAACTCAAGTTCATTTGCCCCCTCAGTGCAGTTCATTTGGGCGGGTGTGAACACAGCAATCACACTCAGGTGTGCACCAAAACAACCAGACTGAGACCTTCTTGAAGAGGTGGTCTCAGTCTGGTTACAAACGAACTCTGGTGCGGTTGGTTTGTGGTGAGAAGGTGTTCCGACCTGGATGTGAAGCAACTGCAGTCACATGACACATTGTTTGGGTTAAACATGAGCATGTTACAGTCCTGGAGGATTATTAATGTGCACCTCCTCCTGTACTGCCTTAATATGCACATTCAGCACATCCAATGCATCAAAACATTGTTTTCTAGTTGGAGCCGCGCCTCGTTTTCAAACTGTATGGTTTGACTAAAATGAACAATGACAGCAATATAGTCCACGATGAGCAGCGCTAAAATCAACCTGCGTAGTTGTCCCTCCATTGTGACATTAGAAAGTGTCACATTTATCTTGCAAGTGTTCTCTTCTTCAACGTTTGCTTTACTTCCTGGATTTTTCCCACATGGAAATTCTGACCAATCAAGAGCAGCTTTCTCACACAAGGCATTTGATCTGGTCCGCCTGTAAATGCTGCCGTGAGAACACGAACCAACTCTAGGCAATTATACAACTTTGGAACAAAATGAGTCCCTGATTCAGACCAAAGGAGACGACTCTAGGTCTGAGAGCACCCTGAGAGGTTCCAAGGTTTCAGGAGCAGGTTAAACAATGTGTTGCCTACTTCATGTAAGAGGCTTCAGAGGCGTCAGGGGCGTTTCCACTCTGACCAAGATACAGTTCTCTAATTAACAATGAATACTGTGACTATGTTTAAAGATACTGAAAAAAAATTGCACTTATTTTTCTTGAGACATTTCAGTTCAATACCATAGATAAGGAAATGTAAATGGTATAATAGCCATCAAATTCCATACCTCGGTATACCGGTTTGTCAGTATACCACTGCAGCCCTTCTGCAGACTTTTGGATTTGTATTCCAGGATACCAAATAGTACTTGTTTCCGTGGACTGTTCATTAAAATGGAGGCTGGTAAAAGCACAAAGGTTATATTGCCCTGATTTTCTGTCCTTGTCTGTGGCTCTTTTCTATGATAACCAGAGACAGAAAACATTGGTCAAAAGCCAACTGTGTCACTGCAACAAACCTCAACTCTTCTCTGTTTGAGCTACTCTTCATTGATGTTACACACAGTTTCTCCATTTGTTCCCGCTTAAATAACTTTAAGGTTGTTAAAATCACTCACTGTCTGACATTTTCACTCATATTTCCTGTATCAGCTTATATACATATGTCAGATTATAAAACCAGAGATTCCATGTTTTCTATTGCTGCCCCACTCCATTAGATGGAAATATTCTACATGCATTGTGCCTAATTTCATACATATTTCCTCATAAATCAGTCTCGTGTATTTGGTTTCATTGGAAACTTGTGGTCTTCTGGAACTGACACTAAATGATTGTGGGTTTATAAAGGATGTTTGGCTGCACAGAGTGAGTCTGTAATGACTGATGGCTTCTGGGGTCGTTAGAAAACACCCTCTGAAACATCCTGACATTTAGCTCCCAAACTAAACAGCCATGGGATCTCTCAGCTCGTGTTTAGCACAGCGGGGTCAAAGATGATTATTATTTAACCGAGCAGAATTTTGAAGTTGCAGATGATTTAAGAACAACTATTAATGTAACCCTGTAGGCATCACAAAGGCTCAGACACTAATTCCTCAGAGTGAATTGTACATTTGTATATTAAAAACGGGCATGTGGGGGATTAACTGGAGAGGGATCCTGTCTCACATGTATCACCTCACATGACCACACAGTAATCAGATCTGATCAGAGTCCATCTTTTCTAGCTCTCCTGTATTTTGACGTGTTTTTCAGGGGTAAGCTTTGCCACAGTTTGCCTGGGCAGAGTTAGTGAGGCCTGTGGCTGCCGCTGTGTGGCTTGTGTATGAAAATAGCATGCAGAGAATGTCACAGTAACAGGAGACCGCCCCATGAGACGCTGCATGTTAATAGCCTGACATAGCTTCTGTAGCCTTTGTAGTTTTTTTTTTTTAATCATTTCTTATGTTGGTTCACTATTTGCTTGCTCACAGTCTGACCTTTGACCCAGCAGGGTTTGACATTGCTGTGTTGTAACATAGAGGGAGAGAGGTACATTTAGGGCTCAGTTTCTCAATTAAGTAGTCCCATCATATGACTGCTGTATCCTGATAGAAAAACTCCAATCTAATCAGGATCTCACGAGGAGAGCACATGCCTGTCAAGAGAAGGATGACTAATGTCACATCAGGCTGTCTGTCTACTGTTCAAAGATCTTCAAGTGACGTGATTTTTTTTTAATCTTAAAGGGACATTTTACTCCAGAATATTAAAAAATACTTATTTTTCCTCTTACCTGTAGTGCTTTTTATCAGTTTAGGTTGTTCCAGTGTGAGTTTCAGAGTGTTGGAGATATCAGCCGTAGAGATGTCTGCCTTCTCTGTAATATAATGCACTGGTTCCCTACTGGTCCAGTCACGAGGTACAGATTTCTCCTTAGTCATAATTTAAAGGTCCATACAGATGAATCCATTCAGTATCATACTTGTGTTTGGCCATGTCATCCAGCTAGTTTGCTGTCTCTATCAAGTAGCTGTCTGTTAGTCACTCACTCTACAGCAGGAAAATAAAAGTTCTGTAAATCCACTGTACTTAAAGTGTGTTTTTACAAACTTGCGGTCCATTCAGAATGTGACCCACTTTTTTGACCAGGACCCACCAGTTGGGAACCACTGATATAATGGAAATGGGAATTGAGATCCGGTTCCTAACTGGTCCCATCCCTTTCTGCATAACTACACCCCCCAATTGTATCATGGCACCGAAGGAAGTGTGCATCTACTGCTGCACCACTGAGCTGTCTAGTTACATCTTAGGTAAAGTGGACGCCATTAATGTTCACGTCTGTCTTGAGCACGAGCCTCATGTCCATGAATAGATGCACGCTTCCCTCTGCGTGGTTACACAGTTGGTGGGTGTAGTTCGGTGGATCGAGATGGGAATTGACCTATGGCTAAGCCACGCCCCCCTCCACTCACTCGGACAAACTATCAACATTCAGTGCCCGGCGCTATGGCAGGTGTCAAAGTACACGGCATTTCGCAGGAGGCAATTGATGATTTTTGGGGACATAACGATCAGCTGTCATTGAGAGGTGGCCAAAAGGGCCTAAACTACACATTGGAGGGATATATTCATCATTTTATTGTTGAGAAGGTCGATGAAAAGCTTAAATTACAAGCCAAAATTTACAGGTCACAGTGTACGCTTGTGAACCGCATCTGGTTGCCGTCACCATCAAAGACAACAAGTTAAAGTGCCACTGAAGTTAAGGTTTTTGGCTCAGAATATGAGAAAAGGATAACGGCCTTTTTACCATCTTTACCAAGAGTGTCTCTCCGTTAGTTTGGTGCTACAGTATTTACACTGAATCATTCAGCAGAACGTTTGCCAACCTTTGTTATCTCTGCCATTACAGATAAGTTAATGAAGCTAAGCTCCAGAAGTTAACGTTAGCTTAACTAGAGCCCTTTGGACAACAGCTAACAATGATGTACGATCACCAAAGTACAAAACTAGAACAAAATAGGCTAATGAACTCCCAGCAAACAAGGTGACATGATGAACAACGCAGCTAGGAGCTAACCTTAGGCTAACTTTAGCTAACGTTAGCTAGAGATGTTAAAGATAACTTTATATTTCTTTCCAGCAAAGTGACAATATGTTGCCTCAAACACAATGTTGACTTACCTTAGAACAGATGTAGACATCATTGTTAATCTTATTCACGTTGAGTTGATGTTGTGGTCTAACGTTACCACACAGCTTTATCCAAAGGAGACACTTTTCTCGGTTGAGATGTGGTTTAAAGTGTAAAAAATCCACCTGGTCGCCCAGCCTCTCAGGATACCTTGTGTCAGAGTTGCATGTACCCCATGCACACCGTTTGACCATTTTTAAACTTCAAATCTCAGAAAAAGCTCATAAAACCGAACAAAACTGACTTTCTGTGATGCATTTCAATGGACGTCCAGGTAGAGAATGTCCGAGTGTATGGGAATGGCTATATGCACTGTGATTGGTTCATCGCATTTGAGGGCGGGACTTAGCCATAGGTCAATTGAGAACCAGATGTGTTGTCCGAAACTTCTGAGTCATATACCTACTGTTTATTCCTAGCCGCAATGTCTTCCCTTCATCACTGTGTCTCTTCTCTCACCTGTCTTGTTGTCTTCACCGTTCTCCTCAGGCTTTGGGTCTGCCCATCACAGACGCCCAGATTCAGGAGATGGAGAGCCATGAAGTGGACATTGACTTCGCCATGGCGGCCGAGGAGGAGCGTAAGCTCAGGCACGATGTCATGGCTCACGTCCACACCTTTGCACACTGCTGCCCCACCGCTGCTCCCATCATCCACCTCGGTGCCACCTCCTGCTACGTGGGAGACAATACTGTAATTATCACGGACATTGTGTTCATTTTTTTGATTGCATGATCAGTCATCTCATATTTTCTCTCTCATGTGTCTGGTGATGATGATAAAACTCCAACTCTGCTCGCAGAGCTTTTCTTCAAAAGAGCTCATGTTCTCTAAGTGGTTTTGTTTTTCCTCCTCAGGATCTGATTATGCTGCGTGATGGATTCGACATTCTCTTGCCTAAGGTGAGGCTCAGCTGTTTCCCGGAAAGCACGCACACCCATCCAGTTGTGCGTCTATGAAATTGGTATATGAATCTTTTTTTCTTGGCAAGCCTCAGCTGTTCAGTAACAAGTCAGCAATGTAGAAATAATTCACCACGGTAGATTATTTGCAGTATTTTGTCACACCACACATAGATAACAGAAGTAAGCTTAACATGCGGGGGTTGTATGTGCGTGAATAACAGCGGCGTATTATGTCATAATTCATCGCTGAAACCTTTTGTTCTTTTTCCCACAGCTGGCCAGAGTCATTGACAGACTGGCAAACTTTGCAGAGAAGTACGCTGACCTCCCCACGCTCGGCTTCACACACTACCAGTGAGTCTGAATACAGCTGAGGGGTGTCCCACCACATGCATCCTATTTGCAATGTTTCCTTACCTTAATTTCTTTCCTGATGAAGTACATGCAGTGTTAACATATATCCTCTCCTCCTCCTCCTCCTGCTCTGCCTGCAGGCCTGCCCAGTTGACCACGGTAGGAAAGCGAGCATGTCTGTGGCTGCAGGACTTGACTATGGACATGCGGAACCTGCAGCGAGCCCGTGATGACCTGCGTTTCCGGGGGGTCAAGGGGACCACTGGCACCCAGGCCAGCTTCCTGCAGCTCTTCCAGGGGGACCATGAGAAGGTACAAATCACTGATAAATTTGCATGTAGACAGTGATGGAGATTTAACATCCAGAAGCATTTTATTATGGTGGATTGTACATGTAACTTGTAGAAAAACTCCCACACACTGTCTGACTTGCAAAAATAATGATTTTAATTTAGACTAGTCCATACCCATTGGTAGCTTTGTCACCTTCTACCTATGCCAATCCTCAATGCCTATGTGCAGTTTCACATAGATTGACCACGTCAGTGAGTAGAAAAACGTGGGACAGACAGAATGACTGACTGACAGATGACACACTGACAGTTTCCGTGATTATGTACAGCATACCATACCATGACTTAGTCATACCAAAAATTAGAAGAAGACAAAACATTGGTCCACAGGGGGAGCCACAGCGATCGGTCGCATTTTAGCCATTTGTAAGCATTTTTCTGTTGTTATAGCGCCACCCAGTTGCCAATTAGAGTTAAATTTCTCCAGTCACCTTGAGGCATCCTGTTCTACATATCTACCAAGTTTAGTAAAAATCCATATGGCGGTTAGGTCTAGATAAGAAATGAGCTCTCTAGCGCCCCCATTTTGTTTGATGGGGTCAATATTGGAGGGGTCCCCTCAGATTATGTGTGGTCATATGCCTACAAAGTTGCGTGGTGATGGGTGAAACCCTTGAGATGTTATACACCTTTATGTGATGAGCCACGCCCTCCGCAATATTCATTGCCTTATAGAAGCTCAGTTTTAGTAAGTTTTCCAACTTTTGCCAAGAGGGAACTTTAGATATTGGTCCCTAGATTATGTTCACCCAGTTTCATACAGATCGCTCAAACTTCCTAGGAAGAGATTCATTTGAAGTATTTTTCAAAAAATTCAAAATGGCGGAAAATCTATATAAGCGGAAGTTATGGGTTCTTGAGGCAAATGTGTTCCTCATGAGGAGAGGCATCTCTGTGCAAAGTTTCATGTCTCTATGACATACGGGGCATGAGATATGCCCATTCAAAGTCTGCAATTTCAATCGGTTGCTATAGCGCCCCCCTTTGGCCAATTGATGTAATATTGCTTCATTCACATCCTCCCATGACCCTCTACCACTGTGCCAAATTTCACATGGATTGACCAAGTCAGTGAGGAGAAAAATGTGGAACAGACACAGACAGAGTTTTCGTCATTATATAGTAAGATTATTGATCAAGCAGTTTTGCCTGACGAATGTCTCGTTACTAAAACGTTGCATCATTATAATCATAATTTTTGTTTGACATTGTGCGGGAATTTTTCTACAAGTTATGTTCTGCTTGTCCCTCTCCTACGTACCTGTTTGGAAATAGATGTGCAAAGTATCCTTTTCACCTGGATGATAAATGTAACAGTGCTCAACTTTAATAATTTTCCTTCATCAGGTGGAGGAGCTTGACAGAATGGTGACGGAGATGGCGGGCTTCAAAAAGTAAGTTCTGTATTTAAATAAACAAGATGAACAATTCCTGCTTCTAATATTTTGTAGAATAAGATCTGTTTTGTAAGTATGATGGAAGACATGATTAGAAAAGAGTAAGAGTGTTGCAGACAGCAGCAGTGTAACGGGCTCCAGTGTAACCACTCGGGGCATATTCGTACCTTCAATGTACATCAGCTAAAAGTGCTTGTTTTTGCCACTGACAGGCACAGATTTTTTCTATAAGGGCCTCATAATATTATGGGAAGGATCCCGACAGAGAGAGACTTTGTTGTTGAAGAGTAAGACCCCTTTTGTTTTACTAGAAACAGCCCTCAAATCGGTATCGCCAAACTCACCAGACTCCATTTAAATAAACAGTATTTTTTTTCATCATAAAACAGACTTTATTCAAAGTGGACAGAAACAAAATAAAACTCATAAAAGCGTCTTGGTTCATCTCTCCACTGTTCTATAAATCACCAACTCTAATTGGGTTGAAACAAACTCTTAATTCACCCAGTTAGATGTGAAAACTTGCTGGCTCTGTACACGCTAAAATTACTGTTTATTTGAATGGAGTCTGGTGGGTTTGACAATGGTGATTCGAGGCTGTTTCTGGTTAAACAAAAAGGATCTTACTCTTTAACAAGGTCTTTCTCTTCAGGGATCCTTTCCATAATGGTGTCAGACACCTATTATAACAGTCTGACCCTGTCGGTGGCCAAAACAAGCACTTAGAGTGGATGTAAATTGACGGTGTGAACATGTCCCCAGTGGTTACATCGACCTGTTTTCCCGCTGTCAGCTGCAGTGCTCTTGCTAAATACCGGACCAGTTTCAAAAACTGTTGTTCCCATTCGTCACTTAGACACAGCAACATGGGAAAATACCGTCCAGGTTGAAATATACTGAACTCACCCTTTAATAACACAAGACAAGCAGACGTGGAGATGATGCACAGTTCGTAGCAGAGTTATTGTGTAAACTGTGAAATGTCACGACCACAGTATAGGTGGTGTTACTTAACAGATTATGGAGACTTGCTTTATCATGAGCCCTGATGTTGTTCTCATGCTGCACAGAGCCTACCTGGTGACTGGACAGACATACAGCCGTAAGGTGGACATTGACTGTCTGTCCAGCCTGGCCAGTTTGGGAGCCACTGTCCACAAGGTAAGCTGCAGGAGACTCAGAGAGAACTGCTGCCATCTAGTGGTGACAAATGGAAACCTGCACATGCTGTCATAAAGACTTGTCAAAGCTCATCTTTGATCTCTCCTCTACAGATCTGTACAGACATCCGCCTGCTCGCCAACCTGAAGGAGATTGAGGAGCCTTT
This sequence comes from Epinephelus lanceolatus, assembly GCF_041903045.1. Classification (NCBI taxonomy): domain Eukaryota; kingdom Metazoa; phylum Chordata; class Actinopteri; order Perciformes; family Serranidae; genus Epinephelus; species Epinephelus lanceolatus. The sequence continues at coordinate 37,023,111 of NC_135751.1, forward strand.
TGAGAAGGAGCAGATTGGTACATTCACATTCTGCCACACGCTATCCTGTAATGCAGATATCTGTACAAACTATACCAGCATCAAGTTGTCTTTCCTCTCCAGGTTCCAGTGCCATGCCCTACAAGAGGAACCCCATGCGTGCAGAGCGGTGCTGCAGCTTGGCCCGACATCTGGTGGCACTGATGGCCGACCCTCTGCAGACAGCGGCGGTCCAGTGGCTGGAGAGGACGCTGGACGACAGCGCCAACAGGTCAGCACCCCAGACACACATATGCACTGCATGTGGGAGATATTCTGACATGCTTGTGTCAACCCAGAGTTACTCAGTTTTTTAATAAGAGGTTGTTGCTTGTCATTAGAGGTGTAATGGTACAAATATGGTACTGGATCATGCAGAGGTGTTTCTCTCCCGCTTCCTTCCACCCCCTTGCCCACGTGCAGGAGGATCTCCCTGCCCGAGTCCTTCCTGACGGCTGACATCATCCTCAGCACTCTGCAGAACATCACAGAGGGACTGGTGGTCTACCCCAAAGTCATCGAGAGACACATCCGTCACGAGCTGCCCTTCATGGCCACAGAGAACATCATTATGGCCATGGTGAAGGCTGGAGGCAACAGACAGGTACTGGTGTTGATTTTTGATTGTGTGTAACAACAGCCCACTGTGTCCTGACCCTTGTGCTTTAAATAACATGTCTTACTCCTTCAGGACTGCCACGAGAAGATTCGTGTTCTGTCGCAGGAGGCAGCGGCTGTGGTCAAACAGGAGGGCGGTGATAACGACCTGCTGAAGAGAGTTCAGAAAGACCCCTACTTTGCGCCCATTCTGGGGCAGCTGGACGCCATACTGGACCCTAAGACCTTTATCGGCCGTGCTCCCCAGCAGGTACATCAGCAGTCCCTCGTCTTTATACTAGCTACCATCCTGACCACACCTCTACCATGTCAAGAGCTCTCAGCTTTAAGTATCTGTATATGACAGGGTTCCTGCAGAGTTTGGAAAGGTATGGAATCTGATTTCAGTAATTTCCAGGTCTGGACAGGTGTGAAAAAAAAGAATAGAGAGTATGTAAAAATATCTGTTTCCAGACAATTGCCCTCGTTCTGCTTTCTAAAATATATAGTTTCTAAACATAAGTTGGTCCTATAAGCAGAGTGTTTGGAGCAGACAGCGCAGCCAAAATGTTTACTGCTGTGTGAGAGTGTGTTCCACAGTGAACTGGATGTTGTCAAAAGCAAGGCAAGAAGCATGGGGAACGATTGAATTTATTTTCTACTACGGCATCTTCTGCAATGGTTTTCCATAAAAATGAAGGTTATCTTAATCTGTATTCCTGTTAAGACATCCAACAACACAAGAAGACATTTTTATTCCGGGTATGTCAACTGTTTCTCTCCAGTGTCCACTGTTTTTCTGCCACCAGTTAGGCCTGTCACGATAACAAATTTTGCTAATTGCGTCAGAAATTATTGCGATATTGTGCTTTTAAGACAATTTTTATTATTGTTGTAATTTTGCTGTTTTTAGACCCTTTTTTAAACGTATATAATGATAAAAAAGGCATATTGCTGCAAGTACTCACTTTTAATGAGAAAAGACATTTATTTAACAAGAATATTTAGGAGTGCAAAAAAGAAAATTTAAATATCCGAAATAACACGTAAAAATATATGGAAATAAATAAATAAATACAAAAAATAGACTGTCAGTCTCTCACTCTCAGGTGTGCAGTTAAGTTGGTCGTATTCGCTCTTTTTGTTGAGATGGTTTTAGAACAAACCCGGCACACCGGCTCGTCCAAATTACTGGGCTCCCCTCTGTCATTTGGTTTAAATCCAAAACACTCCCACACAGGGGCCGTGGTGTTTGGTTTAGGAACAAGTTCCATGTCTTTCTCTTACACACAACTGTTTTGTTTTTCTCCGCGTCGTCTCCCCCTCACGAAGATCGCACTGTTTGTGTGGCCCATAGCCCCGCCTCCCCCACAGAGACAAAGACACTCGATGACAAAAGCTTTCCCTCCGTTCATTACGCTAATGAACCAATTCACCTGGCTGCCAGACGATGCACGGCAGTGAACGCTCTTGTCGTCCAGTCTCTTTGGTGGAGAGAGACGAGGAAAACAAATACGCATGAGTATGGCAATTAATCGAGGCCAGAAAAGTTACCGTCTCACTTTTAATTTACCGTGCAATTAACCGACATATCACATATCGCGACAGGCCTACCACCAGTATGTGCACGCAACTGCCGTGACCAAAATTGGTCTATAGTTAGTTTCTTTTACAGTCTGGTCCATAATTATTTGGACAATGATACAGTTGTCATCATTTTGGCTCTGTACACCACCACAATGGGTTTTAAATGAAACAATGAATACCTGCTTAAAGTGCAGACTCTCAGCTTTCATTTAAGGCTTTTTTCAAAAATGTAGTATGAACCGTGTAGGAATTACAACCATTTCTTCACACAGTCCCCCGACTTTAAGGGCTCATAAGTATTTGGACAAACTAATCATCAGATGCTGGGTTTCTTCCCTGGTGATGCTCTGCCAGCCCTTTACTGCAGCCGTCTGCACTTCCTGCTTGTGTTTTGGGTGTTTTGCCCTCAGTTTTGGCTTCAGCAAGAGAAACGCATGCTCAGTTGGATTCAGGTCAGATGATATGACTTGGCCATTGCAGAACATTCCACTTCTTTGCCTTAAAAATGTCTTTGGTTGCTTTTGCAGTATGCTTCAGGTCATTGTCCAACTGCACTGTGAAGCATCATCCAATGAGTTTTGAAGCATTTGGTTGAATCTGAGCAGATAATGGTGCCCCAAACACTTCAGCTTTCATCCTGCTGCTCTTCTCAGCAGTCACATCATCAATAAATACAAGAGAACTAGTTCCACTGGCAGCCATACATGGCCATGACATAACAGTACCTCCACCATGCTTCACTGATGAGGTGGTGTGCTTTGGATCATGAGCAGTTCCTTCCCTTCTTCCTTCTCTTGTCTTCCCATCATTCTGGTAGTTGATCTTTGTTTTATCTGTCCATAGTATGCTGTTCCACAACTGTACAGGCTTTTTAGATGGTTTTTGACAAACTCTAATCTGGCCTTCCATTTTTAAGGCTAACCAATGGTTTGCATCTTTGTGATAAACCCTCTGTATTTATTCTAGTGAAGTCTTGTCTTGCTTACAAGGGCAGCAGGATGAAAGCTGAAGTGTTTGGGGCACCATTATCTGCTCAGATTCAACCAAATGCTTCAAAACTCATTGGATGATGCTTCACAGTGCAGTTGGACAATGACCTGAAGCATACTGCAAAAGCAACCAAAGACATTTTTAAGGCAAAGAAGTGGAATGTTCTGCAATGGTCAAGTCACATCATCTGACCTGAATCCAATTGAGCATGCGTTTCTCTTGCTGAAGCCAAAACTGAGGGCAAAACACCCAAAACACAAGCAGGAAGTGCAGACGGCTGCAGTAAAGGGCTGGCAGAGCATCACCAGGGAAGAAACCCAGCATCTGATGATGTCTATGTGTCCAACACTTCAGGCAGTCATTGACTGTAAAGGATTTGCAACCAAGTATTAAAACTGACTGTTTAATTGATGATTATGTTAGTTTGTCCAAATACTTATGAGCCCTTAAAGTCGGGGGACTGTGTGAAGAAATGGTTGTAATTCCTACACGGTTCATACTACATTTTTGAAAAAAGCCTTAAATGAAAGCTGAGAGTCTGCACTTTAAGCAGGTATTCATTGTTTCATTAAAAACCCATTGTGGTGGTGTACAGAGCCAAAATGACGACAACTGTATCATTGTCCAAATAATTATGGACCTGACTGTATTCCCGTGTCATGCACCTAAAAGTGCCCAACCCTCATGGGTTTATACGTTAAGACACCAAAACAGATAGTTGCAGCGTTCACAGATAATTCATAACAATTGAGTTCATTTCAAAATAACAAAAAAGAAACAAACATACTATAACAGCTCATGCACCACTTTTTTTTTTTTCCTGAATATTGTAAAACATTTTTTTTTCTCATTTGACTTGACCAGTTTTGACTATTTTGTGTCGACCCATTAAAAGAAAATCCAAATATAAATCCATTTAAATTACAGGTTTTAATGTAAAAGAGGGGCGTGAATACTTTTACAAGGCACTGAACAGGTTAATAGTCGGGTTTTCAAACCATTTATTCACATAAACATCTCGCTGTTTGTACTCAGATGTCAAGTGTGGTCTGGAAAATCTACCAAGACCTCTCTGAAAATTTGAGTCTGTAAAAGTCTGGAACTATTCATGGTGTGTAATACATCCTCTATATCCTCTCGTCCAGGTGACCAGGTTCCTGTCTGAGGAAGTCCGCCCCCTGCTGGAGCCGTACAAGGCCAAGATGGATGTCAAGATTGAGCTTGAGCTCTGACACTCACACTCATGCACACACACAGATACAGTGACTTGCACTGGAGCCAAGATAGCGAGACTTCATCATGATGTGTGCTGAACGCTGCACCTCAATAAAGAACAATCGTTGAATGAATTCATCTCTGTCACAGTGTTTTCATTTCTGACAACGTGATCAACAATAATGTGGTAATAAATTATGTTGATAATGTTTCTATCACGTTTATTGACAGGAACCAAAGGTCATATGTGCTGCGAGCACTTTTACAACCTGACTCATAATTATAGGACTGCAAATTAAATAATTATTAATCTACCACTGAGTTACTTAACATTTATGATGCTCACCTGTACACACCAAGACCTGAATAGCTGAGTTTCACTCATTACTATTTTAACCATTTAAACAACTGATCATTGTTAAAAACCATTCAAACAAAGGATCTAAACCATCCTTTTTTAGAGTGTATAGCCTTTGCAGTTTGCTTTCAGTTAACGGAAAGGAAAAGGTAAACCATGGAGAGGAAACCCACTCTTCAAATTGAGAGGAACTTGTTCAAGAGGTTGTAAATCTGAAAAAACACGGGCTCAAAGTCCAGCTCAGCCCTTAAATAGAAGCGTTTACCATACCTGACAGTGTAGCACACCACTGTGTGTTTCTCAGTGCAGGGAATGAAGTAAGGTTTTTTTAGTTTATTGTTTAAAATCTTAAGGTTATCAAATTTGATATGTTTCCTTTCTTCATCCCTCCAATCTCCACCCTTCCTCCTGCAGTAATCACATAATTTGATATCATATTTTGCTGACTCAAAATCGACTTATTGCTCCAGCAGGACAAAGTGCAGTGAGCTCCCATCGCGTGTTAGTGTCATTAAGGTAAAGGGAAAGATTGAATGAGCTACTTTAGGTAAAGTTTTGACAGAGAGCTGCATCTCAACCTGCAACCAGTGAGTACACACGGCTTCTCTCACACACATAGTATTTAATTTTTACACTGCAACTTTCAGTCAGAGGTATGTCCGTTCTCAGAGTTGAGCTCCTGTTGGACTCCAGCTGTCCTGCAACATGTGGCTGTGGGCAATGCTCCCTATCTCTCTGGCTGTCTTCGGCACTTCGGGGATTTGGACTGTGTGAGTATTTAGCTTCTTCCTTTATTAATGCTTTCTTGCTGTTTCAGTTTCAGTTTAGTTTATTTAAGAAGGGACAGTGCAAATTTTTCCACATGTTTTCATGGAGTTTTGGTAGGGATGTTTATTGAGAACTCTTCAGTTCTGAGTTTAACATAATGGAGATATGTCCGGAACAAACACACCAATATGCTTAACTAGTAACGGAATGGATAAAGCACACAACATATGTCCACAGTAAACTCTACTTAAGCACAGACAGTGATTGTGGGTCAGTATCATTAAGACCACTTACCTAAAACAAAACCTTCTGCACCTTCTGTGACCAGGAGCTCCATCCTACAGCACTGGGGAAGAAAGTAGGGAGCAAAACCTGCAAAAAACCCAAAACCCTAATATTGTTATTTATTAATGCAGTAATGCTTTAGGTTAATAGCCTGTAAATCACACTAGATATGTTGTGGATACAGGTTTATCAGTACAGTACCTACCTCCCAGTGGGTGGAAGGGAAAAGGTATGGGGAATAAGGTAATAATAAATTTGCATTAAAGGTCTAGTGTATAGGATTTAGTGCCATCTAGTGGTGAGGTTGCAGATTGCAAGTAACTGAAACTATGTAGGAAAACTACAGTGGCTGATGCAAAAACCTCATCTTGAGTAGCCTGGTTCCAGACCATAGACCCCGCCCACTCAACTGAATAGGCTTGCATCTCTGGTCTGGCATACTTCAATGAATTTGCGATTTATATCATCCAAACGATGGATGGACCAATGAACGCCGGGGGTCTAGCGATTAGCCAATCAGCGCCACGCTGATGTCAAGCTGTACGCCAGTGGGTAACTGGTGAGGATAGTAACAATGGCGACTGCTACAGATCCTACAGACCACATTAACGATGCTATTGAGGTATTTCGCCACTACTCACGTTAATGGAGGACCAAATTAAGGAAGCTGCTAAACTGGATTTAACGGCAATGCAGCTGGGCGTGCATGACGACGGAGACATTTTAAACGGGCAATGCTCGCTTATTTTCGGCACCCCCGAGGCATGGATACTAATGACGTCAGATTCTGGGTGAGTTGTTGATCTCTACTGATTGGTTAGGGAAAAAAAAATTCCCTCCCCCTTGTAAATCGCCTTCAATGGAAGCCATGTCAGACTGAAGGTTCTGGGAGCTTCAGTCTGACACTCAGGCTACATCTTGAGCCAACAGTCCTTTTCAAACAGCCTATTCACGGCAGTAATATGGCATGTGACCCACCACCATACATTTAAAAAGCAGCTTTTAGCAGTTAGAGGCTAACTCCTTATCCTTGGAGCAGAGGACGAGATAAGTCACCATATAACGGGGATGGTAAATGATTGTTATTGTCATGTCATGTTTCTTGTTTATAAAGTGCTGTTGACCTAAATGTTTTATGTCACACAAGACACTATTGTGTTACATGTCACGCCTGGCAGACCTCTTTTGATTCCATGATGCCAGGATGCTGTCTATAATCACACACTGGAGCGGAATGATGCTGCCCTTGATTGGTTCTGTGTAAAAATGCAAAGGAGGCATAAAGATGGGACTTTGTAGCGGCTCTATAGCACAAGCTCTGTGTAAAAAGGGCTAATGTTTGGTTTGTCCTTTATGGACTCCTGTAGAAACAACATGGCAGCATAGTTGCAGATTTCATAGCTGAGAGCTTTTATTTTACAAAAATAAATGACATTTCCAGCATAAATGAATGCAGAAAAGGCACAAATTAGTGCTTAAAAATTCACCAGAACTCAGGTAATGACGTGTTTGATGCTCAGAATTATTTGGCGGAGGACCCCCAAACCGCTTGTTATATGACTAAACATAACTGATGATATGATTTGATTCATGGGTTTATCCAGTAACAATAAATAAATAAATCAGTGGTTGTTGTCCTCCCATTAGGTTTGCTCTATCTGTAAGAAATGGATCAGTCAACCTCACAGAAGGATTCCCTTACATCAGGTTGGTATGATGCCACTGAGACATGATAAGTCTCAGTAGTTAAAGTGATACAGCAAAATGTTCAGCCTAATCATGTTGTGGAATGATAATGCTTTTATTCTCTCATTCACCTGTTAGTTACTGTGGCACCCACAACCCTCAGAGCTGTCTCTTCGCCCAGATCTGCAACATATGTGCTGTTTTAGGTAATGACAGATCTATTTATACAGCTCTCGGTAGTAGGAGTCATTATCTAAGATCTGTCCATCATATGCTTAGGTCTCTGTGTACCTGCTTGAAAATTAAGTCAAAGCTACTAATCAGGGCTGTGGTAGTTTTCAAATCTCCTTTTGAAGTCTTGGACTTATGCCTGTTTTATTTATTGAAAGGTCGTGTTGTCTTCTTGTAAATTGTACTCAAATCATGATTTATCTCAAGTAACATATTAACCATCATCACCATCTCACTCTCTGTCTGTATCTCTCAGCCCTGTGGATTGTGGTGATCCGTTTCCAGCAGATTAAGGACTACGGTCAGCATGGAAAGGCCAACATAGCCAGCATTGTTTTGGGATTCATCTCTGCCACAGCAGTCTCCATCCTTGGCAACTTCCAGGTTAACAGCTTACAAAATGAATAGAGAATAATAAATAACTCTTTCATGGTCTTTTTTCTAATCCATAATAATTAATCTTTGCACACTAAAAATTTCTCTTCTCCCTCTGCTTTTGCCACTTAGCAGTCAGTCGTAAGGAGTGTTCACCTGTTTGGAGCGTTCGTGGCTTTCTTCTTCGGCCTGGCCTACTTCTGGGTGCAGCTGTTTCTAACCTACAGGGCTCAGCCGTCTCAGGGCCGATTCTGGGTCGGGCCCGTCAGGGCGACCTGCTGCACCCTCTGTACCAGCCTGGTCATCGCTAGTATCCTTCCTGTCAGTCTGCATTAAGACAAACAAATTTGTTAAATACAAAATCCAAGCTAAATTGACACTTGTGTCCTTGTGGGGAATTTAAGGATTATTAGGAATACAAAGGAATAAAAAAGGAATGTATGCTTATTGTTGCAACCACAATGCAGAGCTATTTATTATTAAGTGGTCCCCAAACTTTTTTTTGTCTGCACCTGCCTTTAGGGCTAAAAGTAATCTATAAATGGTTTAAAATGTTAGGGAAGTTTTAGCGCACATATATTAAACCATTAGTTCATTACTTTTAGGCAAAATGTAATCTCTAAATGGTTTAAAGACTTAGCTAAGTTTTAGCTAATATTTTCAACCATTAGTTCATTACTTTTACTGTTAGCTAATATTAGCTACGTTCTAGCTAATATTTTCAACCATTCGCTCAAAGTAATGTATAAATGATTGAAAATGTTAGCTAAATTCTAGCTAATATTTTGAACCATTCTTTCATTACTTTTAGGTTAAAAATAATGTATAAATGGTCATAATTTTTAGCTAAGTTTTAGCTAATATTTTCAACCTTTAGTTCATCACTTTTAGGCTAAATGTAGTCTATAACTGGTTTAAAATGTTAGCTAAATTTTAGCGGTGTTTTCAACCATTAGTTCATTACTTTTAGGCTAAAAGTAACCTATAAATGGTTTAACATGTTAGCTAAGTTCTACCTAATATTTTCAATCATTGGTTCATTACTTTTAGGCTAAACATAACCTAAATGGTTTAACATGTCAGCTAAGATCTAGCTAATATTTACAATCAATAGTTCATTACTTTTAGGCCAAAATGGTTTAACATGTTAGCTAAGTTCTACCTAATATTTTCAATCATTGGTTCATTACTTTTAGGCTACCTAAATGGTTTTACATGTTAGCTAAGATCTAGCTAATATTTACAATCAATAGTTCATTACTTTAAGGCTAAAAGTAACCTATAAATGGTAAAAAAAAAAAAAGTTAGCTGAGTTCTAGCTTATATTTTTTAACCATCATTCACAATTATTAGTTCATTACTTTTAGGCTAAAAGTAAAGTATAAATGGTTTAACATGCTAGCAAAGTTCTACCTAATATTTTAAACCATTCGTTCATTACTTTTAGGCTAAAAGTAAAGTATAAATGGTTTAACATGTTAGCTAAGTTCTAGCTTTTACTTTCAACCAATCGTTCAATACGTTAAGGCTAAAAGTCATGTACAAATGGTTAAAAATGTTAGCTACGTTTTAGCAAGTATTTTCAACCATTCATTTATTATTTTAAGGAAAATAATAAGATTACCAGCGGGAAAAATCACATTTTTACAACATGTTTACTATTTGATTTACCAAGACATGCATTTATTTAGTGTTACACTCCTTGACTGCTCTCTTCCCTCCTTCAGTGACTGTTCTCGCCAATACAGGCTATGTCTCTGGGGCTGCTGTGTGTGAATGGGCTCTGGTCATGGTATTCTTCTTCCTGTTTGGACTTTTTGCAGCTGAGTTCAGACACATCGACTGCCACCACCTCACCATACAGAAACGGGCTCTTGGGAGCAGCCCTGCCTTAATAGAAGTGAACAATTACGTTGTTAATACAGTTAGCTGAAAACACACACGTAAAATGACATACAAGTAGTTATAAAAATAATCTTCTCGGGGCTTTAACCACAGTTGCTATATTGGTCTTTACTAAAGGTACGATGCCTGATATTACTTTGCTGCGCATTATATTTTGTATTTGATATTTTTAATGATGTAATGGTGAGAGATTTACATTACAAGTGTATTTGTAAATATTTTAAGAAAAACTGGATTTTGATATTTTTAAATATTCTTATCTCATACTTTGTTTTGAGTGTTTATAAGATTTATTATCTTTACCATTTTATGCCGTCTTGCCTTTCCATGATCAACACGAGGATAGTGCAGAACGTGTTTCTTTAAAATGATAATCTGACTATTGTTTTAACGACTATCTGATTACAGACAACCGCAGCATATGCATGTGCTTCATACAGTAACCCAGCGTTTCCTATACATTGATTTATTTAATCTTATTTAATTTGTACAGTTGCGTGCAGCATGTTCATTCAGCCTCATTTCCCCACTCTCTGTGTTTAATAGACCACAAATGACACAAGAATTGGCTAATTAGCCACCCAACCGTCCCTCTGCCTCACTCCCTGCCGCTGTTGACTGCCTCTTTTTTGGGGGGGTGTCAGGGCCGTCCAGTCGCCCTGAGCTGGGGTTTGCGTTGGCTGGATTCGGGTTGCTGTGGCCACCTACTAGGGGGCTGTCTCAGGAGCTTCTGCCAGGTCTCCTCCCACAAGGTGGTCTGCAGCAGCAAGCAGTGAGATGGAGGACACGCTATGATTCAAGGCTCTTGCTAATGTTAGCTACATAAACATGAACTTGAAGCTGCAGCCTTGAGCCTTTAGCTCTGGTTAGCAGAAGGCTAAACTATTAGCAATATTTCTCTCCATCTCTGAAATGCTTCACCAATATTGACAGTTGTTTTATTTTGTTTATTATCAGACTCTCTTTTAGACTCTTTTTAATAAGCCCGTCTTCCTTTTTTAGGTTGCTTTGCAGTGCAGGCAGTTGTTGCTGCCTGGAATAACAACTTTCTCTGCAGGGTTCTCCGCCATTGAATCAGGCTTTCACTGATGGGGCGTGAGATCAGATAAACCTTTATTTGTCCCACAGCAAGCAATATATAAGTATGTAAAATAAGTGAACTGCGCAAAAACAAGGAGCAGTATAATAAGCAAAAAGTATAAAAACACAAAGCAATATAATAAGGAAATCATTGATGGAAGTATAGATATTGCACTACTGATACTGTGCTCTAAAAATAGTGGAAGCTGTGTGTAATTGGACTGAGATCATAAAACTTGTCTTGGCCTATACGGCAATAAATGTATATTACCACATGGGGGCACCATTTGCCTGTCAATCCTATTGACTGTCTCTTCAATAATCCCTCTTTACAATGGAACTATATAGAAACAATTCATTCGCAGATTAATCACTTGTGCATATATTGTTATTTGTTCCCCATAAACCCCTTCATCCCTCTCTCAGTATGGTATTCTATGCTCCAGATAGAAGTCTTAATTTTTAGAATCTGACATGAGCTCATGATTTGTGCATTGAGAGTGAATACCAGGAAAAGTCTGGTCTTTTTCTGCCTCACTCTCCACCTGTCAGCTGGGTAATACAATAGAGGAAGGCGAATAGAAAAGGAGGATGGAGGTGTGCAGGAAAAGTTTTGTTAGCATGAGAAAAAAGAGTCCTAATGACATAATACATGATGAGAACTGTAACCCACTATTTGATATATATATAGGCTTTTATTTTGAAGGATTTTGCTGAAGTTACTAATGAAAGCTCTGAGCCAAAAATGCATATACTCCATCCTTCACAGCCTCAGCACTGACCAGCAGGGGCGCTGTGGAGTGACGCTGGCTGATGATGGGAAAATAGAGCTGTGGCGCCGTGCCAGCATGTTTTTGGAAGATGCCTCTAGTTTAGACAGAGGTTCTACATTCAGCACAATTTGTCAGGGCTATTTGAGATGGACAAAACAATGGAGCTCTCACAGCCATGCCGATAGTGGGAGAGGTCCTACTCTTGGCTCTGGCTCTCAAACTATTTCTCTCATCCAGCTTCTCTGTTTATTTAAACATATTGTCCTGGGGTCTGTTGACACTGCCTTTTTATACGTACTTTGTGATCAAATTTTCACTTTTGTTTGTGTCTTTTATTGATGTTATTAAAGAAAAAAAACCCCACCAAGGGCTTGTGAAGCTTGAGCTGGGAATACTGGGCCCCCAGTGTCCTGCTATGTCCCGGCAGCATTCTTTCACATACTCCATGCTGTGTGATCGCCAGAGGGGGGTTTCGACGAGCGGGCACTGGGATCAGACGGACAGCTCGGAATTCTATGGGAATTTCTGAAGTGCTGTTGGTTACCGGTGTTTCTGCTGCAGACAGCATGCAGATTTTACACTTGACAACGCTGTCTTGGGTCTCTGATAAACTTGTTCACTGCAGCTGACTGGCAACATGAACTTCAGATTGCTCTTGTGACGCAAGTGACTCCAAAATGTGCACTGGGAAAAACATTTTGAGAACTTGTTAAAGGATCTGACACATGAGTTCACCTCAGATGGATTATTTCTTTAAAAGTGCAATCTGGCTTGGTGAAGTTTGCTGCAATGACAAAGTGTTCTTGAATTATACAGCAGCTCATACGGAGGAATTCAGAGGGAAAGTGTTGGCGCCAAAACACCCTTGGCCCTGCTGTTTTCATTAGTGAGTATAAGGCGTCTGATAAAGTAATAAAACTCATAAAATCACCTGTAGCGACGTGCAAAGGCTGGGAGGCCCTTGATGTAAATGTCAGAAGAAAGGTCTGGATCCTCTATTGTGGTGTAGGAGAGCATGGTTTATGTGACGCCCGCCTTGTTGCTTTTGACTTTGATTCAAGAAAGAGGTGCATGCTTTCTAGGCCTATGCTGTAATCTCTCCCAACACCTGCTCGTGCGCTAGTCTCTCTTATCCCCTCAACAGCTCGCCGCTAGAAACAATACCAACGCTTTCCTATCATGCGGCGGAGCAGTCGCCTCCAAGTTCACTATCAGACATCGCCGCTCGGCTTCTCTGAAACAGTCTGTCAGCTCTTATCATCGCGGAGCCAGATCCTGCACATTCCATCTCGAAAGGCCACATTATCTGCAAGACAGCTGGATCTGCCATACTTGGAGGTTCAGAGAGGAACGGCGAGTTAAGTGTTGGGGAGAAATGGTTAGTGAGAATGAGATGAAGGGGCATGCGGCATAGTGACAGGATGATAATGACAGAAGAGAGATGGGATTGTCCAGAAGTGCGACAGCTAGATCCAGAGACAGATATAAAGACAAGCAAGAGGAAGATGGAGTGATTGATAGAGGCAGAAAAGAGAGAAGAGAGAAGAGTGGGCACCAGCAGCCGTGATCTCACCCTCCTCTCCTCTCCTTTGGCAGCGGCTTCCAGAAAGCTGCCCTTTTGCTGAAAAATGCCAAGCGCACCGCATTCCACCAGCCACACAAAGGCCCTCCCTCGTCTCAGCTGCACAGACACAATCAGACAAGGGATAATTATATAATTAGGCTGGCTGGTGCAGACAGGGACCCTCAGATGGTGTGTTGGTGTGTCATATTTATGTTATCGGACAATGAAGAGAGTCTGGTCTTATCAGAGGAGGCAGCAGAGTGTGTGGGGGGCTCCAGCTGTGGCACTTAGGAACAGATTGTCATGATAGAGAATAACGGGTCGATAGAATGACCTTCAGCTTGTGGTCTGGCCGAGATCAGGGCCTTTATTGTGGTCGAGCCTTTGTGTGTGTGTGTGTGTGTGTGTGTGTTGGTATCCTCTGCTATGTGAAGAGGTGGGGACTTTTGGGGCTCTGACAACCAGACAGGAGGTGAGAAACACAGAACGCGAAATTATATAAATGGCACAGTGCTGGATGTTTAGCACTATTATTGTTTAAAAGTGGTAATTGTCCCAGTATTTTTTTTGTAACTGAACTTACAGTGTTGCATTTGTACTACTACCATCTGATGAGCTACACTGGACATTTCAATCTTTTATCCATTACTTTTGTTTTTAGCTAATTAGCTAATTTCAGCAATTTATTTTTGCCATATGAACCATTTGTCTGCTCCTTTTAACCTTTTCAACTTTTATGCTGGAAAAATACGCAAAGCAGCGGCAAAGTGCGGCCAGCGGCAAGCTGCTATCAAGCTGCGGCCTTTTGATTCTTCGGAGAAGAGCAGCTAAACCATACACTGTAAGAAAATGGACGTAGCTACCGTGATGTCACCCATTGGTTTATGAACTCTCATTTTGAAGCCTCGAGTTTGACATTTCAGCTGTGGCCATCTTGGTTTTTGGAGCCAGAGGTGGCCATATTTGGGCGAGAGGGTAGCGCTGTGGAGGTGCAAGGGGTGGATCCTACCTCTGACTCGAAGCGGTCTGCCCTTAATGATGCATAACTTAAAGCCTTAATCCATTATAATGGGTGAGTTATATAATAATTCACCTCCCGTACAGTTATCATGAATGTTGAAATTAGCTGTAGAGACCAAAATATTTTTTGTACCAGGCTGTAAACATTTTATTGCTGCCAGGGCTGGAGTGGGACTCATTTTCAGCCCTGGAGTTTCATGCCTCAGACCGGCCCACTTTAGATCACGATCTATTATAACTTTACATGTTTAGTCTACAATAGCGCACTGTTCTCTAAAGCCTTGTAATTCAGTGTATTTTTCTAAAATATTTTCAATTCAGTGCAAGTAAGGGTTGCTTCACAATGTAGATTTATTTCAAAAACATCTCCAACATTATTCTTAACAACTCAACATCCTTTTCAACAATATCAGAATCTATATTCTGTTCAAATAAGTAGTGTCCACTCTGGACTTGTGGGCTCATGGCTGGTGCTTGGTGCTGGATCTTGCTTCTGAGGGGCTACAAGACAAAGTTTCCCAGTTATGTGGCGTTGCATCATTCTATTATTTAAATTATATAATGTTATATGTTACAACGCCACACAATTCATTGACTTGATAATTAATTAACTTGCACAGTGGTGGATGGAGATGTATGCGTAGTCAGCCACAGCTGCTGAGCTCCTTGGAGCCGTTGTCTCGACCTCAGGTGCCGCAGGGACTTCGGCGTTCTCTGTCCACTCTTCTGATGAGGAGGCATGTTGGTGGTCGAGTCCACAAAACGTTGGAGATGTGCGTGTAATCAGACCGCTGCCGCAGAGCACCGCAGAGCCGGTGTCTCCACCTCACCAATTCAGCTGCTGCAGAGACTTCACCTTCATCCGTGTGCTTTGTTAATGAAGAGGCGTGTCGGTAAACGACTCCAAAATTCATCGCCGGAGATGCGCGTGTAATTGGAGTGCAGCTCGCACAGCCGCGCAGAGCCGGTGTCTCCACCTCAGAGGGCGCCAGTGAAGGCGGCCCAAGGATAGCGGTAGCAGCATATGTGATACGCAGTGTCATGACTGAACACCGGCCCAATAAAAAAATAATTGAAGACCGGCCCTTGTGGCCCAAACGTCAGACCGGCCCACCAGGAATTGTCCCGGTCCTCCCGATTAGCCACTCCAGGCCTGATTGCTGCTGTAAAGTTGGACATTTTAACATGAGGGTCAATGGGGATTGACTAGCTTGTGGAGCCGGCCTCAAGTGGTCATTTAAGGAACTGCAGTTTTTGGCACCTCCATGTTGGTTTCATTTTTTAGCCCTGGAGGTTGCTGCTTGGGCCAAACTAAAAGATGGTCAGTTTAACTTTTAGCAGCAAATTGCAGCCGGAGAACACTTGCAGTCAATCAGCTAACAGAGTCCTGTGACTTCTGTGACCATAATTGACCTTGTCAACAGTTTAACAGTTACTCTTTATAATGGTGGTCGATGGGGAAAATGCTTTTTGGGCTGCAGGGGAATTTTTCACTACAATACCGTGAGTGGCCAACCAGAAGCAAGGCTGAGCAGCGTTCCTGGAGGCCTGGTTTTCATGCACTCAGAACACGTGGTGGTGTTCAGGTGTTTCCAGCTGACCCAATACATAGATAGATTTATTTTTAAAAAACACAATATATATTGTTTTTTTTTATATTATTTCAAATTAGTTCATCTACTCCTAAAACTTTCTGTATACTCTTGGCAGCTGCAGAAGTAGCCCTTGTTGGGGAATCTCTGCACCATAATGACCGTTAGAGTTGCCAAACAGACCACCTCTTCCCTCTTGTCGAGGCAGGATCCACGCTCCCAGACGAGAATTGAGCCAGTGTCCCGCTCAGTTGGCCGCCACCCAACAATCTCCCCTCGCACCGTGGCCTTGGCTTTGGGTGTGTCTCCACTCGCACGGGACAGCACAGAATAGACTATTGTTGATCACACAAGACAGAGAGCCAGGGGAAGAAGGAGGGAGGGGGGGTTAGTTGGGGAAGGGAGATGGTGGGGAGAGAAATTAGCTTTTAACGAGCGAGCGAAAAGCATATGGACAATGAAGCATGGCTCCCCTCCCACTTACATGCGTGTGCAGTGATGCAGAACCACTGGGCATTTATTCACACACACATGCACACACACAGTCTTTCTTCCTTCAGTGTTTCCAGACACATGTAGTATTTGTTTTGGGATCAACATGGAGCAACTCTCAGAGCAAACGCCAGGCGTATGTCACATGAAGCATGAGGTCTGGAAGCTAACGAGGCCATGCATGTTTAAAATGATGTTTATCAAGACTCACCCACCAATACACAAACATCATTTACCCGTCAAAAAACAGTCAAGTTTGGGAAATACCCTTATTCTCCTTTTTTGCAGAGTTACCCCACATTACAAGTTTGATATGACTCTCATACCTTTACGATAAATAGCCTGTGAAGCTACAGCCAGCAGCCTGTTAGCTTAACTTAGCACAAAGACTGCAAACTGGGGGAAACAGCTAACCTGGCTCTTTGCAATGGATGACAAAATCTGGCACCCAGCATCTCTACAGTTCACTAATTACCACATTATATCTCTTTTTTTTCTTTTTTTCTTAATTCGTTCAGAAATGAAGGTGTAAAAACAACAAGTTGTTATGTGCGGTGTCTCTTTGCCAGGATCAGTGTCTTCCTGGAGTGTCTGGTTGCCTGGTGACATCACAATGACCACAAGTCTGCGGTGCTCGGCTAAAACTTTTATTAATATTTTGTTACTTTTGGACAGAGTCAAGCTAGCTGTTTCCAGTGTGTGCTAAGCTAAGCTAACTGGCTGTTAGCTGAAAGTTCATACTTATCGTATATTTCCTGGATTGTATTTCTGTCATAACCTACACCTCAAACAGTTTGTCTGTTGGGATATTAATCCATTCTTCAGATGTTATTTTAATGGACAGTATTGGAAATATACTTTCATAATGTTTCAACAATGTGAAGGGCTGGTTTAAGCTTTCTCGAATTAATTTGCTTCCTTCTACCCTCTACAACCATACAAAGCACAAGACATCATTATATTAAATGACCCTATTGGATGGTTGACCTTATCATTATTAATGTACTAAATGTAAGGCTAATTTTTTTGCTATTTTTCTCCCATTTTACGGCAAGTACGGCTGCAAATCCCCTCATATTTATTCAGAAACAGATCTTGATTCAAGGTTTAGGAGGAATTCCTTCATGAACAACCCAGTCTTTGGCAGTGACTTGCTGTGTCAGACACTGACGAAAAAAGCCATCCTTAAACGTTGGCATGATATGCGGCCAGTCGCAGTTATAGTTAAATGGCACTTGGCAGCATCAGGGGGAAATGGGGCGGGGCAAGAACTAAAGTTAAAGTGGCGAAAGTCATAGTAGGGTGGGCGGGACGGGTGTTGGATGGGTCTAACAAACAGAGATTTTCAGCTGGGAGAACGGTGTTTGTGTCCCGTAACATTAAGCCAAATCTTGTTCTTTTTCCCTAAATCCAACCATGTGTTTACCTAAATCCAACCATGTGTGTTAGTTGTTGCAGAGACTATATAAAAATAGTAATTTTCCCGTGAAAGTGTATTTTGAAAGAAGACAATGCATGTAACAGGCAGAACTTGACAAAGCGTCCCAGAATGTCAGCAACCAACACACCCAGGGTACCTTACATGTCGACCAAATGATTTTCAAGTTTGAAAATGCAAAGAAAAGAGCATTAAAGGGTATATTTGGCGATTTGGAGAACTAGCCAACATATAATATAATATAGCTGTCTTGAAATGCAACGTGAACTCATCCCAACTCATCACAATTTGAAGCTGGGGGCGACATTTTGTGTTGTTGGGAGTAAGTCACATGAGTGGACTCGGGGTTACTACTTGGTTAGGGTTGGAAAAGATCGTGGTTGACAGTAGTCATATGAGCGGACTCATGGGACTAAGGACTGACGTGACAAAATAACTCAATGTTGACTTTTAGTTTCACGTGTTACACAAGCATTGCTCTTCTGGGTCAAAGTCCTGTGCGTGTTGGACCCACCCACGCTTAAAAGAGTCTGTCACTCTTTATAGTACAACCGTTGCTCTGAACGTCTAATAATGACACAGATTAGGTCGTATCAGTTTGTTGAAAGCCTAGTGTGTCTTATGGAGACGCTAAAGCATGTCCCTGGTGTCGCAAACACCTGCTGAACCCTGTCAGACCTGCAGTGCTGAGGTTGAAGTGAAAGTCGTGAGAGGGCTTTGTGAGTGTTCCCAGACTTATTTTGTGATGAAACTTTATGGTGTCCCCACTTCCCTCTTCCTCAAGGCAACAAAACAGAATGAGTCATTCATCCCAGCTAAATACACCTTTAATTTTGTGTCACTGAGTTTCTGGAAATGTAAGTGAACCATATGGGTAGCCATTTAACCTTGAATGTCCTTAATTAATTACATTAGTTCTGACAATTTTTTAAAGCACAGCAGAGATTTTTAGATTCACTTTTAGCCTCTGGGCAGCCGTCCATTTTCTGGAGGGTAGAAAATCAATCTGAAACACATGGTGTGCTTCGGAAAAGTAATGGGAACCAAAGTACTTGATGAGCTTCAGAACCAGCATATTGTACATTCCATTTACTATACACATGGTATTTTCTCCATGTATCATACATGCTCGTTACACACATGCACAAATGCCTTGATGTTTTCTGTCTGACACACACACACGAGACACTGTTAAGAAAATTTCATTGTCTCACATTACCGCGGGCGACTGTTTGCCTGCAACAGCAAACAGTCATTAGCACTTACGAGGCTCCAATTGTCTGTCTCTTTGGTGAGATTACTGCTTTTGAACACGTGGAAAAACAGATCTTCATACAGTAGAAAGTATTACTCTCATGGCAACAAAAACAACCCTCTTCAATTACAGATTCTCATCCAGCCTGGAGAAGATATTCACATGTAACCCTGTGCTGCAGAACTATATTTGGGCTTTAGATGTCTTTGAGATGGTGAGAAACTACTGTCTTAGTAGAGATGGCTGCCATTACGAAGGTTTTCTGTTTTTAATCATGCTGTTTTTAGATGTTGGCAGCTATTTCTTAAGCTTTGTTTCTCCCCTGGGCTTTGCATTGCTTTGGAGCTTCAATAAACATTTTCCAGAGGATTAAACAGTAATTGGGCAGAGGTCAGTTTTATTGGCATGGAACATGAAATAAAATAAAACTGTCTGTTCATGGCAAGTCATGTTAATTTGGATGATGATACTAAAAATGTTGGCGTCGTACGTTCCTGCAAACCACAAATATGTTACATTTGTATTGTCATACGTATCATATCAACATTTCTTTAGGAGCTGACTTTGTCATTGGGAGGTAGGAGGGAGGGTGGATGGGGTGTCACCTTGGTGAGATGCCTGTCAAGCTGCAGTTTCCAGTCATCGCTGTGTTTCCAGCTGCTTTTTAGCCACCAAATGTGGGTGTTAGTTTGCCACCCGTCGCTATTTTTTCCAGCAAGGATAATGCCACAAAAAGTGCATTTTACTAAGATATTGCTGCTTTTCCAGCCAAGATTGTGCCCCCCAAACCATGGCACTGCCTATTGTTTGCCAAGAATTCTGGCGCCCCATTAGTCCAAAAGACTGAAAACCCATTTCTTTGACAGCCTGTTATCCCAAAATCAGACACCCATTGCTCCTAAGTTAGAAAATACACTCTCGCTGCAGTTAGACTACCCAATAATCAAAATAAATGTTTGGATTGTACATTTCTGTAAACCACAGATATGTTAGATTTGTCAGCAACGCTGTGGTGAAGCTGTGGTTAGGCTGAGGCACAAAACCACTTGGTTAGAGATCATGTTTCAAATCAAATTCCAGTATTTGCACTTAAGGGTGCTTTCACACCTGCCCTGTTTGGTTCGGTTCAATCGAACTCAAGTTTGTTTGCCCCTTAAGTGAAGATCATTTGGGCAGGTGTGAACACAGCAATCACACTCAGGTGTGCACCAAAGTAACCGGACTGAGACCTTCTTGAAGAGGTGGTCTCAGTCTGGTTCCAAATGAACTCTGGTGCAGTTGGTTTGTGGTGAGAAGGTGTTCTGACCTGGATGTGAAGCAACTGCAGTCACATGACACATTGTTTGGGTTAAACATGAGCATGTTACAGTCCTGGAGGATTATTAATGTGCACCTCCTCCTGTGCTGCCTTAATATGCACATTCAGCACATCCAATGCATCAAAACATTGTTTTCTAGTTGGAGCCGCGCCTCGTTTTCAAACTGTATGGTTTGACTAAAATGAACAATGACAGCAATATAGTCCACGATGAGCAGCGCTAAAATCAACCTGCGTAGTTGTCCCTCCATTGTGACATTAGAAAGTGTCACATTTATCTTGCAAGTGTACTCTTCTTCAACGTTTGCTTTACTTCCTGGATTTTTCCCACATGGAAATTCTGACCAATCAAGAGCAGCTTTCTCACACAAGGCATTTGATCTGGTCCGCTTGTAAATGCTGCCGTGAGAACACGAACCAACTCTAGGCAATTATACAACTTTGGAACAACATGAGTCCCTGATTCAGACCAAAGCAAGACAACTCTACGTCTGAAAGCAGCCTGAAACACCCATGTTTGGTGGCACAAGAGTTGCTGGAATAGCAGGGATGGGTCAGTGAAAAACATCAGGGTTTCATAACTCAAATGCTGCCAGGAAATGCTGTGAAGGGTTGCTTGGTTTCGGATAATGGGCTGTTGGAGGAATGGGCTTTCGGTCCAATTGGACATTTTTTGGACTAATGTGGCTTCAGAATTTTGGGCTGTCAGAACAGTGGCACTGGACCCCAAACCTAACCGCAACGTTGATGACACATAACATTTCAAAGTATTTCCTATATAATGACGTACAAATGAAATGTATCCATTGGCTTGCAGAGATGTACAGTACCAACATTTTTTTCTGGTGATTGGGTTGACATAAAATGACTAAACTGACAATTAGTCAGACTGTATGACAGCGATCCGAGCCACCCTCTGAGGTCGTCAGATGACCAGTTGCCCACTCACCATACCAGTTTAACAAAGCCAGCCTCAGACTTGAACACACTTCACAGGTCACCTTCAGGCAAAAACCATGACACAATCAATAAGTCAGCATCAAGGTCAGAGAGACGAGATCAAGGTCACTCTCTAATTGTCCTAATTCCCACTCTCCATGCTAACCTTTTGCATAATGCCAGGCGAGCATGCCAGAACCTTTCTCCCTCCTCTAATGTCCTGACCTTTTTGTCTTGTTGGAAGAGTTCAGAGCGGGCAGAGGGGTATAGTTGGTGTGTCCCAACAGAAAATACACGCAGGGATTATGTAAGGGCTGTGACATTTTGGAGTGGGCTGTGACCTGCCCTGGTCCTTCACTGCTTTGAGGATCAGTCAGACGTTCTCTCAGACGGACCCCCGAGGTCGGCGCCACTCGTGGGCTGAATTGATGTCTTGATGCAGCATCAGTAGTTACAGGCTCATTCTATGTGGTGTGACACAACAAAGACGTCATTATCAATGTCACATTGTACCAAATATGTCAAATTGGCAATGCAGCGTTTTTTCATCCCTGTCCTTCTCCTCTGTGTTTTGCTTTTGCTTAATTTTATTTTTTTACTTTATCACTGTGCAGATAATCACATTAATCTGCTAAAGTTTAAGACATGTACGTACAAACAGGACTTGTGGTCCAATATACAACTATCAGCACACACACACTGAGAATGGACTTTGCGGTGAAGTAGTAGACATCTGGTGTCCAATGGTTAAACTTTTGTAATGGGACACATTTGCATATTCATTGAATATAATGTAATTAAGCAAAAGACAAATTTTTCTGGAGACAATTCGACTTTTTATTACACTCTGGCTCTGTGTCCTGATGCCCTCAGAATTTTTGTGAAGACTGGATTGAGTCAACGTGATCTCATCCGCAGTCCTTTGCATTGTATCTTGAATCAGAGGGGCTCACGTGAGTCGACTCACATGACTAAGGAGAGGTTGGCAGTCAGGCAACATTACAACTTGATTAGGCTTCGGAAAAGAAAGTGGGTGAAGTTAGACTGACGTGACAAAATAACATAACATTAATTTTTAGTTTCCCATGGGGCATTAACACTGGTCTCCTGGGTCAAAGTCCTGTGCTTGTTGGACTCATCCACCTCCCAAGGAAGTCTTTTGTGTTCTTAAATCTATGTGCGCTGCTCTAAATGTGCTATAATGATGTGAATGGGTTTACATTGTAGTCTGGTATGTTGTGTTCACACTGGGTGCAAATAAAACAAGTCACATGAGTGAATTACATGTAAGACAATGGAAAGACGCGATCAGATGCAAATTCCTGCCGGGCGGTGTGATGGATGCGAAGGGCGCGATGTGAATGTCGTGAGATACACGAGTTAAGCAGCGCAAATAAAGCCAGGAGCGAGATTTTGCGTCATATGCTTATTTGCAAGAGTTGACAAATCTGAACTTCAGCAAACAGTTAGCGACACTTTAGCCAATCAGCGTTAAGATCCTCTGGGGATGTATGATGCCGCGGACATACCAGCAGAAGTTCACTCATCGATTTAGTGATTTCACGTGCACATGATGTGAGTTATTCGCGTGTATGACGTGAGTCAACACGAAATATTCTAATGTAAAACTAGTGCAATAGAGCAATGAGCAACGTGCATTAAACACACGGCACTTTAGCACTCAGCACTTTTTCTTGCACTTCAGACGTCTCTGTATGTTTCTGTGTTGTGATTGTTAAATGTAGTCCATGTCTGTTTTATGTGATAGAACTGTCCCTGTGATGATGTTTTTATCTTGTCCTGTGAAGCAATGAAATGTAGCACTGTGCCCAAGATGAATTTCCCTTAGGGGACAATAAAGTTTACCTTACCTTACCTTAATGTTCAAACTTGCGTGAGTAACATGACGCAAAAATTTGCATCATGTTTGGCGTGAGCACAACATTAAACGTCCAGTGCGTCTCATACAGACGCTAGAGGGGGCTCCGGGCGTCATCATAGTAACGCCAAGGTGACTTTGATACCCTGACAGTGAGACCAGACTGAACAGGGGTGTAGTTCTATTTGTCCAAAAACCGGAGTGCACCCATAATGCGTGTGTGTGCAAAGTTGTGGCTCGTTTTTAAGGTCATGTAACAATTACAGTGTCAAGTTTACCTACAATCAACTATAAGTATAAAATGAAAGGATGCCTTTTCTCTTCACTAGTTAATTTCAGCTAACAATAGACTGAGACACAATAATTTAATTCACTGTGCTGCTTAAAGGCAACTGCTGGCAGCTACTGGCAGGTTTTAAGGTGGAATTTTTTAATGCATGTTACCCAATGCATGAGTTCATGGTGTCACCTTAAATATAAATGTGATAACTTTGACCAGTTCTTTTATTTTTATTGTCACTCTTGCATGACATACTCTTCAGTGATGATTTGATCTTCAAGCAAAAAATGTTTACACATTTTAATCAGGTTATGCAAACTGCAAATATTCTATTTCCTCACTTAGAGAAAAGTCTGTGCTGTATCTTTAAAAGACATATGGCATCATAATCATTTACGTTGCCATATTATTTAGTCAGCCTTTTTATTTTTAACTCTGGTCTGGACTCACACAGCTGAGAATCAGTCTCAGTGATTACGAGGATTTTGTTTTCTTGGTTTTCAGTTTGCTGTGTTTTTCCTCCTGCTCCACGCACCTGTCCTGAATCAGCCTCGTTAGTCCTTCCCTGCTCATCAGCTACCTCCCTGTTCTCCTGCCTAATCACCTCATTACCCTCACCTGAGCTTCTCCATCCTTCTCTCCACCTGCACTTCATCCCCTCGTCAGATCAGTTAGTATTTAAGTTCCTGCAAGAACCTTGAATGAAAAGCTGTTTCTTCAAGCAAGCTATTGTCTTTTCTCAGCAGAAATGGTGACCATGGTGATTACACCGTACATAAAGCACACAGGCAGCATGTGTTTACATCCCTGTGACGGGAGGGAATATAGAAATAAAAGAAAGGAGACAACAAAATTAGGGATATTTGTTTATCAAAACATCATTATTTTATCTGTAGCAGGAGGAAAACACTAAAAATGTTCATTTGCAGTCTGGAGATGCTCTTCATACTCTTCTATAGAGAAATATAATTGTTCTGGTCCTTCCTGTTGTTGAACTTTACTGTTTTACCAGAACGATTTTTTTCATGTCTGCAACATATTCTACACATGTAGACACTGAAGTTGTAGTGAAAGATGTCATGTTGCTGGTATGATGTCAGTATCACTCTCAACAGATCACTGTCTCCACTGTCCATTTTTTTGCTGAGAGCCGTACACATCACAAATTGTCTCTCTTGTCTCTCAATGACATATCTGCAATATGCGTGATGAAGTAAACGGCAGTGTGTATTTTTCCAACTGTGTAGTTTTTTAAGGTGCCAGTGCACATATATGTTGGTTATTTAAAGATACCACTTGTTTATAATTCCAATTATGTAGTTTCCTACGTGGATAGTGCATAGTTATTATAGTGACTGTTAAAAGGTACCCGACATATATTTTTGTGTGCTGCTTCTTAAAGGAACAGTGCATATATTTTCTGAAGTGTTTGTTTTGAAATTGCTGTGCAGAAATACGTTTGTTGTGAAGTTTGTTGAACATGTATGTATTTGCTTGTTCATTAAACTTCGGGGTTGACGCCAGCAACATCGTGTCCGCTTCATTTCTTTCTATCTCCTGTTACAGGTTTGTAACACTCACGTTGGTTGTGTGACCTGGTTGTGAGCCAAAGGAAGTTTATTTTGAAAAGATATTAGACATGTAATAAGCAGAAACAAAAGGGGCTTTCACACTGCTGCATGATGCCGCCAGACATTTTAAAGAGGGGGACGGCGGCAGAGAGGAAGTGGTTTAAAGCGGTTGCTGCTGACATGCACAAGCATTGATTTTTGCTCTGCCGTGCTGAGTTAACCATGTTCCACTTTGGCGGTTGCTGCCTGCCTGACCAGTTGATTAATGAGCATTGAGGAGGCATAAAGAAAACAAGATGGAGGAGTCTGATGCTGTTGGTGTCTGAATACCTGAAGTTATCGTGCCAGCAACCCAGAACAGAAACTAGGTTGGGGATAACTTGTCCTCCAAACTTCAGATGACTGGTGAATTGCCCAAATATGTAGAAATCTTTTGTCTTGCTAAAATATAGCTTCAAGCTAACTTGCACTTTTGCTAGTGTTCAACAAAGCACCTGCTTGTCATGGCAGCTGTGCATTGTAGCAGCGGCAGGCGCCATTTAAAACACTAAGCAGCGTTGAACATCCACAGCAGATGCTAGGGGGTATCTATAGTTTGAAATGTAAAGCCACTGACTGAGCTGCCATATCTGACGAGGTGGGAGTGAGAACAACTTGTGCAAAACAACTGTGTGTAGCACTTTTCTTTGTCATTCATGATGATAGGAATTATTAGTCTGTTGTGTGAACACAAGCAGATGTGCATTAACTGGCACCTCACCAGAGTTCTCAGATGAACCTGGCCGGGCCATGGGAAACTTGACGTCAAAGAAGTTCACCCTCCAAAATAAGTAACCTTTTTTTCCCCCTCCTCACTGGTCTGGCCCGCATTTTCATATTTCACTGGTATTTCCGGATGGCTCCCACATTTGCAAAATAAAGGCCATCAGAGTAATCATTATAATGTCGAACAATAAAAACTGGGGGAACTGAATGAAAGCTTGGAGAGGCTTGTTGACCTTTCAGAGCTAAACTGGTCCTGGCTTCTGTCTGTGCACTGCTGAGCCCATTGTGTTCCCAGACCTTATCATTGTGTTGCAGTTTCCTCTCCCTGCTGCGTGTGCGCACGTGCATGTGAGCGTATGAGTTGATGCGCGTGCGAGGGTCCTGTCCTTGTGTATAAATGTGTGTGTGTTTGTGTTTTAGTGAAGCCGGCCGGCGTACAACAAAGGTACAGAGGCTTGAAGAGTGATACATGCTGTTTCACACTTACAGGCCCCCTCTGTCTCTTACACACACACACACACACACACATGTACAGACAGAGTTGCTGATTTCAGTGTTTGAATCGAAGTTTAAGTTTTTTTTCAAGCGATTTGAGTTAACAGAATGCCTGAAAATCTGTACATCATTTGCTAAAAACATGGTAATTACCAAGGAAAGAAATCATCCTGTCGATCCTAATTTTTTTGCAGCTGTCATCATCATTCTCAAACGTTGACACAACAAATGTTGAAACTGACTAGTTTACACTTCTGCCTAAAAAGAGGCACAAACTGTCTGATGATACAGAACATAGTTACCCAGCAAACACTGAGACACTGAATGACTGTGGCTTGAAGGTCCAATCAAGGCGTCAAAAACAGGCACCTGTCTGTCAGCTGGCCATCCTTCCTGAGTGTCCAAGGAACATTGACGTACTACAAAATAATACTTCAAACTCTCCTGGGTGAAAGTCCTGTGCCCTCCCCATTCATTCACAACTTCCTGTATATTAACTTAGTCGATCTTTCTACTATGTCACCTGATTTCCTGGCAAAAAGCCCTGGTGGTGACCTCTCACACATGCGATCAAAGACAGCTTGGATAAAGACTTCCTGTACGTTCACACCAACAGTGACCAGAGCTTCCAAAGCGGTGGAAGTCATTCATTTTAAATGAGAGCCCGGCGACTTGGGCGCCTTGGGTGACCTGGTCATCAGCTGTGCGTCTTGGGCGACCAAAGCGACCAGAGCGGCTACGGAGGGGAGTTAAAACTGGTTTAACTTTATGTTAATGAGCTCTGACGTAGTTCAGCGACAACCAATCGGAATGCTAACGTGCTTCAATGAAGTGGGTCCCAGAGAACAAGCCATGTAACTTTGGTTCCTACAGCACACTTGTTCCCACAATGGATATCGAGAAGTTTATTACTTGCGTTTGTGCCCACTCAGTCCTTTATAATGTGTTGCTGTTCGGTTTCAGAGACCAAAATAAAAAGAATGAGGCTTGGGGCGGCGTCGCGGAGGTAGTTGGTTGGTCTGGTGAGTTTTAAAGTGTGTAATGTTTGTAATAGAGGAGAGAATTGCAGGCTAATGTTGCGACGTAGCATGCAAGTCTTCCTTGCTTGGTTTGAATGGGATGACATACGTTTTCTGTTTTCATTGACCAAACATAACTTTCTGTAGGTCAACTATGAGCTTTGTGACTGGACAGCAGCAAGCAGCAACTACGCTGCTTTCAAGCCAGTAGTCTCTTTGCGGCTCCTTTAAATTGACAAGCACGATCGAACGTTGAATGATTCTCGTGATGAGCGACTAGAGCGACCAAAGCTGCCACAGATATTTTTGACAGTCTGCTTCCGCGAGAGACTTTGCCTCTTTGGAAGCTTCTGGTGTGAACACACAGTTATAGCTTATGGGGTGCCGTTTGTAAAGTGGCTCACGCTAAAAATAACATCAACATTTTGCCATATTTTGCTTCAAAAAAATGTTGTGAATTTTTTAACATCACCTTTTACCACATTTTCAGCAATAATTTTTAACTTAGAAATATATTAAATAGTTAAATCTAAATATTAAATATGGCACCTAAATGTTAAATGATAAATCTAAATATTAAATCTAAATCTAAATGTTAAATCTAAATGTTAGTAGTTATTGTCACGCTAATGTATGTTCAAGTGTTCATTTCCCCCAATAAGTTGGTTTTAATTCGTTATTTGATTCTATAAACACAGTCTGACCATCTTGAGCTTTTATTTTGGTACTTCCGGTGACCGGCAGTGTGAATTTGCATATTAGCTAAATATTTAGTTTCACCCAGAACATTTAGATTTAACATTTAACATTTAGATTTAGATTTAGCATTTAGATTTAACATTTAGATTTAGCATTTAGATTTAACATTTAGATTTAGATTTAGATTTAATATTTAGATTTAACATTTAACATTTAGGTGCCACATTTAATATAAAGATTTAACTATTTAATATATTTCTAAGTTAACAAATATTGCTGTAAATGTGGTAAAAGGTAACGTTAAAAAATTCACAACACTTTTTTAAACATTGTTTGAAGCTAAATGTGGCAAAATGTTGATGTTATTTTCAGCATGAGCCACTTTACAAACAGCACCCCATAATCGCTCTTACAAACAATGATACAGAAAAATAATTTACATGTGGATATACAAAAAAATGGCATAAACCTATTTTTTCTATTTCATAAATGAGCATTGAGTAACACAAGTCTTTGGATGTGGAGTGGACATGAAAGTCAAAGATTCGAATCGTCAGTTGACTGAGGTTCTTGAGGCTGAGCAATCATTTGTCACTCAGTGTGTAGTGTACTTCTGGGTACATCTCGGTCCTCAGATGTAGCAGCAGAGGGAGCGCTCCTTGCTTTAATGCTGCTCTCTGATACAGGCAGCTGAGGACCCAGACTCGGGGTGAGTTCGATGGAGACAGCTGCCTGGAGGTAGAAAACCTTTGTCCTGTCGGACTCCAAGATAACAGTATCTTCTTTCTGTCTGCTTAGAAGTGGTGAATTTACAGCTCATGGCACCTTAATACGATGCAATCTCTGGCTTTTGTTTGATATCTAGTGTCTGCAAAAGTGTCCGTCGTTACCATATTTAGCATTGTCTATAAGATGTTGGTGTATGAAAAAATAACAGAAAAACATGCAGTTGCTTTTTCGTAACAATAATATGATCAGTATTTCCAGAAACATGTGAAAACAACGTAACCATCTGGCCATCTAACTCATAACCATTTTGTGCCAGGGACAAACCATTACCATCTGACCAGTGTTTGCTGGGTAAGGTAGTTATTTGGCGTGAACAGCATTACTAATAGAGAAGTGACAGAACTTCTGCTCCATTGTTTTGCCGGTCCAGTCAGAGAGACGGAGGGGAAATGACACAAAGTTGAAGGTATTTGAAAAACATTTAAGATTCGGTACTTTATTAGAGAACAGTTGGGTCTGCTGTCTCAGCCCGACCCGCTCTGTCAATGAATGTAAGTGCACAGAAAGCACACACACATGCACACACAGAGCTGGTCGATGTCACAGTGAGATCCAACAGTAAGAATTTTCTTCCCTCTGCATCACAGCTCAATCAGTGCTGTTACTAAACCCTACTGAAAAAAACCGAGTGTAACACTGAGGCTCATTCATAAAAGTTAATAGCTGATGAGAGCTGCAGTTATCAAAGTATTACTACAAGTCAGGAGTGAGTGACGGATTCTGCTTCCACCAGTCTGTCCCTGATGCTAAGAAGAAAGAGAACCTCTGCCTCCACCTGTTGCCCCCCCTCCTCTTCCTCCCCCCTCCTCTTCCTCCTCGACCTTCTCCACTGACCGGTGTAGGAGCGAGACGTCCTATGATGTCACGCTCAGCTCTGTTCTCTCAGACAATACACCCACACCTCCGGGGCTTCCCCTGCCCTGGCAACAGGGGGAGCTGTTGTGTCCTGGTGGTATGTGCGCTATGACTCATCGCCTCCTTTCTCCCACGCAGGACACACACGCAGTCGTTCACACACACAAATACTCAAGCAGCCGTACACAGCTGCTGTCAGCCCGAGCTCCATAGTGATACACACACACACAAATACACGGTGCATCACTGGGTATAGAGTGCAGTGCATGGACAAAAGGGACAGGGGCTACATGTAGGATGTGGGGGCGGACCGATGGAGATGTTGCCAGGGGCAACTGATATCCCAACACAGCTTTGACCCTGGTAGCGCCTGTGGCTTACTGAATCAATGGTAGTATTGATACACATGGAGAGAGTGAGACAACAGAGGAGAGAAACCAGAGAAGGACAGGGAAGGACGATGTGTGGGTGATTAGTTGCTGAGTCTGTGTGCTTTTAGTATTGCTGAGTTTACACGTGTTTGTGTGCTTTCATGATCATCCAACAAATGTAAATCCAATATTCAGGGAGCTTTAACATGAGGGACGCGGGCCCAGATCTGAGTACACTTGACCACAATGTCCAGTTTGTTTGACTAGTGTGAACACTGTGTACCGTACTTGGGCACGGTTCGTTGATCCGTGCCAGGGTCCACTTGAGGAGGTAGTCTCAAGTACCATTCATGTGTACTCGGGTACTTTCACATCAGGTGTGAAAACCAGCTGTACCAAAACACGGAAGTGGACGTCTATTTAATGCAAGAAGCACAGCAAGTAGAGTTCCAAAGGCATTTCTCAACACCAACTGTCTCCCCTGATGCGCACATGCATGCAGCACACGCCAGTCTCATCCTCTGAACTGCATGGTCCTGGGCAGGCTGTTCTCACAAACTGTTCATATAGTATTTTGAAAGGCTGCAAACACGTGACCAACGCACTAATGGCAGTAGGAAGCAGTCTCAAGTATGCTTGGAAGGAGACAGGTTGGGGTGGTGGATGGGTCACAAAACAGCTCCGTAACTTTTATTACGTAACTATATTTTATATGTTAACGTCATTAGCGGAATGCTAATTCGTAGGATATCACAGATTTTGAGAATATCATACAAACTGTTCCATGAGAATACGTTGCCCTGGGTGATAAAGTAGGGAGACAGGCGAGAGGGTTGTTCTTGCCATTGTCCTCAGTCGTATAAAGACTTCAAAGAAAAAGACTTGAACAGAGCAAAATTACAAACATGAAAGCTGAGCAACGGGAGTGGCGAAATTCTAGTCGCGCATGTTACAAATCAATAATATCTAATATGACAACGACACAGTCACGGTGCAAGAGGGTTCCTGGTTTGAATCCTGGGATGGGGGAGCCCTTCTGTGCACAGTTTGCATGTTCTCCCTGTGTCAGCGTGGGTTTCCTCCAGGTACTCCAGCTTCCTCCCACAGTCCAAAGACATGCAAATTGGGTTAACTGGTGACTAAACTGGCCGTAGGTGTGAATGTGAGTGTGAATGGTTGTCTGTCTCTGTCAGTACGTTTACATGCAGCTTGAGAAAATTTAATTATTGGCATCGGTTTACACAAAAATGATCCACTGAAAACAGAATTGTTTCTCATTTTTTTTTGAAAAAAGTTCTGCATTTAGACGACAACGTTTTGATAACAATCGCCGTGCACACAGATCCGCTTCCCTCTACAGAGTGGCGATGTATAAACAAACAAAATGGCAACTGCACAAATGTTTGTCTGGACGGACGGCGAGGTGGAGTTGCTGCAGTAAATCCACACTATGATAGCGAAGCATTAATAAATTCAACAGGGTGAGCAGCACAAGCAGAGCTCGGGAGTCCGCCATTGTTGTTGTGATGGTCGACTTTCCTGCACATGCCTAGTGACTGGAAGTGTAATGCGCATGTGCGAAAAGTCTCCGTTTTCAGAGGAACTGCATATTGCAAGTTTACATGACAACGGATTCCAAAAAATTGCACTCTGGAACCCGTTTTCAAAATGTTGCGTTTTCAGGCACCCAAAACGCCGCTGTCATGTAAACAATCGCCCAAAAGGCAACTAAAGTTTACCGTTTTCAGTTGAAATCGTTGTCATATAAACAGGACCTTAAATGCATGTAAACAGCTTAGTCCGACTGAAATTGGACTATCTGTAGCTCAACTAACACACCTAGACAATTCGAGTGAAAATCGAACTATTGCTGCATGTATCCACTCGGCATTCTACGCATGCACCACTTTTTCTTTCGCGGGCTTTCACCCGGAAGAAGAAGATGACGTGGCAGCAGTGCAGTAATTCCCGGAAAAACAAACAAACACCATGGCAACCGAGAAGCAGAAGTAGCACTTCTGGACGGGCGAGGAAATTACATTCATGCTCCGCCATCTTCATTCGCCGTTAGCTTCCTCTTCTGGTCAACCAGAACTAGTTCAATACGCACTATGTTAAAAAGGACACAGCACCACCTATTGAGGCGGAGTCAGATGTACTTGGTCAGAGATTCGATTATCGCTTCTGCATGTACACTCAGACAATACGAGAAGTCTGACTTCACTGATTAGCCGAGCTATGAGCTTAGCCCGACTACTGCGTGCATGTAAACGTACTGTGTGTGTCAGCCCTGTGATAGACTGGTGACCTGTCCAGGGTGTTCCCCGCCTAGTGTCAGCTAGGATAGGCTCCAGCCTCCTGAGACCCCTCACAGGATAAGTGGTTATGGAAAATGAATGAACGACTTCATGCTCCTTTTTTGCTTTTTTTTGTTTTGGTATCCACCAGCTGGCTCTTTAGCTGTTGCGCTACACTATGTTCACTGATTAGTTGCTACCCTTGTCTGTTTGTCATTTGCAGATAATCTACAACAAGTTTATCAAAGCTTTTTGCTTGAAATGGCAAAGTGCTGCCTGCTGCTAGACAGATGGCTGATGAAAGAGGTTAAACTAAACTGAAACATGTGGGTTGTGAAACCAAAACAGTGAGCTGAAAGATGCTAAAACACTTTTTTTTTTAAATATATAGAGCTACTGAGTAGCACAGCTTTAATCACATTACAAAAGACAAAGGAGTTTAATTAAAGTGGTGCAAATAGCTCATATAACAAAGCTGTAGCACACGTAGAGTCAGTATTTAGGGCAGAGCTGCTATCTTTCTCTAGAATCACTATGCATACAATGAGCTAGCATGAGGATATTCCTAACAATACACATATGCTATTGAAATCAGCTAAAGCTCATAAAAGAATGCTTGCAAAAATAAGCTGTGTTTTAGGTGTTGTCTGCAGTCGTCCATACACCCTGACATCCTGACAGTGGTTAAAGGATAAAGCTGTTCCATAGTAGGATGCTGCCAGGATCTATAGCTGATCTGCTGATGCTGGGGCCGATAAGAGAGTATCTACAACAAACCACCTCTGGCCATCAAAGCTATCCCACTATTGTTCCCCCACGCACAGGAAGCAAGGTTTGTTGTGTTATTGTTGGATGAGGGAGAAAGAGAGCGCGCTGGAATAAGGCCGTGTGTGTGTGTGTGTGGGTGTGGGTGTGGGTGTGGGTGTGAGACGCACTACAGTATGTGTGTGTGATTTATGTCTGTGCTTCAATATGCCAACAGTGTGTCATGCGTGTGTGTGTATGTGTGTGTGTGTGTGTATTGATCAGCGTGTTGTGTACAGCAGCGAGGGGAAACTATTGGTATGCTGTACCTGAGTCAGAGCGGAAGAGGAGTTAAAGCGGAACATGGAGCCGTGCAGGAAAACACCTGGGAGCTGAGGGAGAACAAACAAACCCAGAGGAGGGAAGAGGAAGAAGAGGGAGAGGAGAGGCAGGATGAGGAGGGGAATTAAACACGGATAGAGAGAGAGAGCCAGCCAGCAGCTGCTGCTGAAGCCATGTGGAGTCCAGGAAGAAGGCCGGGGAAGAGAGAATTCCGGTTTATACGTCAGTGTAGCATCATTGAGATTGAGCTGCTTTGGAAGAAATTAGTTTGTGTGTGACAACCATGTTGTTTTAAAACTAGTCCTAGGCATTCAGGTTGCTCTGTGGATCCAAATAAATACAGGCTTAGTGTTCTGCAGGTGGTCCACTTGCTTTAGTAATCAGAAAGTTGTGGCTAAATGTGAAAGTTCTACACCTCCTACAGACTGTGAGATTTGAGCAAACGTGTAAGTTTAGTACAGCTACACTGTGCGACAATGGTTCTAATAAACTCTGGTACGACATCAAGTTGGATGTATGCAGACTGTGTGATGACAGCGCCTACTGAATCACAGGCTACAACGTTCGATGAAATAGCTGCCCATACTGAGTGCGCAAGGATGCTGCACGGGTTATTACTTCTTCAACTATGAAGCACAACCTAGAGGGTCACCTTATTAAATAACCTTAAGTTTTGTGGGCACTATATACTGCGGTGTGTCTGTGTGTGTGTTTGCTAGCTGCTAGGTTGCTCATCTGGCAGCTGTAACTCCGCTGCTATTTCCTTCCATGTCTCGTACGTTTTTACGCGACTATGTTGAAAGCTGGAGGACACAACATACAGACAAGGCTTCTGTTGGCACAACTCCAAATGGTTTTCCTCTTTGCTGGAATCCCACACTTTTCTGTCCGTCTGTTTGTTGGGGTTTAGCGCCAGTGCGTCATTTCATGCTGCATTTCTATTGGTGGGTTAGTAGACGTAAGTGGTAACAGTAGTCACACAGTGACTGTCATCCCAAATTTCTGACACTGTGAGGATTTGATCCCAGGCTGTCTTTGATCGCAAGACCGTGACAACGGCCATCCTTGAGCCTCTCTCACTGTGTGACGTAGGACCACTGTTTTAGAGCCATGACCAAAAATATCGCCACGATTCTTTCACGTTGAAAGTAAACATAAAGCTACAGCAGTCTCATTCCCGTGAACACAATATCTCAAGAACGTGGTGAGGAGATGTCTTCAAGTTTGGCACAGATGTCCACTTGGACTTATGGAGCTTTTACAGATGTGCAAGTTACCCATGATACCATGGGCACTAACACTTCCCCCCATACCTACACTGCTGGCTTTGAACTTTAGGCCCATTTCCACTGAAGAAGTTCCTGGTACTATTTGGGGGGCAGGAACTACTACAAGAACGTCCTCTCGCTCGGCCCTCTCAACCATTGTGTCTCCACTGAGAGCGGAGTACGAGGAAGGTTCCTGTAAAGTTACGGGCTCTGGATGTGATGTAATCGTTGCGCGACCATTTACCGGGGCGACGTAGGGACGCTGTTAGCTGTTAGCCCTTAGCGGTGTCTGTAATAACTCAGTAAATGGCCCGTGAAAAAAAATATTTTTTCCAGCAGATGTCTTATTTACAACATGATTGAGCTAAATGGAGTAGTTTAATGTCGTATCCGACAATGGGAGGCTTTTAACAGATGACGTCCTGATGTTAGCGCTGCTGCTGTTAGCTGTCCTTGTCAGCTGATGCTTTCTAGACATCGTGATTTCCCAAAACTGAATAAATACCACACATAGCAACACAAAACTGCTTTGCTAGCTCAATCATGTTGTAACTAAGATATCCACCGGAAAAAATATTTTTTTCACGGGCCATTTAGTGAGTTTTTTTTACATGGCGGCAGAAGCTATATGAACGAGCTAACCCTCGTCTGCTGAGTTTTAAAAATGCCGGCTATTTTGTTGCTTTCTGTTGACGTCACATCCCGCCTTGAGTATATCCAGTCAGCACCTAGTAAATCCCAAGCCCTAGCCAGGAGTTTCTCGGGGCCGTTCTGAGTACCTACTCCGCGGCAGGGACTTGTTTAGCCCCCGTAAAAGTTCCGGAACTCTGTCCTTTGGGGGTGGTTCCTGTGGTGGAGACACGCACCAACGGCCCCGGCCCCGTAAAATTACCCCGAAGTTCCTGCGGTGGAAACGGGCCTTTTGTGATGGTAAGACCCCGGATGGTCCTTTTTCTCCTCGTGGTCCACGATTACCAAAAAACAATCTGAAATGTGGACTCATCAGACCACAGCACACTTTTTCCACTTTGTGTCAGTCCATCCCAGGTGAGCTCGGGCTCAGAGAACTAGGCAACTAAGCTTTCACTTTGTATGTTACAGTATAAACTTGATTTTTTAAGATGCAGCGACAAACTGTGTTTACTCACAATGGCTTTCCAGAGTGTTCCTGAACCCATGTCGTAATATCCTTTATACAGTTATGTTGGATTTCAATGCAGTGCCACCTGAGAGATCAGAGGTCATGGCAATTAATACTGTTTTTTAGCCTTGCCCCTTATGTGCAGAGATTTCTCCAGATTCTCTGAACTGTTTGATGATGATATGGATTGTAGATGGTAAAATCTATAAATCCCTTGCAAATATTGCTCTTAACTACTGGACTTTTTGCCCATGCAGTTTTTCACAAAGTGGTGAAATATCTTGTCTTTATACTGTATTTAATCGAATGTATGTTGAAATGAATCAGCAGATCATTGCATAGTTTTTATTTTACACAGTGTCCTCACCTTTTTTGGAATCGGGGTTGTACAATACAAAATGAGAACAGGAATAATGATGACAATAATTTTGTTGACTAAAACAAGAATCAGACTGGCACAAAGTAACACAGACACAAAGCATAGACTGGTCCCTCCTAAGAAAACAGGGCGCACAGAGGCCCTGCTCTGTTGTAGTCGTCCAGACATCACATCCTTGACACAGTTCCCTGGCTGCCATGCAGCTGAACTGGGCCACTCCAAAGTTTCTTCCCACTCTGTCTCTGCAGATGGCATTGTTTTCAGACACAATTTTCATTGTATCTGGAGTAGGAGGGGATGGAAATCACTGTTGCAGTAGACGCCAAGCGTTTTTGTACTCAACGACCCTCACTGGCAGTCGAGAGTCAGTCGCAGGTCTTCTTGCCTGGCTGCTACCCCCCCTCTCCACCCCTCCCACCCCTGTCTTCTGGGAGGTAAAGCCTGGATTTCCCCGTTTCCACTCTCCCTAGCTCTTTAACAACTAACGCCTCGCTCTCACCCTCTCATTTAGCACCACTCCTCTCATTTCCTCTCCTCCCCTGTTAAACCATTATGTCCTTTTATTCAAGAAGCTTCCTCCTCCCCTTTTCCTCTGTGCCTACCTGCTCCGGACCTGTCCTCCTGGCACTTAATATTGATCTAATTCCTCCTTCATTTTTCACTGCGCCAGCTCCATCTCACCAAAATCTCATCTTCACAACCTCAGTACTGCCTTAATCCTAGAAAAATATGCACAGCCTTGGCTTTAAATGTGGTTTCAAGGTGTATACGCTTGTGTGAGTGTGTATCCTCTTCACTCTCTGCCTCATTTCTTACCCAGAATGTTTTTCTTTTTACCTCCAATGACCTAGATAGAAAGTGGAAACACTGCCTGCTCTTTTCCGTCTCCTCTCTCGCCTCGCCACCCCCAAATCCATCAAAAGTAATTACTTTTATAATGTAATAAGCAGGTACAGCAGAGATATTTAAGGCATTTTCGGATGCAGTTTGGTATTCACTGAGTGTTCCCCCTGCACCGCTACTGTTCTGTCTGGACCTGTCTGATTGTTCACTTTGATTACAGGGTCCTCGGCTCAACTTAAGTATTAAAACTTCCTACTAAGCACGTGTGAGATACCGTATGGAGTACAGGGACTGACTACAGTATATGGGTGTAGCTGTGAGTGCAGGTGTGTGTGTAAAAGCCTTCCAAGAATCTGCGCAGAGGACTTGACATCTGTGTAATTTATGGCGCACTAAGGATTTTCAACTTTCGGTGAGCAGCTGCATGGCAAAGCAACAAAGGGAAGCGCTACCAAATTACAAAGGTGTCAAGCGTGGGTGTGCCAAGTTAATTACCTGCAGCCTCCTGACCTTTTGTTTTATGTCTTTTTCAGTGGATCTTTAGAGTCTTTATCTTCCAGTTAATGGACTAACAGATTCATGCGGCACATTGAGGTGCTGGGAGATAATACCGAGGAGGCCTGTGTGTGGAATTTAAAAGCAGGTGTTGATTTTATGTTTCGTAAAAAGTGAAGCGGTGTCAGTATGTCAACAGTCTAAGGACAAAATTATATCTTCTAGATTAAAGCTAGTTTAACAAATGAACATCTATCTGTTTTTCTAACCTCAATTTTAAAGCTCAAGTGTGGGACTTTTACATATGAATGAACGTCCATTACATTCAAGCCCTCACCAAACAAGTTCACACAAAGATGATTAAGCTGATCGCTGCCAGGGAAATCTCTCTGTATTTTGCAGTTTACTGAAGTTGTGGTGTTTGGTGTCTGTGGCGACTTTCTTGCACTGATGAACAGGAAGTGATGTTTTTTACATCAACCAGCCTGCGTGAAAAGGGGACAGGAAGTGGGGAGAGATCATTGTGAAGGAGCAGCAGGCGGAGTATAGTGGAGGCGGTGGAAAATTCTAAAAGCCCAGACACATCAAACTGACAAAGAACTAGCAGCGACACATGTTGACTGTTGTGTTGCTTCATGTCGCCTGTGTCTTGGGAAAAAAGTCGCACTTGAAGACACCATAAAGACTACAGCCAAAGGCCAGCTAGCACGTACATTCTATGCCCGAGTGAAAGGAAATGATTGCCAACCAGCAGTCAGAGATGGACTACATTCATCATTTTACGGATTCAAGACACTTAATAGCTGGTTAGCACATCACCAAAACAACCGATGTTAAAGTGCTAAGGGTTTTTACCATACGCCAGTTAACAAGCGAACAGTTTATGCTAAAGAGCTCCAGGATTAAAAAAATAATCTAGTAGAGTTTGGTTTAAAGTCTATACCACTTTCTAGGATGTTGGGAAGTGGGTGAACTCGACACTTGAGGAGTCAGGTCCAAAAACCGTAAGGTATGTTCGTGAATAATTTTTGATAGGAAGGTGGTATAGATTTGAAATCAAGCTCTACCTCCCCATTTTCGGCCCTTCCGCACTGATAGAGCTCACCCCCAACCTTCTAGGATGTCGGGAAGTGGGTGAACTCGACACTTGAGGAATCACATCCAAAAGGGGAAGGTATGTTCACGAATAACTTTTAATAGGAAGGTCATACTAACTGGCTCTGCTGTCTCACACTAGGCGCTACTCTTGTGCCTTTTTTTGTGCCAGCTTTCAGCACAGCAGAAGGTTGCATCTGAGGTTGCTAAGCAACCTTAACATACATCGTATAGCTTAGAGTAAAAAAATTGAATTTCCCCTCAGGGGGATTAATAAAGTATATAAAATTTAAAGGCGCCGTATGTAAGAATGTGGCCAAAACGGTTACTGCACTCAAATTCAAAATACTGCCACGAGTCGTGTCTGCCCCCCGTTCGAGCAAGTCCGGCCTCTCTGCTGCTAACGCTGCTGCCGGGATACAGCGGAGGAGAAGCCAGCTGCTAATGCTATGTACCGGGACACTGCTAATGCTGCTTACTGTGCTGCTAACGTTTGTTTCTCAAAAAAATTAGTCGGGTCAATGACCCACCTGCACATGGGCTACAATGTGTGACTGAAAATGAATAACAGTTGAAAGTATTTGAAATGTCCATCCCCGTCTAGCTATGATGCTAGTTAGCCAACTTTTGCTAAAGCTTACCTGTCGAGGAGAAGAGTAGCCACTTCGACATCCGATTTCAAATTCTTCTACACTTTCAACCGTCTCGAGTTTTGTCTTGGCGTTTTTGGGAATCATAACGAGGTCGTTTGGGTTTAGTCGCTCAGTCGTAACTACTGGCAACCCGGATGCTGAGACTCTACTGACTGCGTGACTGGTAGACGGCGGTGGGTGGCGCAACAGGCCAAAATACAAATTCAAAACATAAACATGATTTGTGAACCGTAAAATTTTGACTCCTGAATGACTGCTGAGCGTGGCCACTTCCTGTGTCTGCCCTTTCAAATTAAATTCCCACATGGTCCAGGCATATAGGTTTGGATTTATTTTGACAAGGTGCAGCTCCTAATAGAGCTTCATGTTTTGTTTTGTTTTCTCCGATTAAGCGATCAAATCTTGCCGACTAATGACCTTTCTAGTTGACTAACGTTTGATTGATTACTAGGGGGCAGCCCTAGACATTGCTTTACTAATTATTCAGTAATTTAAACAGCTCCAGAACCTACATTAAAGTGTCACATGTTCTCTACTGAACACGTGTAAAAAAACTACTGTACTTACAATTAACACACCTTAGGTTCCTTATTTAGTCTTATTTCCTTGATCAAGATACAACTTGTGTATCCATTTCCCATTTTTATCATGGCCCCCATGGGTCTGTTTATGACAGTTAGAACAACAATGTCAAATCTTTCATAAAGTCGGAGAACGTCACGTCCTCTGTTCCAGGATGTGCACATGTGTCAGCTACAGACTACACGGCTGAGGTCCACAGGTTTACAAAAGAGAACATGTCACCAGAGAGTTGACGACAAAAGTCCTCAACCAAAGATAACAAGAAAAGAGTTTATCTGAAATCTGTTTGAAAAGATCCTGTGAAGGAATTTAATAAGAACAGGATCAATTAATAAACACACAACACACATACTGTACAGTTGTCCTGCTCTCTGAGAGGAATACCAGATGACGGACCATGACACACTCAGCACAACGTCATCAGGAAGCAACCTTGTAAACAGGAACGACTGGGAGGAGGCTCAAACACTTTGCAGAGAAGAACGTAAAGGAACAAAGTTCACGGAGGCATTTATAGATTGACCATTACAAATACACCTGTAATCCTGTCTCCCTCCTCCCTTTTCTAATTCTGTTTCCCTTTCTATTTCTGTTATGTGTTGAACCCCGCCGGCCTTCTTGTCTTCTGTCTGACACACCGCCTCCTGTTACTCCATCATGTGCTCGACTGTCTCACCGTCTCCTTTGCATTACCTTTGGTCAAAATTCACATGTCAAGAATTATAATATATCATAGCCATTTAGCAACTGTCAATGCATTTCAAGTATTATTTTGTTATTCCGTATTATATCTTGAAATGATTAAAAACTGAGTTGACAGTAGCCCCACTCAGGTCTTAAATGCCATGCTAGCAGCTCTATCAGGCTGTAGGCTAAATGCTAACTCTAGCATGCTAACATGATGATGTTTACAAGGTATTATGATTAACATGATCATCACATGGATGTATGAAGAGAACTGGATATGGCCTTGGAAGGGGGTTCCTGTTTATTCATATGAAAGTTGCTTAGTGGTGCAAAAAACCATAGGAAAAGTCTTCTATTGGACAGAATGGATCAAAGCTTGATAGTGAAATGGTTCATTCTGCAGTTATGATGCTCAAAAAAAAAGTTTCAACAGATTTTCAGATTTCATCAAAATCCTGATGTTGGACTCACTTCGAAAGTCATCAAAATCCAGTGCTTGGTCAGTGACTTCCGGCGTCACACACCGATGAAAAAGCTGTCTTTTTACGTCAGCATGACACATGGCTGGTCACCGTTATCATTTAATGGCATCAGGGATTGTTGGGGGAAAACGCAGCAGGACAACAACAAAAGTTAACGTTTCAGAAGTCCGAGAAGGGTGGGTGGGAGAGGTAGTGGATGGGTCCAACAACCACAGACAGTCAACTGGGAGGCCAGTGTTTGCTACCTGCAAGACTGTAAAGCCAAACCTTGGTCTCATTTTCTAAACCCAACTGTGCTTTTGTTGCCCAAACCTAACCACATGCATATTGGCAAAACGTAACCATGTGCGTTTGACAACAATTCATGGTGTGAAACTGACATAGTGCTTTTATTTTGAAAGAAACTGTATGTGAATGTTAAATTTCCTGTGAAAACCGAAGTGTATTTTGATAGAAGACAATGCATGTAACAGGCAAAACTTGACACAGCGTCACCAACCAACGCACCCAGGGTACCTTTCACCTTGTATCTCGACGTAGAAAGTCCATGACCAAACGTCAATACGTGACGAGGTCGGAGTGAGAATGTGTTGGTCTCGGACATCTGACGGAGCTGGAAGTTGTGATTCCACATTTGGCCACTATGTCAGATTAGCTTCAAGGCCATTTTGCTGTTCTTTGGAGCTAATAGCATGTAACACCAACACCACTTTCACTTCATATCATGCAGGTTCCCAGCTGGCACAGGACGTCAATATGGCGATAGAGAAGCGTAAGACTCTTACACTGGACTGAAATTGTGGTTGGAATGAAAATGGGGTTGATGATATTTTAAACGTCTAGAGATGTCAGAATTTCATTGTGCGAGGATGTTAAAATTATAACCCAGCAGATGCCGTCAGGATGACGTTGGCATAAGATGTTTAGAAGACTTTGGATTTTGGCTACTTAACGACAAAGCTTAAAACCAACGAAATATCAATGTCATCGGTCATCAGTATTCTATTCCAAATTGATGTTCGTACTAGACGTCCTGACATTGAATTTTGGTCACCTCACGTCACAACCTAAACTCAATTAAATATCAATGTCTAGGAAAGGTAGTATCAGCATGGTCACTACCTGGAGCTCGCATAAACGGAGCCTGGGTTTGTTGAAGGTGGCAGTGTTGTTTGGGCTGAGAAAGCCTGTGAGTTTATCTTCTCTATCTCCTTTAACTTCAGCTTATATTGGCGTTATGATATGTAGCATATGAAATAGAGTATGGTGAATGTGCTAGGAAAGGTAGTATCAGCACGGTCACTACCTGGAGCTCGCATAAACGGAGCCTGGGTTTGCTGAAGGTGGCAGTGCTGTTTGGGCTGAGAAAGCCTGTGAGTTTATCTTCTCTATCTCCTTTAACTTTAGCTTATATTGGAGTTATGATATGTAGCATGTGAAATAGAGTATGGTGAATGTGCTAGGAAAGGTAGTATCAGCACGGTCACTACCTAGAGCTCGCATGAATGGAGTCTGGGTTTAGTTGAACATGGCAGTGCTGCTTGGGCTGAGAAAGCCTGTGGGTTTATCTTCTCTATCTCCTTTAACTTTAGCTTATATTGGAGTTATGCTATGTAGCGTGTGAAATAGAGTATGGTGAATGTGCTAGGAAAGGTAGTATCGGCACGGTTACTACCTGGAGCTCGCATGAATGGAGCCTGGGTTTGTTGAAGGTGGCAGTGGTGTTTGGGCTGAGAAAGCCTGTGAGTTTATCTTCTCTATCTCCTTTAACTTCAGCTTATATTGGAGTTATAATATGTAGCATGTGAAATAGAGTATGGTGAATGTGCTAGGAAAGGTAGTATCAGCACGGTCACTACCTGGAGCTTGCATAAACGGAGCCTGGGTTTGTTGAAGGTGGCAGTGCTGTTTGGGCTGAGAAAGCCATGTGTAAGTAAGGTAAAGGAGGTTGTTGGGTTGGTGCGGGGAGCAGTGAGACCTGGCATTAGGGGAGTGTCTCTGGGACGCCAGAGATCACTGTCTAGCCTCCTGGAGGTGTCGTGGGACAAACTAGACGAAACACTGGTGAAAGGAGGTTCCCATCTGATGACCCCAAAGATGTGCTAGTTATCACTGCTCACTGGTCTGTATAGTTAAGCCTTGCCATAATAGCTTAACATAGGGCTTAGGAGGTTATTCACTGAGTGCTGATCCTTTATCTAGAGCACAAACTTCTTGTGTTTATTTGAATGATATTTCAATCTGTACCAAAATGATGGGCCGACCAGCTATTCCTAGAGCCATACTGCTGCCAAAAACAAATATGCTCATTGAGTAGAAAAATAGTGGTCATGAAATCCAATTTAATATATTTGCAAACAATTTTTTGAGCATTATATTTGCTTTTTATCCTTCAAAGTTTGTGCTGATACTTGCAGTTTTAATCTGCAGTGTGGCCTTTGAAATTGTGCAACTAGCCAGTGAGTGGGCTCAGTGCTGATAGATGTGGCTTATTGACAAGCTGGCACATGTACATAAAGGCTTAGACTCATGCACGCTTGAATGGCAGCCTTAAATTCACTGCAGTATTCATTAATATAATACTGGAGTGTTTGAGGATAAATGTCAGAGTGAGAATAAATCACTTAGAGGACAGAGGTAATTTATTAGCGCATGGCGATACCAATTACACAGCTATTCGCAGTACAGTAGGCCTGTGGTATTCATTAGAGCAGTTTGGGTACAGTAGACAGCAGGGAAGTCCCCTGTGAACCGGGACAGGGAGGGGAGGCTGGCAGAGGAATGCTGCTGTATACAGCCTCTTGGAGCTGAACAAAACCAGGCATTCCTCATGGAGGTGTTTATACTCTGCAGCGTGGTGTGGTCCATCCTCACTGGATTTGTTAGCGTCTAAATAATGTCAGCGTCAGCAGCAAACTCATCCAACAGAAATAATTTGTAAAAGAAATATTGACACAGTGTGAACAGTTTGGTTTGGCCCTTTGTAGGAAATAGAACATACTGTACACCCCATGTTGGCATAGAATTTGCTGACGACACTGAGATAATGAGAATCTAAACAATATTAGAAATACAATTAAAACACATTTTTGTTACATTTTGTAATCTGCATAAACCATTTTTGCAGTGTGGTGACATTTGCAAACAATAATAACAACAACAGTAGGATGGGCTGTCAGAAATGTGCAATGTAGAATTCATGTTATTTCTCCACAGTATATTTTCCTTTAGACTTATGCAACATTATATAACAAGCTTTCTCTACTTTTCTCTGATCAATCAGAGCCAGAAAACATGTTTTGACTGATGCTAATATTTTGGCTCAGCATTGACACCCCTTAGAAGTCAGTGCTGTGTGTAACAGACACCTTGATACAGTA
Organism: Epinephelus lanceolatus; assembly: GCF_041903045.1. Taxonomy (NCBI): domain Eukaryota; kingdom Metazoa; phylum Chordata; class Actinopteri; order Perciformes; family Serranidae; genus Epinephelus; species Epinephelus lanceolatus. The sequence goes on from NC_135751.1 coordinate 37,067,708, forward strand.
TGAGTCAGTATACGACTTTATCATGCAAATAACTGTACATATTTGTCATGTTTACTTATTCTATTGATGTATGTATTGTGATTAAATTTCACACTTAAAGCCTCAGTGCAGTGATGATATATATTATTTTATTTTATTTTATTTCTAATTAAATTTAATTTAATTTACGTCCATATCCTTGTGTATGGAATAAATAAGCTACATAAGTTTATAAAACCCTTTACACTATGCAAAATGTGTTTACTGCACCACTTAAAACATGTTGGTACAGTTATGTGGGACGGACCAAGTGCCAGCCCAGTCGCCAGAAGAACATATTGGCATTGAAAGTTTCTGCAAACCATGAATACATTACATTTGTACATTTCATATGTATCATATCAGCGTTTCTAAAGTGACGTAGTGTATGAGCTGACTTTGTCACTGAGAGGTTGAGAGGAAGGTGGATGGTGTGACATCTAAGCAAAACCACTGCAGACCAGTGTTTGAGACCAACAAACAAAGGTGTTGTGTTTCCAGCAGGTTTTTAGTCACCACACAGGGATGTATATTAGTGCCCTGTCATCATTTTTCCACTGGTTGTTTTTTACTGAGACATTGCTGCATTTCTAGGGGGAATTGTGTTGCCAAAAGCAGGTACTTTATGCCAAAACATGATCTCATCCTAACCATAACCAAGTTGTTTTTGTGCCTAAACCTAAGTTTCAGCGTACCCACTACATAATAATGTACAACATATCTATGGTTTGCTGAAATCTACAATGCCAACATTTTTCTGCTGATTGAAGTTAAGAGTACAGACAGGTCAACCTGGTCTCACTCCCAACTCATCAAATACTGACACTTCATCAGTCAGACACTGGCAGCAAATGCAGAAACAGGTTCTGACACCCTGAGTAACTGCTGTACTTTACAGAACGGGAAACACCACATTGCAGAGGTTCCATGGTGTAATGGTTAGCACTTTGGACTCTGAATCCAGCGATCCGAGTTCAAATCTCGGTGGAACCTGCATTATGACCACAGTATAGGTTAAAGTTTGGAAATAAACTCCTGACAGCAGGTCTTACACTCTTGGAATGTTGCTGTTGTTGGTAACACTGCAACACAAAAGTCAGCAGTTCTCTCTATTATACAGGCGCCCAGTGGCTTAGTGGGTAGAGCAGGTGTCCCATACATGAAGGCAATGTCTTTGCCGCAGCAGCAGCCGCAGCAGCCGCAGCAGCCACAGGCTCAATTCCGGCCTGCAACCCTACCAAGGAGCACCACAGCACACCACAGGAGCAGTCTGTTTTTTCCACCATTTTAGTTCATTTTTACTAACTCTTGTTCTTGTCTTACTCCTATTTTTACTCTATTAGGCACTGGTTTTTGCTTCTTGCTCCTTGAAAACACTTATATCTTGTATATTTGTATATATTGCCAGATATTTAATAATCTAATGTTCTAAAACTGGGCCGCTGACCTGGAGAGCCCACTAGTTGTCTGGTTGTCTGGTTGTGAATCGATCAAATTGTTGTTAGTGTACTTAGTGTTACTGTATTTGAAGCATTCACTCGCACAAGAATTTCCTTAATAAAGGATAAATAAAGTTCTATTGAGTTGAAATTGAATGAGGCAGGTGGGAGGTCAGGTGAATGGGTAAATCAATCTCCAGATTTTCACCTGGGAGACTGTTAGTGTCACTGCTAGTGAGGTATGTCAGGTGAAAACTAACCATGCACTTTTGTTGCCTGAACCCAAGGAAGTAAACCTAAAATTTAAGTTTTTTTTTTAACCTGTGTTCTGTGCACATTTAACAAGCAGAACTGTACACTTCCTGTGGAAAAAGGAAGTTTATTTTGAAAAGACACAATGCATGTAACAAGCATAAATTGCGCCATTCCTGAATGTCCAACACAGTTGCTGGTGTCATAGTTTAGGGGTGCTTTCACACCTGCCCTGTTTGGTTCGGTCCAATCGAACTTAAGTTTGTTTGCCCCTCAGTGCGGTACGTTTGGGCAGGTGTGAACACAGCAATCACACTCAGGTGTGCACCAAAACAACCGTACTGAGACCTTCTTGAAGAGGTGGTCTCAGTCCGGTTACAAACGAACTCTGGTGCGGTTGGTTTGTGGTGAGAAGGTGTTCCGACCTGGATGTGAAGCAACTGCAGTCACATGACACATTGTTTGGGTTAAACATGAGCATGTTACAGTCCTGGAGGATTATTAATGTGCACCTCCTCCTGTACTGCCTTAATATGCACATTCAGCACATCCAATGCATCAAAACATTGTTTTCTAGTTGGAGCCGCGCCTCGTTTTCAAACTAGATGGTTTGACTAAAATGAACAATGACAGCAATATAGTCCACGATGAGCAGCGCTAAAATCAACCTGCGTAGTTGTCCCTCCATTGTGACATTAGAAAGTGTCACATTTATCTTGCAAGTGTTCTCTTCTTCAACGTTTGCTTTACTTCCTGGATTTTTGACCAATCAAGAGCAGCTTTCTCACACAAGGCATCTGATCTGGTCCACTTGTAAATGCTGCCGTGAGAACACGAACCAACTCTAGGCAATTATACAACTTTGGAACCAAATGAGTCCCTGATTCAGACCAAAGGAGACGACTCTAGAGCTGAAAGCACCCTAAGGTGTAGAGCCGCTGACCAAGCAATGGTATTTGACAGGTTGCTGGTGAGAATGTGACGGACGAGTAGGACAGGAGAGTCCATATCAGCTGTGAGAGTTACATGGCTGTAAATTAGCCTCAGCCACAACATCGGGGGGGGCGGCTGTTGGCTCTCATCCAGAGGCACCGTGAGAGAAACTGACTGACTCTGTGTGCTCTTCTCTCAGACGTGCACCCTGATATATTTCCACATAGATTTGCTGAGGCTTTTTTTATCAGCCAGTTTTTTTGTTTGTCTTTTCTGTGTTTCAATCTATTCTGCTACTTTGCATATCTCAGTGTTTCCCTCTCTGTCTGTCTGTCTTTCCTTTTCTTTACCGTCCTCTCTCTCCGTCCTTGTCTCAGTGGAGTGCATTCCGATAATTCCTCACTGTCAGTCTCTGTCGCTCTCACTCATTCAGACCCATTCGTTAGATGCTGTTGACAGATCCTCGCTGAGACATGAAGGCCTTGAACGGCTTTAACTCTGCCAAACTGATCACTGGTCAATCATTAGAAAGGTCCCACATCTAAGTTATGTTATTTCATGTTATTTCCGTGACGTATTTTAATCATATTTTTAGCTTATGCTGTTGCTTAATATGAATAAATCAGCCTCTGCACCTGAATCCACCCCTGTTTCCTCTTTTGATGTGATTCAGGCACATTCCTCTTCCCAGGATCGAGAAACCTGAGAGCCAGGGTGAGCGGTCATACTGCCAGCTCGAGGGGCCAACTAATGACTTCCCATTAGTCCATTTGGTCTACACGATCCTCTATTATCTCAGAGACACGCGCTGGAGAGAGTCTATCCCCACGACTAATCGAGGGTCAATCGTCTCCCCTCTTAACTCTGATGCATGTGACAGCAGCCCAAAGTGCACCTCTGCACACACACGTGCACCCATGGTCCTTTTGTACAATACAAATACAGTACATTCATGTTTTTTGTCTAGAAAAGCTGACCGTGGGGGGGAGAACCCAGCTATGCGATTACTGCGTCAAATTAACCACTGAAGCTTTTCAGCCAACGACGGAAAAAACACAGGAAATCAAATGGCATCATTGTTCAGATAGGAGATTGGTTCAGGGTGCTGTGACCTTCTCCGGATCTTCTGAAAAGCTCTTAAATATTTGAGCGAGTGCTGTCATTTCTCACTCAATTGTTAAGCATAGAAGGCCCTCTGTCCTCCGTTCATGGTGAAACTGGTTGTCGGCTCGGGACAGTGAGCGTGTGTGTGTGTGAGCCAATATTTGAGGGGGTGTGATCTGCTCCACACAACAGTGCTTCAGCGTGTGTGAATGGTCCTCATGGGCAATTTCATTGAGTCTGTGTGTACTTCTGTGTGTGTATACAGAATTTAACTTTCCTAAGATTCATGCATACGTGCAGCTGTAGGCACACACCCTCACACGCATACTTGCACGGGTGCATATACAGTATTTTTATGTTTCTTATTAAGCCGTCGTCTTTGTAGAAGATGATGGATGGCGTTCTCTCTGTGGGATTGTGGTGAGATGTTACAGTCGCAGGTGTGAGTGTGTGTCTGTGAGAGAAACTCCGCTATAGTGCGAAACGAATGCAGCTCCCAGTGGGAAAATCCCTACCTCTAGTCAAGAACCTGCTTCCCCCCTCCTCATCCTCCTCTTCCTTCTCCTCCTCCTCCTTTTCCCTTTCTCCTTAGAACTCAAACACACCACACACGCATGTTTTTGGAGCCACAACCTGAGAATGAGATAAAATATGTTTTGACGTGTACAGGGCTGTAAAACTGGCAACACTAATGGCATAGGTGAGAGGAAGATCATTATCAGAAACCCTTAAATTTAGTTGTCTTTTCCAAAATGTTAAGCTCAGCTGCTGGCATAGAGATCACATTATTACGTAAGAGTATTATGGTAAAGCATCAGGGGAAAAAAATAAAAGGAGAAGACTTAAAAAAAATTGCATTATGAAAATAAAGTCAAAAAGTTGAGAATAAAGTCAAACTTCTAATATTAGAGCCAGGCATAAGAAATGATCACTGCCTTGTGGTTGTATTCCTCTGCGAACTAATCAAGTTGCACTTACAGTTTACATCCATGTCTGTGAAGATTTGCAGATCGTTATGATGTCACGGTGAAGTTGACATTTTATATCCAAAAGGTCAAAGGTCATCACATCATCATTTTATCCTATCAGACATTTGTGTGAAGTTTTATCCTAATCAGTGTATGAATCCTGAAGTTATGGCCAAAAACATGTTTTGTGAGGTCACCATGACCTTGACCTTGACCTTTGACCTTTGACCATCAAATTCTAATCAGTTCATCACTGAGTCCAAATAGACGTTTGCACCAAATTTGGAGAAATTCTCTCAAGGCTGCCTTGAGATATCATCATGTTCATGACAATGTAAAAAAAAACGTGAGGTCACAGTGACCTTTGACCCGTGACCACCAAAATCTGATTCAGTTTCAGTTTTAATTTCACTTATAAAGCCAAGTATCACAAATCACAATTTGCCCCAGAGGGCTTTAAAGCATACGACATCCCTCCGTCCTTGGACCCTCACAGCGGATAAGGAAAAACTCCCCAAAAAACCCTTTAACGGGGAAAATCAGTTCATTGTTGAATCCAGGCGAACGTTTGTGCCCAATGTTATGGAATTCCCTCCAGGCTGCCTCTCTACAAAATGCCTTGTGTAGTCCGAATTGAAGCTGTTATATCAAAGCCACCAGACTCTGCTGACAAGAACTGAATAACACATTAATTAATTAATTAATAAGCATATAAGGTAAAGCAGTGCAGATATTCAAATATATTGTATGCATACACTGATACTGATTAAGATGACAGCAAAGCAACACAGAACATAAAACTAGAAAAGCACTCAGAGTGCAGACCTCCACCAAGTAGGTGATTCCCCCCCCCCCCCCGCGTCAGATTTTGCAGCCTGCATCACAGTTAGGTTATTTGCATCACTATCATTATTAGGTTATATATGCCTTCACCATGGAGACACTGTGGTGTATTTTATTTTGTACCAACACAGAATATAATATGTTTTTTTGTATTTTTCACTTTCGTTTTTTCCAACACAGAACATTAATTTCAACTTTAGAATTACAATATTTAGCAAGTAGAACAAGACGTGCTTTCTGGCCACCAGATGGCGTTATTTTCACCGTCTTTAGAAATTGGAATAGATAGACTATATTTATTATTATTTTATCCATTTTGCTTCAACCGATCACCACCAAAACTGTATCATCTGTTCCTTGTCCCATTATCCACCTTTCCTGCAAATTTCATCAAAATCCGTTCATAACTTTTTGAGTTATTTTGCAGACAAACAGACCAACGCCGGCGAAAACATAACCTCCTTGGTGGGGGTAATAAGCACAGCAGAAATATCAGAAACATTACATATCTCTGTAGTTGTAATCAACTGCCAGTTGTCTACCCAGAAGTGATTGCTGCTGTTAGCATGACGTAATGGTGATTTGCTCTATTGGGACCTCTTCCATCTTTATACAACCTTACGCGAACTTTGACACTTGTACGCCACCTTACTTCCTCCCCTGCTCCTGTAATAATTAGTACAGCCACTAGAGGGTGCTAACTGACAATAAACAGGTATGGGTCATCATTCTTGAAATGCCTTGAAGTTAGGGCTGCCCCCAACAAAGAATTTTCCTAATCGACCAATAGTCATCATTTATGTCCATCAGTGGACTAGTCTCCTGCATGTTTCTGATATGAATGTAATGATTAAATGATATATTTTGGTGGTTTGAGTTGAAGGTGTGAGAAAGAATAGTATCAGTAACATTGTTAACACTGTGCTACATTACAGAGAAATACAAAACCGTCCTAATGAACCTTCATTAATATAGGCCTATATTTTATCTACAAGTGCATGTCACACACTGAGCGAGCCGCCTGTTAATGACGCTGTGGGCTAATGGGCATGTAGCTACTTCCATGTTTCAGATGATACGTCATGTTTGTAGTCGACCAATGAAGATGAGTTTACATATCACCTTGGGTTCGTCCTTCACCTTCTCAAAATGATCCCACACTTTGGATTTCCTGCCCGACATGTTATTAACTAGCCTGTGGAATAACCACAGGTACCAGCCCTGGAAATTAACCTGACTCCTGTCTGACTGCTGAGCGTGGACACTTCCTGTGTCTGTCCTTTCAAATTAAAGTCACACATGGTCCAGTCATATAGGTCTTTATTTTGACAAGGTGCAGCTCCTAATAGAGTTTCACATGTTTTTTTCCTGCAACTAAGCGACCAGTGAAAGCAACTAATGAACTTTCTGGCAGACTAACGTTTGGTCGACTATCAGGGGGCAGCCATACTTGAAATCTATCCTTATGCCTGGCAATGATACTGAAAGTTAAAATTTATTCGCAACATTTCGACTTTATTCTCATAATGAAAAAAAAATCCTCCTTTAATTTTTTCCCCCTGATGCCTGGCACTAATAATCTGCCATACATTATAGTATTTGTGATGGAAATCAAGCCCACATTTTACTCATCATGGTCGCGTCTACAGACTTCCTGTTTCCTGTAGTAAAAACTGTAAATTAAAAGAAAGTAGACCTTTTAAAAAGTGTTTTGAGGGAAGTATCTTTGGAACTTTAGAGTAAATAGGAATGGTAACAAAATCTATTTTCTACAACAAGAAAAAAAGCTCTACAATGTGATCATTTTATTTTACATCACTATCACTTCCTGAGTGCTGCATTGCACCAGTATCCTAAGTCACTGCTACCCACACTGCCAGTGGCCTTGGCCAAACGTGCGAATATGAAACGGAGTGTAAATATAGCTCCATAGCTCATGCTGTTTCCTCCATTGACTCTTGTTAGAAAAACAATGGCATCCTATTATTCACCGGGCCATGATTGAACTGAGAGAAAAGTCTTGACTAACTGCAGGGACATTGTTCAGCGCTGCAGTAAAGTGCTGTTTGAGAAAACTCTGACAGTCTGTCTGAAATGCCTTCAGTCAGAAACAATGCGTGAATTTATTGAGCAGTTCTTTAATGCACTTCACCTTTCAGATGTTTTTTTCCATGATAAAAACTTTCTTGCTCTTTACCCCCTGTCATGTATCATTATTAATCCACGAGGTTGGCGGGCTGATATACTGTTTTTGGCCCGGGTCGCCTGAGTTTGAACATGCGGAGTCACCGTTAGGCATTGTTCAAAAATGTTCCCTAAACACGGGTGACCGTCAAAGGTCAGGACTCTGAGAATAACTCCTGTGATATTTAGAAACACCTTTTGTTTCCTGATAGTCCAGCTATAGCTGCGATGCTGATGTAACCAGAGGAGTCAGTTGGCATAGCAACTATCCCGGTGACCTCTCCAGCAATGGTGGCTGTGTAAAGGTCTGTTATGCAATAGGCTGAATTTAGGGTCATGGGTTATTCATACGTCTTCTCTTTGCTTTAAGCAACTTTTGTTTTGCATTAATTTCATGAATTAAAACAGTGGATGCAAGCTCCTAAATTTTTAGGTGAAAACAGTTGATTGCAGGGTTGTTGTTGTTGTTGTTGTTGTTGTTGTTGTTGTTAAAGAAGCATTTTACTGCTGAAAAGAGGATCTTTTCATAGAACTGGGCTGTCGATGCAGCAGAGAGACACACATACTTTCAAAATTGGTGCTATATGACGAGAGAAAACCAACCTGGTCTCACTCTGAAGTTGTTGAAATCCGACGCTTGGGCAGTGACTTGCGGCATCAGACACTGACGACAAAAGCCATCCTTTAAGGTCGGCATGGTATGTAGCCAGTCGTCGTTATAGTTTAATGGCGCTTGGCAGCAACAGGGAGAAGCGCAGCAGGGCAAGAACGAAAGTTAAGGTGATGAAAGTCCGGATAGAATGGCTGGGAGGGGTGGTGGATGGGTCCAACAAACACCGACCTTTACCCCGGTGCTACCCCGACGTGTTTTTGTTGCCTAAACCTAACCATGTGCATTAGTTGTTGGGTTTGTACAACAATGTCAATTGCTGCGTTTATTTTGAAAGAGACTGCATGTAATCGTTAAATTTCCTGTGAAAACACAAGTGTATTTTGAAAGAAGACAATGCATGTAACAGGCTGAACTTGACACGGTGCCCGAACGTCAACAACCAACACACCCAGGGTACCTTGCACGTTGTATGTAGACGTGGAAAGCCCGTGACGTCGATATGTGACGAGGTCGGAGCGAGAATGGGTTGGAGAAAACAGAAAAAAAGGGCTGCGGCATTCTTTTGCTCAGGAGGTAAAACACCTATACCTACTGTACCAGCGGACCAATAGACTAAATCACCATGACGTCATGCTAACAACAATCATCTCTTCTGGGTCGACTGTAATCGCAGAGATATGCAAAATCAGCAAATGTGTTTATTTCTGTTGTCACTTTCAGCCATCACCATGACATGACGGTCTGACCCATCTGTTGTCTCTGCTGAGCTCACTTTATGTACTGTGTTGCTTTACTTGCATTGTAAAGCCAGCTACTCCCATGTTCTGAATGACTGTTTTGTCAATGGATACTGGTGGCTTTGAGATAATGGATTCAGGTCCCCGTCCGAAAGGGTTGTCCGCAGTGAAAAAATTCTAAATCTAGCGTACACTTAAACTGAACATTTTTTAGAAGGCTAAAAACGAACAAATTGAGGCATTGTTTGCGCAGCACAGTTTCACTTGTGGGGTTTTCTACCTGCAAGTTTTTCGAAACAAACACTGTAATTTGGTCTATAGATGCTCCCGCTGGTGGGTGATGTAATGCAAGTTTGTCCCCATGGCTTGTCCATTTTGAGGCAGGAAACAGTACGGTGGCAGACTAGTAACAATCACGAATTGCAGTTAAATAGTAGGCAAAGTGCCTAGTTTTACTTTTTGATCTCAGTTTTACAGTGCAGGAAACAGTATGGCACCTACTTCCTGTTCAAAAACTCTCTTATTACAGCAAAACAGTGCACTAAAATGCTTCTGAAGACATTTTAGGCAAGAAATAGACAACACAGTAACAGAATCTTGGTTCATATTTGATCAGCACTGCGTTTGAGAGGAAAAGGAAGGGGTGGGTCTCTCTCTTGATCCACTTTTATTAGCCTACTCTTTGTGTCTGTGGTGGCGGCTGTACGAAAATGCAGAAGTACAATCTGCTCAAGCAACCGCCATTGAGACAGCAAAAAGCTGCTGGCGGATTCGAGCTAAGAGGAGAGCAGGTAGATCTGTGCATTGGTAAGATGGAGGAAAGTTCACCACAGTTCATTTACACATCATTACCAATATTTTTATGACACAAAGCTGACTGAAAATCATCAAGTGTGCCTTTCATTATTTGGCTATCAGAACTAGAGTTTGAGTATACGGGGGAACCTGTTCTAAACTCTAAAATAAAAGTAGAACATGGGTGTGTTGTGCACTAACAAACAGCAGTGGAGGAAGTATTAATGTCCTTCACTGGACACTGCTGTGTCTTCCTGCAGCTTTCTATCAAAGGAGGATGTTTTTTAGGGACCTTTGCTGTTTCCTGCAGCTTTTTAGCCACCAAACTATGGGGTGCCGTTTGTAAAGTGTCTCACGCTGAAAATAACATCAACATTTTGCCACATTTAGCTTCAAACAATGTTTAAAAAAGTGTTGTGAATTTTTCGTGATTTCCCAAAACTGAATAAATACCACACATCGCAACACAAAACTGCTTTGCTAGCTCAGTCATGTTGTAACTAAGACATCCGCTGGAAAAAAATATTTTTTTCACGGACCGTTTAAGAGTTAATGAGTCATTATAGACACTGCTAATGGTGCTAAGAGCTAACGGTTGTTAGCTTAGCTCAGGTTGTTAGTCCCTCCGAATGGACACTAACAACTCAAAGTACACATCAAATAAAATTTCTCCAAACACGTTTCTTGTTATTTTAGGTAGTTATTATCACGCTAATGTATGTTCAAGTGTTCATTTCCCCCGATAAGTTGGTTTTAATTCGTTATTTGATTCTATAAACACAGTCTGACCATCTCAAGCTTTTATTTTGGTACTTCCGGTGACCGGCAGTGTGAATTTGCATATTAGCTAAATATTTAGTTTCACCCAGAACATTTAGATTTAACATTTAACATTTAGATTTAGCATTTAGATTTAACATTTATATTTAGATTTAATATTTAGATTTAATATTTAGATTTAACATTTAACATTTAGGTGCCACATTTAATATTTAGATTTAACTATTTAATATATTTCTAAGTTAACAAATATTGCTGTAAATGTGGTAAAAGGTGATGTTAAAAAATTCACAACACTTTTTTAAACATTGTTTGAAGCTAAATGTGGCAAAATGTTGATGTTATTTTCATCGTGAGCCACTTTACAAACGGCACCCCATACCAAACGAGGGCATTTTTAAAGACCTGTTGCTGTGTTTGTTGCAGCATTAAGCCTGGAAATAAGAGTGATTTTTAGGGACATGTTGGTGTGTTTCCTGCGGCTTGTAAGTGTTTTTTTCGTGACCCATGGCCCTTTTTCCAGTGACTTTTCAGCCCCCAAACTTGGGTGTTTTTTCTTGACCTGTCGCTGTGTGTCCCGTGGGGATAGTGGCATAAAAAGTCATTCGCTGCATTTCTAGTAGCTTTCCAGAAAAAGTAGAATAAGAATACTTTATTAATCCAGAGGGGAAATTAAATTTTTTTCACTCTGTTGTCATATACACACAGGCCCGAGATACACACACATGCACAAACAGAACCTTTGCATGCATTAGATGGAGAGATGTCAGAGCGATGAGGCAGCCTTGGACAGCAGTTGGGGATTCAGTTCCTTACTATAGAGCATCTGAGCAGTGCCCAGGGGGCAAACTGGCACCTCTCCAGCTACTAGTCCACGCTCCATACTTGGGCTGTGTGGGGACTTAAACCGGAAACCCTTCGGTTCCCAAGCCAAGTCCCGATAGTCTGAGATACTGCTGCCCGACCACTTAGCCACTAACACTGGGTAGTTAAGCCAAAATGTGCCTGAACATAAATACACATTAACCACAGTGTTGTGGAAACTGCTACATAATAATGCACAAATTTAACGTATCTTTTATTCTGGTGTTTGGGTTGTAGTAATACAGATGAATACTGCTGTAGTTTGACAATTTGCAGCAAATTTTAACCACTTAATATGCTGTTGGTGGGTTAATGTACAACAATGCATCATATTTTATAACCTAATTATATAAAAACTAAAGTTGTTAAAGAAATAATCAGAAGCATGGAAATACTCCAGTACCTCAAAACTATACTTGAATACAGTACTTTAGCAAACTACTTAAGTATTTAATGAACTCTGCTCATTAACACTGACACTATTGATATTTCCACACCCTAAAAGTTAATAAAAGCAACATTTTAAAGCAGAATCAGACTTCAGATCAACACACAAGGACAGGACTTGTTGGCACAGCCTCAGGAATATCTGCATTAATGATTCACCACAGAGGAAATATTGCTCAGAGTGGCTGCTGCTGCTGTGAGGCGGCCGTTTGTGCACTTATGTCGCTTCTTTGTGCGCAGATTATCGCCCATTCTTCAGGCAGGGGGCGGGAGAGAGACTCTTGGAAATCTGCTCTACCCCTCACCACCACCGCCACCATCTCCACCGCTGCGTAATCAGGCAGGTCCAGGGCTGAGGCGCACCGAGCCTCACAGAGCTTTGAGTATTGATAAGACAACTTGGAAGGAGAGGACCGCAAACTACCGTGCAGAGCTGCGACGTTATTTCAGACGTTCAGCCTGAGAGCTGGACTGTGGGGTCGCATCACGGTTACAGAGACGCTGCGAGGAGAGAAATCAAGTGGATTAATTTGGTATATTTTAAAGAAATCGGGACTTTTTTTATGGAATAACTGAAACTTTGCTCACTTTCTGTGCGTCCTGGATAGTTTTGTATTGTGAGCTTTGAAACTTGGAGATGTTTTTGGGCATTTTGTTAATTTAATTTAGTGCGCTTTTAGTCGGAAACGCACTTTTGCGCAAGGTGAACTAAAGACTGAAGCGCCTGAATTAAAACGTGGACGTTTATTTCTTATTTTTGTCACGAGGGGGACTTAAAAAGTTGCGTGCCTCTTTCTTCTTCTTCGGATATCTCTGCCGGAGAGACAACAGTGTGGACACACCGTCTACGCGCGCGCAGTTCCGCAGGGCGAGCCGCTGTCCCCCCGCGCGCAGTGCTGAGGAGAGACGGACTCTCGCGCTTCCATAAATGCCCGGTCCGTCGAGGAGGCTCGAGGCTGGGCAGCAAGATGAGCTCGTGGGTACAGCTGCTGCTCGCGTTGCTGGCGGCGTGTCTGCGGTTTGGCGTCACCGAGGTGAGTCGTCATCACAGTTTGACCAACTTTGGGAGATGCTTCACCTCTTATGGTGCACTATATTAAATATTAAAGCAAAACCTGAAGCAACAAGGGAGTTCAAACAGTATGAGTGCACGAGCATTAACGGGATATAACATTAAAGCATGCTGGATATATAAACTATAAAGCTGTTGTAGCAATTTAGTAAGTAAAATACCGTATGTATCCTAATATATGTGTCTTCAGTAATATAATTGATCACTTTGGCCTATATTTCTATTGTTTTTATTCTATTTTGGATCTAAATTATGAGTCATAATATCAAAAACATCTGTGTTCTTCCTAATAAACACAGCAGAAACCACTTAGACTAACATGCTCATCAAATCCAGGTTATTCTTACAACTTGTAATCCAGTGCACCTGCTTCAGTTTACTCTCACAATAAAACCCACTCCCTCCCTTATTGTTTTGATTCAGAGAGGGGTGCCATCCTCGCAGAAAATAACAGTTATTCCCCCCATTAACTGGCGTCATGAATGGATGCCCAGGGGCGCACACATGCAGAGGTCAGTCCTCTGTGATGAGCCAGGAAACAGAGGCTGCCATGATACAGCTGGATGCTCCACGTGGTGCATTTATGGATGCTGCTCCAGATGTTGAGCGAGGGCCATAAATCAGTCAGTGAGCAGCATCGTACTGTAACATGATGCTGTACGGGCCACATGGCAGCTACAGGAGAGGAACCAGGAGAGACCACAGCAGCAGGGACACGTTTATGAAATATATCGGAGAGGGGAGATGACACAGAGTGTGAGCTGTGTTAGTTATTAGTTAGTGTAATTAGTTATCTTGCCAAATGTTGGGCATCTAAAACACTTAGATTTATAATATCTAAAGGGAGACAAATGAGGAACCACATGACATTTTCAGCTACAAATGTAGGCTTTTTAAAGACATATTTTACCTCCTTCCTGTAGCGCTATTCATCAGTCTAGAATTTTTCGGAATGAGTTGCAGAGTGTTGCGGATATCGGCCTTAAAGATGTCTGCCTTTCTCCTGCATGCTGCGTCCACGTGCTCCTCAAATGGTCCCATTTTCCGAGTTGGAGTTGGGAAGTCATGCTTCAGAATTTGGTGTGTTCATGAGCTTTATGTCATGATGTGGAATCAATATGGACACTACAGAGAAGATGTGTTGTATGTTGTTGTTCAGAGCCTTTAAACAGCGCATTAATAACAGTTTGAAGCTTTATATTCCAAAGTCATTTTGTCCCAGACTTGTTGCTGCACCAGTACATCCCCTAAAACTACGTGCTGAAAAATAACCTCTCTACCTAATCGAGATCACTCCACACGGACAGCATCTGACGGTTACAACCTAATACCATATTAAAAAATACATTTGACCAAAAATTGACATGCAATATGTGACTCAATAAGAAGTTTATTACCATCAACCGAACATTTACTTTCGTCGGCCATGTGTCTGCAACTTGCATACCAGATTTTTTGCTGACTTTCCGAGTGGTTGATCCGACTTGAAGGGGCGTCCATGTGGATTTCGAGATGGCACTCGGCTTGTGGTGCTCAAAGCACCAAAAAATACAACTGAAAAACTCAACAGCAATGTCTCTTTCCAGAAATCATAACCCGGTTACTTAAGATAATCCACAGACCTAGGAACTATTTTCTTGTTACTTAACTACACCTGACAACTGTATTCCAGCGCAGAAGGAAGTGTGCATCTACTGCTAGCTCACCTAGCACTACTCAGCTAGCTAACGTTACATCTCAGCCAAGCAGGATGTAATTAAAGTTTACATCTTGTGCTGTCATGAGCCTCTCGTCCATGACTTGATGCACACTTCCTTCTGCGCAGTGACACAGTCGGTGGGTGAGTTTGCCAGAAAGAAAATAGTTCCTACTGCACATGAAACTGCTCACAACACCATCTGTGGATTATCTTGAGTAACCAGGTCATGATTTCCAGAAAGAGACATTGCTGCTGAGTTTTTCAAATGTATTTTTTTGATGCTTTCAGCGCCACAAGCTGAGTGACATCTAGTTCCATTATACTGGAGAGAAGGCAGACATCTCTACAGCTGATATCCAACATTTGGCAACTCACAACAAAACAATTTAGATTTATGAAAAGCACTACAAGTAAGAGGAAATATATGTATATTTGATTTTTGGGTGAACTGTCCCTTTAAGTTTGTGACAGGGTTACCACATAGACACAGACAATGCACTTATTAGTGCTGTTTCTATTGCCAGAGAACCACTTTTGCACTGCTGCTCCATTTCAACACAAATCGGAGCAACACTTTCTTTAAAACTCTTAAAAATGAACAGGCAGCAATGAAATACAGGCGCAGGATAGACGGGCAAAGTCTAACCGTCTGCTGGGGTCAAACAGGAAGACAAAACTTAACTGAAGGTCTCGTCCAGGTCAAGTGAGGCCTCGTGATAAGTGACATTGTTATGTTCACTTTGGCAAAACTCTTTGCTTCTTTTGCCCAAGTAAAGTCCATAGAAGTGGGTTCAGATGCACATTGAGTCAGATTTTATCTGTATTTCTGCCTCTGATAAGATTTCATCTGGGTTCCCAACCCAGGAAGTTCAGCCACACAATGAGTGTCAGTCACTTGTAAATGGGGTCAAAACCCACACAGTTAACACATCAGTCATAGGAAGTGGATATTTGAACAAGTCAAAAAGAGGGCACAACCTGCCCTTTTCTCATCCGACAGATAGTATTGGGTATTGTACCAAGGTCTGACTAACGTCAGCACACACTGGAAACTATTGTCTTTCAGTTAATGTAGAAACAATATAAAAGAAGGGATAAAATAAAGAGTTTCTGCAGGATGTGAAGTGGCATCTTAAGTGGCTTCACTCCTCCTTTCATTCACTAAACCCATATACTTTAGCGTATGCATGTACTCTACCATCACCATGACTACTTCACATAAGATTTAGGGTGTGTGATGGATGACTTTAAATTCCTGTCATCAACCCGTCTTCTCAGTTTATGGCCTCTGTAGGCACCACATGTAAAAGAAAATTTGACAGGCCGAGTGTTTTAAAGGGAGAAATCTACAAAGGCTTTGAGGTATCCAACCAGGAATTCCCCGTGTCTGATTTTAAAGTTATAGTATGGCAGCTGTGAAATGATGGAGTCTGTAGGTTCAATCACGTCCTGTGTAAAAAGAACAAGAGAATGGGTTTAAGACAGAGCTAGTCACGAGAGGGAGATAATTTAAAAGCTTACTAATATATGAAGTGCACATACATTCAGCTGTGGACCACCAAAGAGGAACACAGACATTAAGATAACACAGACACCTCATTATCCTTTGCATCAGGCGGCTTTCCAATCTACAGCTATGACAAAGGTAATTAAAGTCACATCCATTCACACATTCTAGTGTCGCGCATGTGTAGGCGCAGCTTCAGTGACTACATGTGAAACCTCACACGTGTGCTGTGGCTGCTGGTGCTGCTGTGCCGGCAGCAGGCTCAACCCTCTAATTATGTACGATTAGATGTTCCCTCTCCTCCCCTGCCCACTGCAGCCGCTGCCTGTACCTGGCATTCCTCAGTATGGCCAAAAGACCTTCAGGGGATGGGAGCTTGCTTCAGGTGTTAAGTGCTGGGTGATGTCAAAAATGTGTTTTTTCAGTGGTGTTGAATGGCAGATAGTGTGCGAGACAACCTGAATGCTCATGATTTTAAGAAAGAGAAACGACTGTACGGGAGCAGTTTGGTTATACAATTCAGTTTCTAAGAAATGGCACTGCTGACAGTGGTGCTGTTGATTAATAGTAGGTCAACATCATGATACTGGAATCTCTATGTTTGATACAATACCTTGAGAAATATTTGACACCATTTTCGATACCATGACAGAAATGGTCATTGAGGGCATAAGATTTAATTTTTTTATTAAAAGAAAAACCTAAAACATGATGACAGATTTTCTTTTTTTGGTTAGTAGCAGAGAACAGCAGAATGATTGCAAAAAAGCGCAGCTTGTATCAGTGTATCAATACTGCGGAAAACAGGTATTAAAACTGTTTTAAATATTCAGAATCTATCATAAATAGATATTTTTGACAACACAACATTGAAGTATGATGCCCGTTAAACAGCTGTGTCTTTCATTATGAATAGGGTGCTGCTTTTGCACACTGATGACATCCTTCACCCATGCAGTCCATAAAAGCTTCCCCCTATAAGCATAACCCAGTTGCCAGAAAAAATGTTGCCACTTTAGTTTCTGGAAACCAGTATATTACTTTTGGACATTATTATGCAGCAGATACGTTGAAACTTTATGTTCAGACAACACTGTGGTTATTAGTCTGGTTAGGCTTTAACACAAATACCACTTGGTTATGGTTGAAAAAAGATCATGTATGGGCTTAAAATATTCAGTTTTTGGAGCACATTCCCAGTACGAAATGCAGTGACGTCTTTGTTAAAAACACAACTGCTTTTTGTGGCACTACACCCGCTGGAAAAACAGCAACGGGTTGCTAAAAAACAGTCCTGTTAGGGGACTATAAAGCTGTTTGTGGGCTGAGAAGTCACAGGAAAGACAGCCACTGGTCACTGAAAAGCACGTTTAGGGGCTAAAAGCCGCAGGAAACACATTGAAGGGTCCCTAAAAACCACAAATGGCTGTGGGCTAAAAAACGCTGAAAAATCAGCCATGGATCACTGACTTACAACCATGACTGGGGGCTGGAAAAAGAGCCAACAGTCACTAAGAACCACACGTTGAGAGGCTAAAAGCCACAGGAAATACAGCGAAGGATTTCTGAATAACACAAATGTTTGTGGGCTAAAAGCAGCTGGGAAAACAGCCCATAAACACCCTCATTGTGGGGCTTTAAAGCCATAGGAAACAGCGATAATTCTATAAAAATCATAACTGCTTTTTGTGGCATGATCCCCGCTGGAAAAACAGCAACCCGTCGCTAAAAACACTTTAGTTGAGGACTACGAAGCTGCTGAAAACACTGAAAGTTTGCTAAAAAAAACCCTCATGTTTGTGGGCTGAAAAGACACTGAAAAAAGAGCCACCGGTCGCAAAAGGAATGCACGTTAATGGCTAAAAGCTGCAAGAAACACAGTGAAGGATCCCTAAAAAGCACAAATGTTTGTGGGCTAAAAAGCAGCTGGAAAAACAGCCAAGTATCACTGATTAACAGCCACAACTGGGGACTAAAAATGGCTGGAAAAAGTTGCTAAAAACCATCCATGTTTAGGAGCTAAAAGGCAGCAGGAAACACAGTGAAGGGTCCCTAAAATACCCAGACATATTTTGGCTGAAAAGCTGCTGGAAAAACAGCCTTGGATCGCCCAAAAACATCCACATTTTTAGGGGCTAAAAAGCCGCAGAAAACACAGTGACA
The DNA here is from genome assembly GCF_041903045.1 of Epinephelus lanceolatus. Lineage (NCBI taxonomy): Eukaryota > Metazoa > Chordata > Actinopteri > Perciformes > Serranidae > Epinephelus > Epinephelus lanceolatus. Next base: position 37,086,126 of record NC_135751.1, read on the forward strand.
GGTCCCTAAAATACACCCATGTTTGAGTGCTAAAAAGCACAACTGCTTTTTGTGGCACAATCCCCGCTGGAAAAACAGCAACGGGTTGCTAAAAAACACTCCTGTTAGGGGACTGTAAAGCTGCTGAAAACACCATGCAAAAGAAAATCTGGGCTGAAAAGCCACTGAAAAGCAAGCCACCAGTTGCTTAAAAGCTCACATGTTAAGGTGCTAAAAGCTGCAGGAAACACAGTGAAGGGTCCCTTAAAAAATGCAAATGTTTGTGGCCTAAAAACTGCTGGAAAAACAAGAGCAAGAATCACTAACTTAAAAGTTAAAAATTCCATGACTGGGGACTAAAAATAGCTGCAAAAAACACCCATGTTTAGAGGCTAAAAAGCAGCAGGAAACCCAGTAAAGTTTCCCTAAAATACCCAGACATTTTTGGGCTGAAAGCTGCTGGAAAAACAGCCACGGGTGGCCCAAAAACATCCACATTTTAGGGGCTAAAAAGCCGCAGGAAACACGGTGACAGGTCCCTAAAACACACTGATGTTTGAGTGCTGAAAAGCTGCTGGAAAAAGAACTACAGGTTGCTAAAAAAAAAGAAAGAAACACCCAAATTTGGGGGCTAAAAAGTTGCTGGAAACACAGCAATGACTCGTCAGAAAACAACTGTTTTTGTTGTTAGTTGGTCTTGAGCCGTGGTCGGCAGCTTGGCAGGCATCTCACCTCCTGATGACAAAGTCAGCTTATGTACTATGCCATTTTAGAGACGCTGATATGATATCTGTGCCGCGTACAAATGTAACGTTTTCATTGTTTGCAGAAATGTACAATGCCAATGTTTTGTTCTGGCGACTGGGCTGATACGCAGCTATTTTATTATGTTGATTTATGTAACGTATCATAGTCTTTATGCCCTAGTTACACACTGAATGCTGTAACTGTGTTTGCATGTTCTGTCTGTGGACTCTGCGTCTATTTACATCTGTTTTGTTTATCAGAACCGAGGTGTTTATTTAGTATTTCCTGCTTAGACACAAATCGTCATGGCAGCAGGCACCACTGTGAACAAAGGCACACATCCTATAATTAGCACAATTAGCCGAGCAGGCGGGTTTGCTCCGTTTGGCGAGGGGGAAGGAATCATCATGATGACTCCTTAGGGGCATCGACAGCTCGGCAACAGAGATGTAAGTGTAATAGAGCAGGCATTTCCCCGCTGTATGATGTGACTCTGAAAGGCCGACCAACAATGGAGGAAAGTCAATGGTGTATAGTACAGGCAGGATGACAATTCATGTCCACGCATGGATGACTACTTCCTTTCATTATATTCTCCAGGACCTGAATGGCACTGCAGTTTACTGGTGTGGACTCCCACTATAAAATTAATCAGTATTGTATGTTTGCTGATGAATCATAATATTAGCCGGACCACATTTGCCTCCTTAAGCTCATCGTCACTGGCATCTCTGGGACGTCAAAGCAAATGAAGCACATCCACAGCATTCAAACCAACGTGAGGAAGTGTCTCGACCCATGTCTGATCCTTGTCCACTTTAACCTGTCTTTTATTCATCTATTATCCCTCAGATGCACCTCCCTTCTCTCCTCCTCTCCGTATCACTCCTTCCCCCACTTCCTGACTCCTTCCTGACTCCTTTGACCCCTAAATGTTAGCAGATGAGAAGACACAACACCAATACTCATTCACCCTGCTCTTAGTGACCATTGTGTGTCTGCTTTGGTTAATACTTCCCCCGCAACCCCTTCAGCTCTCGCAGCCATTAATGACTCGGGGGGTTAAACCCACACTCGGTCCATGCAATCACAGTGTGGAGCTGTTGCTTGGTTTCTGGTGTGGCGGTATGGACATATTTATGATCAAATGTGTGTTGTAAGTGCAAAGCTAAGGTTATATCATCCCTTTGTTGTTATCAACAAAGAAAAACAAAACCAGAAATGAATTTTCCTACTAACAAGTATTTCCTGTGGAGCCACAACCTGATTCTGTTTATAGCCTTCATGCTATTGTCTTTCAAAACTATTAAAAACCCATAAAAGAGTCATACAGCTGCATGGTGTGACATATTCATTTGTTGCTGTTGACAGAGTGAGTCAGTGACTACGTTTACATGCACAAAATATTCCACTTTGTGCCCTTATTCCGAAAAAGACAATATTGTGTTTACATGGCTAACAAAAATGAATTTCCCACTCCGTGCACACTCCGAATAACGTGTCAAAATATGGAATAGTGGAACAGCTGGAGCTGCTTGTGCCACTTTGACTCTTTGCATCAAAATAGGAGTTTTTCAAAGTTTTCTACTGGTGGCCGACTTGTTTGACCATGTGAACAAAGCCTCCCTTTTCATTCCTTCAACTAACTTCTTGAAAAGGTTGTTATGATGTTTGGAAAAGACGGCAGAGGAGATACCTGCACACCAGTGTAACTGGGCTGGACAGCCACAAAAAAGTTCACAGGCTGAGATCAGTGCAAACAAATTATCAATTTATTTAGAACATCTGTGCACAAAAAGGAGGTTGCTCAAGGTGTTTTTTTTTTGTTTTTTTAAAAAATATTTTTAAGTATTTTTTTTATTGTATTTTATTTTATTTTGTATTTTTTAATTATTTTTTATTTTTTATTGTATTTTATTTTATTTTGTATTTTTTTATTTCTTTTTTTATTGTATTTTATTTTATTTTGTATTTTTTTATTTCTTTTTTTTATTTTCATTGTATTTTATTTTATTTTGTATTTTTTTAAATTTCTTATTTTTTTATTGTATTTTATTTTATTTTGCTTTTTTTTCTGCTATCATACATTGGTGTTTGAGAATGTTGTGAATAGGACAGGTGATTGTGATCTGGTAGTCAGGCCTCTGCTCCTCAGAGTAGGAGGCCGTTTACACGTACACGGTGATTTTGATAAACGGAGACATCTTCCTTCGTTTGTGCCCTTTGTTTACATGCAAACGGAGATTTCTCCTCTGAAAACGAGTCTTTCTAAAAACTCCGGCCAGAGTGGAGATTTTGGAAAACTCCGGTTGCGCGTTTGCATGTAAACTGAGATAAACGCAGATAAACGGAGTTATAGGCAGCCGACGTCACAGTATGCGCCGGAACTTGCGCCTGTGTAAAAAGTGCGACCTATGTTGCTATGGTGACAATGGATACATGGAAGGCTTGAGCTTCTCGTTACACTGCCACCTACAGGTTTGGCATGCTCTTGTGTATATATACATGGGTAAGTGTAAACGAAGATCTTTTTGAAAACGGAGACGGTGAAATGTCCGTTTATGAAAATAGCCGGCAACGTGTAAACGGCATCTCAATCTCATCTAATTAGTGGCTCCTCCTGACTGATTCATCACACCTGGTAGGAATCTGTCCGTGTCTCTGTGTGTTCTGTGAAGCACTCATGTCAGCAGCACTGATGATAGTCAAGGACTGAAACGTTTGCTGCTGTTTTTAGTCACCTCTTATTATTTTTTACACTTCTTTTTGTGCACAGATGTCCTAACTGAATTTCATTTTTTGCACTGATCGCAGCCTGTGAACCCTTTCTGTGGCTGTCCAGCCCAGCTTCATTGGTGTGCAGGTATCTCCTCTGCTGTCCTTTCATGTCCTTTCAGATGAACTTTTTTGTTGCCCTAAGTAGGCGCAGCTTCACAGCAGCCCTGAGACTGTTATAATATTTGAACATATCCAAAAACGTCCAGAGATAAAAATTGGTAGTCAAAACCACAAAAATACCAAGGCACTCTGTTTTACAAAAATTAAAAAGTCCAAAAACGTGTTGATATCCAAGTCTTTCAAAATGTTTTAAAGTAGGTTTGTTTCTCCTTCTGACCAGATTTGTGGGTGTCCTCACATTGGTTTCTGGTTTATGTACAATGTATCAGTGACAACGCACAAAGTTGACTGTAAACAGAGACGAGGTGTGTTGCAATCTGTGGTAAAAATCCCAGTTGAGCCACATATTCTGAATGCGCTGTATACATGTTCAAGACTGATGTTAAAACCCAGATATTATCAGCATATCCCACATGTCTTAGTCAGAAAATGCTTCATTTGGAACAAGGCCTAATTCAGAATATCCAAACAGAACATGCTGTTTATGTGGCCCGAATCAAGTTCAGAATATTGTCATGTTTGGAATGATATTATCGTCGAAATCTGGCACTTGGGCAGTGACTTACGGCTTCAAAGAATGTGGTCCTGTAACGTCGGCATGATACGTGGCCGGTTGCCTTCATAGTTGATGGTGCTCAGTGGTGTCGGGGAAATGTGGCAGGACAGGAACGAAAGTTAAGGTGGCATAAGAAAGGTGTGTGGGAGGGGTGGAGCATGGGTCCAACAAACACTGACTTTCACCTGGGAGAGCGGTGTTTGTGTCCCGCAAGATTCTAAAGCCAAACCCTGTTCTTTTTTCCGAAACCCAACCACGTCTATGTCAATTTGTGTTGTTGTACTGACGTAGTGCTTCTATAGAGTGTGCCAGTAAACCCGGAACTCCGTTAGCGCTTTGAGCACTTTGGGTTCTCTCGTCTAAAAGTCAATACGTTTTTTGAATGGGATTTTGGTAAAATGCCTCAAATAAGGTCTGTGGTTAACAAAAGCTTAAGCGAGTTTCAGGTTTTGTTCTACGACATAAAACACATCAGTAAATACCCTACTTGTGAATTTTGAAGCTTTTACGTGTCGTAAAAAAGGCGGTTGCTAACAAGTTGCTCTATACGACTACAATTAGAATGCAATTAGATTAAACGTCATCACCCCCGAACAGGCGAGAGTGCTGGCAGTCTGCCATTACAGCTTCTTATTTAGCTTAAACAGTCCGATTTCCCCATTATACAATGTTTTTAAAATAAAGCGGCCGAAATCAGTTGAAAGCTTAGTGGCGGTGACGTCAAGAGTCATGCGACCGTGGAGTAGTCATGTAGTCCGTTAAAGCCTAACGTTAGCTTTTTACTTCTGGCGATCGCATTTAAGCTTCAAATGCAGTATGAAAGGTGTTCATATGTGAAGATTATGTCACTGAACAAAACCTGTAAGTATCATACACTTATGTTAGCCACAGAGCTTATTTTCTGACATAATCCAAAACGCAATGCAAAAATCACATTCACTTTCTCTTCCGGGAACCAGCGCGATGCTGAACTTCCGGGTTTTGACGTCAGCCCTGGCACACTCTATTTTGAAAAAAGACACGGTGTTCCAGAACATCAACAACCAACGCACCCAGGGTACCTTGCACGTCGTATCTAGACGTGGAAAGTCGATGACTGAACGCCAATATGGGATGAGGTCGGAGTGAGAATGTGTTGGAATAACAGTGGAATATTAGATTCGATGTAGTCATTTAACGGTCCAGTCAGTGATTTTGGACCATTAAGATTTGGAATTGCACCCCGTTCAGTGTGTTTACAGCCGTCACTGATATAAACAAACCTTGTCGGTCTTTGTACTCAAATAACTGTCAGTTTGAGAGTGATATCAGGTAGTGATGAGTGACTACACCTTTATCTGTACCTGCTGAACCAACTGAATGATCTGTATCTGTACCTGTACTCGCAATGGACTGAAAGTGGGTGTGGTCTAATCGAAAGTTGTTATTTTAAGCCTGAAATTGATTTGGGTTGATCAGAAGTTGCATTATTTATAATTTATTAGAAAACTATTTGGATACAACAATCTCAGAGTTGAGCTTCAGGTCATTTTTGATCAAAGAGTAAGAGATTGAAAACCCAAGCTACCCAAAGGAGGATTTCCCCTCATCAGGAGTACAGCTATCGTCACAGTTTACTCATATAGTACTCTTACTAGTACAAAGTTCATATTTTGATAGAAGGGATAATGCTCTGTTTACTTTTTGATCACCTATTGTGCCTCAGTCACACACACACACACACATGAACTGAAACACTTGAAGTGGTTGTTGCAGACGTGCTGCAGTGATTCCGTTTCCTCAGAGGAACTGTTTGGAAAACTGTGTAATGTCACATGCAGGATGAACACAGGGTGGGAAATTCTCAAAGAGCTATTCTTATAGTCAAGCTGCAAAGAGTCTAAATGGTTACGTGCCTTTTGTCTTTTTAAACATAACTCATGTTCTAAGATGGTTCAGACTAGTTCTGTGTTTTATTTCTTGGTCTCTCATGTTGAAGTATAAATACCTGTGTGTTTCAGGGGGAGCCTCTGCCTGCAGCCCTGGTGGAGCTGGTTAGAAACAGCCCCATCTCGTCCATAGAGGACCTTCAGCTGCTGCTGCTCACTGACTCCGTAGGTAAAGACCAGCGCATTCTGATATTACTGTTATAACACACGCTGAAATGTATGGGAGACGATGAGGGCCAGGTATAAGGAAGAAAAATGACAAAAGAAAGATTTTTGTTCAGCACATGGGAAGAAAAATTAACTTCAGACACAGTATTGTTTGGTTTTCTCTCTGAACAGATGCAATTTTCAGCACAATCTTTCAAAGTCCTAACAGTTATCACCACACTGTGTTTATTAGGGGGGAAAAGCGATACAGCAAAGTTATCGCAATATTTTTATTTGGCAATATCGTATCGTTACTCAGTGCCAAGTTTATTTAATAAAATAAATTATTAAAAAAAAATAATAATAAAATTGCAAAAAAAAGATTGAAGTGAGATGAACAGACTGAAAACTGAAAAAAGGTAATAAATTGCAATATATCGCAAAATATTTCATCACAATACTCAGCTTATCGCAACACGTTTAAAATTGCAATAATATTTTATTGTGACTAAAGTATTGTGATAATATCGTATCAAAGAGCCTCTGGTGATTCCCACCCCGAGTGTTTATGCATTAACAGAGAAATAATTTCTTCATTGATTCTGATTTGCAGTTTCACCAGTTCATCTACACAAGATATTTTACAGAGGCAGACATTTGTGCAAGCGCCAGCAATTTAATGTATTCTCAGAAGTTTGATTTTTATCTTGAAATGTCAAGGTTATTCTCGATATTTTGACTTTATTCTTGTAATGCCAAAAATAAAAAACTCTCTCCTCCAACTTATTTTTTCCTCAAGCCTGGCTCAAATACTGAAAATCAACTTTATTGTCCACATTTTGACTTTATTCTCATAATGCAAGATTGAAAATAGAAAATAAATCTCTCCTTCTCTCATTTATTCCAGTTACACCTAGCCCTAATACTCTTTGGTAGAAACCAGGCTCAGTATTGGAAGTCTTTTTATGGATCCTGACACAGTAACAGTCTGACCATGTCATTAGTTTACCCTTAAATACATCTTTAATGTTCAAAAACACAAAACTATTTTGGCTGTGGCCGCTGCAACAAGGACACCTGTGTCCAAGGGGCACCCGCTCCACCGACCGAGCCACTGGGCGCCCCGACCATTTTAATCTTTAACATTAAACGGAGCAAACTAAATCTTTCCTAAACCATTCTTAACTAGTCCATACCCATTGGTAGCTTTGTCACCTTCTACCTATGCCAGTCCTCAATGCCTATGTGCAGTTTCACATAGATTGACCACGTCAGTGAGTAAAAATTAGAAAACAACAACATTGGTCCACAGGGGGAGCCACAGTGATCGGTCGTATTTTAGCCATTTGTAAGCATTTTTCTGTTGTTATAGTGCCACCCAGTTGCCAATTAGAGTTAAATTTCTCCAGTCACCTTGAGGCGTCCTGTTCTACATATCTACCAAGTTTAGTAAAAATCCATATGGCGGTTAGGCCTAGATAAGAAATGAGCTCTCTAGCGCCCCCATTTTGTTTGATGGGGTCAATAATGGAGGGGTCCCCTCAGATTATGTGTGGTCATATGCCTATAAAGTTGCGTGGTGATGGGTGAAACCCTTGAGATGTTATACACCTTTATGTGATGAGCCACGCCCCCCGCAATATTCATTGCCTTATAGAAGCTCAGTTTTAGTAAGTTTTCCAACTTTTGCCAAGAGGGAACTTTAGATATTGGTCCCTAGATTATGTTCACCCAGTTTCATGCAGATCGCTCAAACTTCCTAGGAAGAGATCCATTTGAAGTGTTTTTCAAAAAATTCAAAATGGCGGAAAATCTATATAAGCGGAAGTTATGGGTTCTTGAGGCAAATGTGTTCCTCATGAGGAGAGGCATCTCTGTGCAAAGTTTCATGTCTCTACGACATACGGGGCATGAGATATGCCCATTCAAAGTTTGCAATTTCAATCGGTTGCTATAGCGCCCCCCTTTGGCCAATTGATGTAATATTGCTTCATTCGCATCCTCCCATGACCCTCTACCACTGTGCCAAATTTCACATGGATTGACCAAGTCAGACAGACAGAGTTCTCGTCATTATATAGTAAGATCATATACCTAACTCTCACCAATAATGCTGTTTCAACCTAAAACACTGGTGGGATCCTTAATTTTCTATATCTGGAGCTCATTTATTACAAATTCATTAAAAACACATTTTGGCTGTTTAGAGTATGGTTATGCTATAATACCAAGGCAGAAAGTTTAAAATATATAGACAACCTGCTCTTCATCATCAGTGTGTTACCACATACAGTGTTATCAGTACATGTACACATAAGAAAGTTATACAACCTTTGGGCTTATGAGTATCTGTTCAAAATAAAGTACAACATCATTTTGATATCAATAAAAAAATGCCACATGAATAACAATATGAAGGCCAGTGATGCACAAACTCAATAATATACAATACACAATATGATTTATGTTGAGATGTTTTCTCGTGAATGCCGACTGAGATGATACTTTAATGCCAAGCAATTGTAATAAGAGTTCATTAAATAAACTGTGTGAGTGGCAATGCAATGATAAACTGAAAACTAACATGACACCAATAAGTGGCTGCTCCTCTAACTTAATTGTGACTTGTAAACATCGCAGTAATAAAACCAACTTGGACAAACAAATGGAGAAACAATGGCGCTCTTGAGCTCATGTTTTATTACTACACACGCAGAGGGCGCTGAAAGCCTTAGAATAAAGTTTACTGTACATCCAAGTCAAATCTGTGTGTGTTTATTGTTTTGTCTCAGATGAGGAGGACGCGACTTCTGCAGCCAATGGAGGTCACAGACTACCAAGGAGCCTCGGTGAGCTGAGCCCCCTCCTTCCTTTTTACTCAGTGTCATTAGAGAGACTGGTTTCTTGTTGCACTTGTAGATATCTTTAATTAAAATTGCTATAAGTCACATTATGGATATGTTTGCAATCGCTGATGTCGACATTTGCTATCACTCCTACTGATTAAATGTTAAAAGGGTTTGCCATTGACATGGAGGATTCCTGATTTTCCCCATGAATGTAAAAGTACTTTATCCTCATTAGTGGAGGACTGGTTGTGTTCCCTGCATCTTCCTGGGAGCTGATTGATGTGACAAGTATGGCTTTAGTGATACGGTAAAATTCTTCCCATTAACCTTTTTCTCCGCCATCATGATAAAGCAGATGTCTGAATTACCAGACAGCAATCTACAAGCGTCAGGGTGACTTTGTTGGATTCCCTCTAGCATGAGCAGATACTAATGGGCCTAAATTAATCATCATTCACACGAGGCCTAATATCTTGGATGTGTCCTTATATGTTTCAACAGAACAGCGCAATTCAACAGTGAATTTCTGTGAGGCAAAGTGGAATTAAATTCCTCCGTGTTTCTGTGTAACAGAGCAATACAATACAATAATCCACAAAGTCTGACTGAGAGAAGTTGTAGCACATCAGCTCATTTAAAATGCATGAGTTTCACATTATAATCAGCCTGCGTGTTTGTGCTCTGCAACACCTAGAAACAGGCTTTAGTGGATGTTACACTGGAGAGCTGCACAAGTCACAGCCACTGTTGTATAAAATGGTGAATTGGGCTTAATGGTGAGAGCCTCTTATCACACTTAATACATATGCAAACAAGCTGGATGAGTCACTGTGGATGAATGAGTGAGCTTAATGGAATTGACAGGAATTAGGCTTCTCATATTTGTGCTCTTCTTTTAGCAACTTGGGAGGGTTTCTGTGGGAAATCATGAGGAGTCCCATGTGCATTTCATTTTTTTTTGTCCTTTACTTATTGATTCAACAAACACAAAGGGAAGGGGTTTTCCAAAGTCAGTGGTTAGTTGTCTTAACAGTCACATAGAGTAAATAATAATTATAATAATAATTTTTAGAATGCTTAATACAAAATCCTAACACAAGTCAAACCAGTCATACTCACACTCATGGATGGATGAGTGAATCTGGCACAGGTCTAGGGGCACAACAAACACAAAGTGTCACAAAAAAGCCACAAATAGATACAAAGCAACCACAAAGAAATGCAAATGAACCCCAAAGACATAAAACAGAAAAAAACAACTTGAAAGAGACACACAACATCCAAAAAGCAACATAAAGACAATCCATAGAGATGCACACTGACTAAAACACTTGCCAAAACAGATATGAAGAGATGCTTTAGACTAAAGACACAAAACAACCACAAAGAAATAAACAAATGACTAAAAAGAGACACAAAATTACCAAAAAAACCTGCAAAAACAATTATTAGGGGATGCGAATTAACATCATGACTCAGAACAACAACAAAACAGCCACAAAGAGACACAAAACAACCACAAAGAAACACAAAACAACCACAAAAAAACACAAAACAACCACAAAGAGACACAAGACAACCACAAAGAGACACAAAACACCTACAAAGAGTTACAAAACAACCACAAAGAGACACAAAACACCTACAAAGAGTTACAAAACAACAACAAAGAGACACAAAACAACCACAGAGACACAAGACATACATAAAGAAACACAAAACAACCACAAAGACACACAAAACAATCACAAAAAAACACAAAACAGCCACAAAGAGACACAAAACAACCACAAAGAGACACAAAACAACCACAAAAAACACAAAACAACCACAATGAGACACAAAACAACCACAAAGAGATACAAAACACCCACAAAGAGTTATAAAACAACAACAAAGAGACACAAAACAACCACATAGAGACACAAGACATACATAAAGAAACACAAAACAACCACAAAGAGTTACAAAACAACAACAAAGAGACACAAAACAACCACAAAGAGACACAAGACATACATAAAGAAACACAAAACAACCACAAAAAAACACAAAACAACCACAAAGAGACACAAAACACCCACAGAGACAGAAAACAACCACAAAGAGAAATAAAAGAACCTCAAAGAGACAGAAAACACCCACAAAGAGACACAAAACATACATAAAGAAACACAAAACAACAACAAAGAGACACAAAACAACCACAAAGAGACACAAAACAACCACAAAGACACAAAAAAAGAACCACAAAGACACACAAAACAACCACAAAGAGACAGAAAACAACCACACAGACACACAAAAGAACCACAAATAAACACAAAGAGAAACAAGACAACCACAAAGAGACACAAAACACCTACAAAGAGTTACAAAACAACAACAAAGAGACACAAAACAACCACAAAGACAGACAAAACAACCACAAAAAAACACAAAACAACCACAAAGAGACAGAAAACAACCACAAAAAACACAAAACAACCACAAAGAGACACAAGACATACATAAAGAAACACAAAACAACCACAAAGAGACACAAGCCATACATAAAGAAACACAAAACAACCACAAAAAAACACAAAACAACCATAAAGAAACACAAAACACCCACAAAGAGACAGAAAACAACCACAAAGAGAAACAAAAGAACCTCAAAGAGACAGAAAACACCCACAAAGAGACACAAAACATACATAAAGAAACACAAAACAACAACAAAGAGACACAAAACAACTGCAAAGAGACAGAAAACAACCACAAAGACACAAAAAGAACCACAAAGACACACAAAACAACCACAAAGAGACACAAAACAACCACAAAGAAACAGAAAACAACCACAAAGAGACAGAAAACAACCACAGAGACAGAAAACAACCACAAAGACACAAAAAAGAACCACAAAGAGACACAAAACAACCACAAAGACACACAAAACAACCACAAAGAAACAGAAAACAACCACAAAGAGACAGAAAACAACCACAAAGAAACAGAAAACAACCACAAAGACACACAAAACAACCACAAAGAGACACAAAACAACCACAAATACACACAAAACAACCACAAAGAGACACAAAACAACTAAAAAATGACCAATAGACCCACCAAAACAAGAGACGCAAATCGACATGAAGTCACAAAACATTCTCAAAGAGACAAATGACTTGTGTCTGTGCTCAGGAGCTTGTTGTTTCATAATCCGTCCATGTTCTCACTCAGTCATGTCTCATCCCTCAGATGCCCAGCCAGCTCAGCAAGCTCTGTGTAAAGTTCGTACAGAGGTGGTCGAGGTCACCAGGGCGATGTTGGACCGCAGCAACGCTAACTTCCTGTTGTGGCCGCCCTGCGTGGAGGTGCAGCGCTGCTCTGGCTGCTGCAACACCAAGAGCCTGCAGTGTGTCCCTCACGTCACACACACCAGATACTTGCAGGTAAACAACCACACACACACACAAAAATTAACAGTACACAAAAACACACATCAACAACATCTTGGAAAGGCTGTTTGCGTAACACTCCAATCCACTGTTATCAACCTCACCAGGTCATGAAGATAGAGTACGTCAACAAAAGACCAACTTACGCCAAAGCAGTGGTGTCTGTGGTTGATCATGTGGAGTGCCGATGTCAGCCCACTCCACGTCCTCCTGTGCCCAAGAAAAAATCATCTCGCAGACAGCACAACCACCAGCATCGAAACCAGACGCTCAGCCAAGGACACGGACAGGTACAGTGTGAATGTTGTTTGTTATACTGTCAGGGCAGTGCATTACCGCTTCACTTCTTACATTGTTTACTTTATATTTAGCTGATTTGCATTTTGTTTAATTTTATTGTAAAAGGTCAAGATGCACTCAAAGGATGAACTCCATCAGTGGGATGAGCTGAAGCAGAACCAGAGGGCCCACCTGGAGGACCTCCTGGAGCAGCACTGGAGCCCCAGAGGAGACACCTTCACTCAGCCTGGTGAGGGGTACAGTTTGGCTGGGGAGGACACATCTCGCTCTGGAGAGGCTGTACTGTTTGCTCCACACTGGGCACATAACGCCACCAGGCTCCTTGGGACTAAAGACCAAACCGAGAATGCGGCGAATGTGGATGGGAGGAATGGTCAGATCTCGGATGGCAACAAGACTGTTTCCTCAGAGGATAATGTTGGTGTTGAGGTAAAAAACAAGTTGGTGGAAGGTGAAGATGGGTTGCTGCTCAACAGTACTGAAGGGAAAGTTAATGATGCAAACAGGAGCAGGGACGAAGGCACACAAACACACAGGCCACCATGGCAAGAAGACAAAACCAAACTTTCAAAGAGCCACACGAGTGGCTCCTCTCACCCTGCTACTCAGATTCCTCAAGCCGAGTTCAGTCCTACTGAGGCGCCCAGTCAGAGAGTCATGAGCAGGTTCCGACCAACCAAAGAGCCGAATCCAGAGCCTCGAGATCAGGCAAGACGGAGAGACAATGAGACTCCAGATGAGGTGAGGATATTACAGACAGAGGAGGAGAAACTGGAGCAGGAGAGAAAAGAGCTTCTGCTTCTCCACAAGAGGCTGGACCAAGAGAAGGAGCTACTGAGACAGCAGCAGATGAAACGTGAAGAGGAGGAAAGGCAGAGAGGAAAGGAAACGGATAGTCAGCATCACCAGCATGGTAAACACCATCATCATCTGCAAACAACCACACAGAAACCAGGTAAGAGACATGTTTGAGAACTATGAACTGATAAAAATACAAAGAAGAGCCTGTTCTTATTCCTTGGTCGTCAAATAGTGATGCTTTGTCATGCCCCTTGGTGTGTGACACCAAAAGCACCCTTTGGTATCTCCATGAGACTCACTTACTACCTCCAGCGTAAACCCACCCTTTTGCAAGATTTGATACTCAGAGCAACTGATGTAGTTTAAAGGGTGAGAAAGTTTGTGTAGGGTCGGTGGGAGGGATAGTAGATGGTAGGGGTGTGGGAGAAAATTGATACAGCATAGCATCACAATATTTTTATGTGGCAATATTGTAAGGTACAATATTGTATTGTAGGGTGAATTTAGCATGGGTATCACACGCCAAGGGAATGAGAAAGCGTCGCTATTTGATGACCTGGGATGAGAAAGCGGATTGTATATTTTTAACTCAAGGATTTTCGCAGTAACACAAAGCCACAACAAACAGATTTTTAGTATTTTTTTAGTAATATGTAAATCCTTTTCTGGCAGCAACAACATCTACGACTACCACACGGCAGCCATCAGCTCCAGCAGGCCCCAGACCTCCAGCCCGTCCAAAGAAAAGGAGGAGGAAGAATCGCAAACAAATCAGCAAGGCAGCTATGAGAGCGATGCTAATGTAAACCTAAAATAAAGCGAGGTGAGTTCACCGAATATTTAGGTAATAAAGGAAAGTAAATCAATCAGTTTTGAATAACCGTGAATAATATTGCTATTTACTGATTAATAATGCATTTTGTTTTAGTCACCAGCATGTAAGGGGTTTAAATTATGTCTTCCTGTGTTTTCCCTTCAGTGACACAAAGGAACTCGGTGTATTTCGTGGATCCAGTTGTGAAGCAGAGTGACTCCCTTCATATAAGTATTTATTCACTTGTCAGTAACCTGGTCGTCCTGTGAGATCTCCTCCGTAACACTACTAATGACTGTCTGGTGAACCTGTAACTACACCTGTGTGGAATAAGAGGAGGGTAAGAAGAAAATGGAATATAAATAAAAGGTGGACCTTGTCAAGAGAGTTGCTGGTATGAAGTAACAAGTCGCATCCAAAGACTGATAAGTTGTGTGCGAGCACAGCACCTGTGGGGGACTGAAACTGCATCGCTGTAGAGCTGTGGAAAAAAAGTGCAATTTCAAAACTCTTCTTGAAACCTTGTTTTGATATCAACAGAGAGAAACTGCACTTATATGTTGACAGAAGCGAGTCTATGTGGGGTTTAAATGGCAAAGTTTGTTGCTAAAGACTGAACCACAGTCAGACTGGACTACAAAGCGCATCTGGTGGAAAAATGGACATTCAAATGGACATAACTCTTTGTGTCACTGAAGAATCTGTTGTGTTGTAATTGGATAAACATAGAGACAATCGTCAATGGACTGCAACAACAAGTAATGTTGACTTAACTGAGCAGTATTTCCGTGTTGGATAGAACTACATAGTGAAGGTCTCAGTGTTGGGAAGACGAAGCTGTGTAGATTTACCGTACCAAGGCCTGATATCATTTATTAGCTTTGTAAAACAGTGGTGGTCTCTCTTTAACCATATTTAATATTTAACTCATTGCAAACACTGGAATTACACAGATCTGATTAGAGGACAAAAACATCAAATGTTGCATTTCAAAATCTCATCACAGGTGTGAAGAAAAAGGTGCTATCTGAAGACGAGGTGATAGCGTTACACCTGTGAGCTGACGTTGTACTATATTTCTTATTTATTTATCTCTGCCGTTACTGTGGATTAACTTTTTATTCAACTACTGCAAACAAGATGTGGTCGAGATATGTAACGATGCTTCATGATGGCTGGGTGGTTCGAACAGAAAGACAGGTTTTTAAAAGATCAGAACCTTCTGTGTCCTCCCAGGGTCATGCTGTGTTTAACCTCTATGTCAAATGTGCATTTGTTTTGTATGCCAAAGTGTGTGGTGTAGTGTGTGTGTGTGGGCTTGTGCCTGCACCTACACTTCTGTCATGCATCTCAATACTCACGTAGAAGCATTTATCTGTTTGTCTCTTTGATAAAGACACGTCTCCCTTCCACTGAAACAATCACATTCCTTCTAAACTCTGTGAGGAAAGGAAAGAAACGCCTACCTACAGTACAACACATTTTTCTTCAAGTGCCCCCACTGTATTTGTTTCATTAATCTACAACACATTGTTTTTGACATTTCATTTAAGTAAATCAAAAGTCACTTAAAGAGCCAGCAAGAATCCAAACATTGCAAATGTAGATAATGTATTTGTGTCCCTTGTATTTCCATTAGTACATTTAGAAATACTGGTGATGCTATTTGTGTCCAATAATCCATAATCAGCCAAACATCTTAAGTTATTGAAAAACATGGCTTGTACATTCCTCATGCCAACTTACAACTGTTACTGATTGTGTCTGTTTTATTGTAAAATATGATAAGAAACAGAATGTTTGTGATAACTTTGCCACCTAATGCTATTTTCATATGGGTATAAGAAGCTAATGTGTTTAAATCTACTTTGTTTTGTGTTTTTATTCATTTTCACCAGTTTTCCACGAATTAGCTTCCATAAGACCAAAGTTTTGTTAAACTCTAACTGGGCCGACAGTGAATGAGCAACAGACAAATAAAGCAAAGCTGGTTTTAATGCTAGTGCATCATAAGGTTGTACATATGCACAGCAGTGCTTAGAGTTAAATGTTAACATTGGCACGCTAACATACTGATGCTAAGCAGGTGTGGTTTTTATTATCTTTAGCATCTTAGTTTAGCACGTAGCATGCTAACATGTGCTAATTAGTACCAAACACAAAGAACAGATGAGTTGGGTTGCCATTAGTTTTGCAGGTTATTTAGTCAGAAACCTTTGCGCAAACCATGGATAGATTACTTTGCATGTTGTTATGCAGCGGATTAGGGCTGTGCAATTATGGAAAAAAATCATAATCACGATTATTTTGGTCAAGATTGAAATCACGATTATGCAAACAATTATGCGGCGCATGTGATGACTTATATTGTTTACACGACGGCATGTAATTTCTGTCTCTACATGGTCGCACGTTTACAATTCTGCTTTGCTCTGTATCGCGCACGGCGGAGTTCGGCCCCAATGTGCACACACACACACAGACCAATCTCTCTCGCTCTCCCTCTGCCATTTTCCACACGCTGTTTTTGAAATCACCTGCCCCTCGCATCATTCGTAGTTCACCTACTTGACTGGCTTGTGGAGTGAGAGGAGGGGAGGGGGTGGTATTGTGCAAGCGTGGCTTCCATAGAAGACAAAATAACATCTCCAGGTGTCCGTGACCAAAAATCGTTTACCCTCGATTTCAGTAAATTTGAAATCATTTGACCTCAAAATCGTAATCGCGATCACCAGACAATTGATAGCACAGCACTACAGCGGATATGTTGGAACTTTATATTTCAACTTCATTGTGGTTAACCACGTGGTTATGATTAGGAAAAGATCATGTTTTGGCTTAAAATACACAACTGGGGGCACAATGCTGGCTGGAAAAGCAGTGATATCTCCGTGAAAAACAATTGCTTTTCATGCCTAAATAGCTGCTAGAAACATGGCGATGGGCCATCACAACACACTCATGTTTGCTGCCTAAAAAGCCGTGGAAACACAGCAATGACTCCCGAAATAATAAACAGTTATGTTGTTTATTGTGGTCAGCACCTTGGGAAGCGTCTTGCCAAGGTTACGTGCCATCCACCATACCTTCCAGCTTCCACCTTCAGAAATGTGTTAATGTAAGGTATTCGTGGTTTGCAGAAACATACAATGCCAACATTTGTGTCTGTTGACTGGGCTCATTCCCAAAGTGATTTAAATTCACCCTGAGGGTCACATAAATGTGTCTTAGACCTGAGGAAGCCCTAAAACAAATTTAATGGAAATCCATCAAATCAAATGACATTTAAGCAAAATCCAAAAATGTCAACCTCACGGTGTTGCTGGAGGTAAAGTCAGGAGATCATCTGAGTCATTAGGATTCATCCTCTAAACATGGATGTCTGTCCCAAATTTCATTTATTCAACAGCTGAGATATTTCAGTCTGAACCAAAGCAGAAAACAAACTTTTTTTTAACACTCCAAACTCTTTAAGGAAGGATAAAGCCTGACTTTTTTATGACACTGTGAACTCTCTGACTTTCTTACCCCCTTGTGAACCCAGGTGGATTTATTTACTAAGCCTGTTTGGCATATTGCGTCTACACAGAGCATCTGCAGCTCCCCGGAGACATCACATTGACTCCTTAAATTCACACTGCCTGGTATTGAGCGTTAGTCCCAGTGATGCGCAATGAGGTTTGCTCTATCTGAGACAAGAGGGAGAGTAAAGAAAGAGTGGGGGCTGATGTGCTGTAGGTGAACTCTGGCACACACTCTTTGTGGTTAGTTTTCACATTTACCCACTTGACTCTTGGCTGTAAAAACTCCCCTTCTCAGCAGCCATCTGCACAGTTATGTCTGCTAATTATCGAGTCAAGAAGTCATCTGCTCCACTGTCTAAATGAAATCATACGAGGAGTGGCTTTGAAGCAGAATAAATGTCAGATTTAAACCATGTTTAGAGTAAACGGGCGTTTACTTACATGTATGCAGTTGTAATTATGGTCCTCACACATTTAGGACTTAAGGAGCCACGTTCTTGGTCTTGACTTGATGTAATTTCCATGAATCACCAGGTTTGATGTCTGCACCAAATGACAATTTTGCAGAAAGCTGCTAGCATCAGCGTCTCACCCTTAATCCCCCTGTACATGACTCCTAAAATTCACTGTGTATTCTGCTATTCATGTATTACTTCCCGTTGCCTTACTGTCAATCTCACACAGACATACTACTTCTAAACAGCACACCATCTCCAAATTCAGCATCGAGGTGGGATGCCTGTGTTTCCGCGGGTGTCCCAGCAGGTCCCCACCCCCGCTGACTTCAAACAGGAGCGGGAAAGAGAAGTGCGTGGAGGGTTGTTGACTGTGACAAACACACACACAGGGGTCAACCACCATGACAGCGTGGGAGGGTCTCAGAGGGACCAGAGACTGTGACTAAAGACGTGAGATGGTTCATAGCTCACTGGCTGACCTTAAAGAAAGATATGGCTTGTTGGGTCTCAACAACACGGTTACCTGACCAGCAAACAACATAATGACCCATTGAGACCAGAACCTGATGAACAATTTAACAAAGACCAAACTGGTTTAGAACCATGACCCAACCATAATCACCAGTTAAAGCCTGTTGCATAATATCAATTGTGTTAGGATTCATTGGTGGAGTACGCTGGTGCCTTTCCTGACGTCATGGGGACACAAGTCACACAGTCACATTGTGGGGACTCATCTCATGTTTGGGAACAAACAGTGTGTCCTCAAAGGTTTGACCTTTTGTTAAGGTTAGGATAAGGGTTTGGGGAATGCACATAGTGGTTATGATCAGGGTCAGGGTAAGTCTCTAGAGAATTAAAGAATGCATTGTCCTCCTAAGTGATGGAAACGAGTTTATGTGTGTGAAATCAGGCACTGAAACATGTGGTGAGCCTCTGGAATGTGCATCCATGCAGAACAGCAGCAGCTTCAACATCACTTAATAAAAAGCCTATTTAAGGTCTATTCTTCTCTCTAATCTTGTTTATCAGAGGGTGGGGGCACCTACCATTTTTGATAATGTCAAAATGCATATTTTTAGACATCAATGAGAACACACCACTGTTATCTCAACAAAACACTGCCCCTGCTTCATGTCTTCATGAGCAAAAGAGCTGTATAGTCATAGAAAATAGTGAAAAGATCATTAAAAATATTTCTTTCAAAGTCAATGAAATGGCAAAGGCCTTATCGGCTTACGCAAGCTACCAGCCAGTTTCAACCAATGATATCACAACATCCATCCATCAGTTAATGTGCAACTTCTGGCTGGACAGAGCTAGTTAGCAAGCTAGCAAGAGCATGATACCTCAGTGTGTCCCCGTTTCCCCAAAATACTGTGGTTACGGGCTGCGGGCTGAATTTATGGTGGTGGTGAGGACGTTTCCAGTTACCTCTCTGTCACTTCTGCTATATTTGTGTTAAATTTGGTCCGTGTACTTCGCGGCCATTCGTTTTTCATTTCGATAAAACAAATTGAAACACAGAAAACCAACCATTATCTGTTTTTTGTTTTGAAATGACCAAACGAAAAAGGAAAAAAACGACCCATCTCCCATTTTTTATTTGATAATAAAGAAAAGAAAAACGGAAAATGAATCGTTAGCCGTTATCCGATTTAATTTGGGAATTTAAAAAGACCCCATGGGAAACTCCTTTCTCTATTTTTTATTCGTTTCTTCTCTGTGACCAGTAAGTTGCATTCATGTGGTGTCGGAATAATCGGAAAAATGACTTAACGACTGGGAAAATACACATGAACGCCTGCTCATGTCAGAAAAACAACTTGGAGATAATTTTGGAACAGGAGATGCCGACTTGACTGAAATTGACGTCACTTTCACAGAAAACTGGTGGACGAAAAGGAAGGTTTGGTCCATGGCAATAAAACTTTTTATTAATTCACATATTGCATATCATTTTTGCGGACATGTAATGTGTAATGTGATATGCCGTTAGTTGTTGTCCATGTAGAGTGACCTAGCATAACATGTCAAAGCAATATTCTAGTAGTTATAGGAAATGTACATGCTCTGTATGTACATTTCATGACCAGGTCCATGCACAGATCTTCCACACACACACACACGCGCAGCAGGTTGACGCCCTCTGATGACGCTCCTTCTCATCCTCTGAAAAAAAAAAGTGGTGGCTTGCTCATGGTGAAAAATAGAGAAAGGAGTTTCCCACGGGTTTTTTCTTAAATTCTAAAATTAAATCAGATAACGGATAACGGATAACGATTCGTTTTCCGTTTTTCTTTTCTTTATTATCAAATAAAAAACAGGAGATGGATCGTTTTTTTCCTTTTTCGTTTGGTCATTTCAAAACAAAAAACGGATAATGGTTGGTTTTCCGTGTTTCAATTTGTTATTTCGAAACAAAAAACGAATGACCGCGACGTACAAATTTAGGCTCTTATTTCAACTCTAAACTCTAAACCCACCCACTTTCAGCAGTCCAATCTGATTTAAATCTCTTTTGTAACTGTACACCAATCAAAAAATTTGTTTCACGGGCAAATACATCGCTGTACGGAAGACAAAGACACTCTAACTCCTGTTTCACAGGGACTTTAAACTGTCATGTTGTGAATGGTGGTAGTTTCTACTGAGCTAGAGCGTGTGAGTTTACATGATCACCCATTTGTGGTATCAAAAGAATGATTTGGTTTATGAGGACAGGTTTCAGACCTTTAAAATCTGCCCTGACAAGCTGCCTTCGAAGACACAACTGTCTGTGTTTGGGTATGACCTGAATTCCCTGATGTACAGTAGCGAGGAAACAGGAGGCCTTTGAACAGGAGGTTACACAAGCATCCGTGTGGCGCCACGCACTCCCTACACCTTCCAGCGCTTTTATTTTCCTGTTTTTATGTACGACAAAGGACAGGGACATGCTGTACACAGATGACCACATAACCACCCTGTCATCAAGCACATACACACTCACTCTGGTCAACCTTTGTCCTTCATTTTCTCTCTGCACTGATGCAGATCAATATGAATCTGTCACTCGTTCATATACACACTCACTCTCTCAAAGCACCCTGTCCTTCCAGTGAACAATAGCCGACAGACGGAGACTGTGAGGAATGTCACTGTTTTGTGGTGCATCTGAAAAATCCAGGAATGCTGGGAAAACCCACCGTCCCTTCTCCTTCCACTACCATGGTCAAGGCCATATAAAGGAGTGGGTTAACGTCTTCGCGGGCATCATGACTCAGTTGTTGTGTGTCAAACTGCTCCTCAAGCCTCAACAGACAGGAAGTTGTACCTAGCGATGGGCTGAAAACACAGGAAGTTGATATCAGCATGCCTGGAATTCCAGCATTGTGTTCTCTCTACAGAGACAAGAAAGACTTATGCATTGCTTATATGTTAACAATATCAAGCTGTTAGTAATTCTGCATTGCAACCGCACACACGTATGTACACCGTTTGTATTACACACTTGCAGATGCCTCCAGAAACTGATAAACCTGAATGCTCTGCACAGCCCTGTGAGGCTCGACAGATGTGCAGATAAACAGAGCAATAAATTAGATAATAATGAGAATATGCATCTCCGTGCATGTGAGTGAGACAGAGAGACTCTAGTTATACAGTTTTGCAAACGCAGTGATATACACCTTCTGTACATGGGCCTACATGTCTAAACTGAAAATGCTGCACCTGTTAAAACTTAATATGCACCCTTTGAAATTCACCTAAATTCACCTAAAATGCCAGTCCAAAGCATACCCGAAGTAAACTGAAAGCTGTTCTGGCTCCAGTTTTAGCACACGTACATGTATGGTCTCATTACAGGTGCAATGGAGAGGCAAAAGCAAGACAACCCCCAGAAACGGTTTTACATGTGGTGTCCACAGACAGTTGCTCTCTCCTTATCCTTCCTGCAGATTCTTCTCTAGTTTTGTCTTCTGCTAGTGTCCTTGTCACTGCTGGTAGCATGAGGCGGTACCTGCAGCCCAATCAGGTTGCACAGGTAGTCCAGCTCCTCCAAGATTAGTGATGGGATTTCTCGTTCACTTGTGAGAGCCGGTTCTTTGGCTCTAGTTCACTTTGAAGAGCCGGTTCAAAGATGCGGTTCGTTCGTTGTTGTTTTTTGTTTGTTTTTGTATTTTTTTTGTGTGTGTGGGTTTAGTGGGTTCAGTGACGAATCGCATTGCTGATTTATCACATCATGTGATCTGGATATTGTGACGTGGACCCAGAATAGACTCTGCAGATATAAAGTTTGGTGTAGCCATAGCAACGCCCTTTATAATCAACAAGCCTGTCAATACAAGCAAGTGCTAGTGGATAGTGGGTTTGCTTCCTACCGTGGGGGGTCATCAACATGACGTGAATAAAATGTCACGGTCACGTGCACACAAACATTCACAAAACAGTCCAGAACATGTCCCGTTCGTACCAGAATAACCCACAACCTCCCCCTATTCCAAAACACCCCCAAAACGCTCTCAATAACAAGTTTATAGTCTAAATTCAGACTTGTTCCAGTGTGTCCGAACTGCATGCTGGGTAACATGCAAACTAGACAAACAAAGAAATTAGGAACTGGCTCGTTTACTCTAAAGAGCCGATTCACTTGTTCACTTCAAAGAGCCGGTTCAAAGACTCGACTTGTTCACGAATGTCACATCACAATCCAAGATGGCTCATCCATACGTGCAGTAGCAAGAAAGTTTGCTTTGTCGCCCAGCACAGTCTCAAGAGCATGGAGGAGATACCGGGAGACTGGCTGTTACATGAGGAGAGCTGGACAACGTTTGAGTCCACTCTCACCTGGTTCACCAGTTGTTACAGAAGGCTACTTCCACTGATGTAAATAAAGTGGACAAAATGATAGAAACACCGGGTACCAGGTGCGTTAGGTATAGAGGGAATCGCCTTGTTGTTTACAAATACTTCTGGGTAGAAAACCAGCAGAGTTTAGCTATATATACAGTACAGGCCAAAAGTTTGGACACACCTTCTCATTCAATGCGTTTTCTTTATTTTCATGACTATTGACATTGTAGATTCTCACTGAAGGCATCAAAACTATGAATGAACACATGTGGAGTTATGTACTTAACAAAAAAAGGTGAAATAACTGAAAACATGTTTTATATTCTAGTTTCTTCAAATAGCCACCCTTTGCTCTGATTACTGCTTTGCACACTCTTGGCATTCTCTCCATGAGCTTCAAGAGGTAGTCACCTGAAATGGTTTTCCAACAGTCTTGAAGGAGTTCCCAGAGGTGTTTAGCACTTGTTGGCCCCTTTGCCTTCACTCTGCGGTCCAGCTCACCCCAAACCATCTCGATTGGGTTCAGGTCCGGTGACTGTGGAGGCCAGGTCATCTGCCGCAGCACTCCATCACTCTCCTTCTTGGTCAAATAGCCCTTACACAGCCTGGAGGTGTGTTTGGGGTCATTGTCCTGTTGAAAAATAAATGATCGTCCAACTAAACGCAGACCGGATGGGATGGCATGTCGCTGCAGGATGCTGTGGTAGCCATGCTGGTTCAGTGTGCCTTCAATTTTGAATAAATCCCCAACAGTGTCACCAGCAAAACACCCCCACACCATCACACCTCCTCCTCCATGCTTCACAGTGGGAACCAGGCATGTGGAATCCATCCGTTCACCTTTTCTGCGTCTCACAAAGACACGGCGGTTGGAACCAAAGATCTCAAATTTGGACTCATCAGACCAAAGCACAGATTTCCACTGGTCTAATGTCCATTCCTTGTGTTTCTTGGCCCAAACAAAACTCTTCTGCTTGTTGCCTCTCCTTAGCAGTGGTTTCCTAGCAGCTATTTGACCATGAAGGCCTGATTGGCGCAGTCTCCTCTTAACAGTTGTTCTAGAGATGGGTCTGCTGCTAGAACTCTGTGTGGCATTCATCTGGTCTCTGATCTGAGCTGCTGTTAACTTGCGATTTCTGAGGCTGGTGACTCGGATGAACTTATCCTCAGAAGCAGAGGTGACTCTTGGTCTTCCTTTCCTGGGTCGGTCCTTATGTGTGCCAGTTTCGTTGTAGCGCTTGATGGTTTTTGCGACTCCACTTGGGGACACATTTAAAGTTTTTGCAATTTTCCGGACTGACTGACCTTCATTTCTTAAAGTAATGATGGCCACTCGTTTTTCTTTAGTTAGCTGATTGGTTCTTGCCATAATATGAATTTTAACAGTTGTCCAATAGGGCTGTCGGCTGTGTATTAACCTGACTTCTGCACAACACAACTGATGGTCCCAACCCCATTGATAAAGCAAGAAATTCCACTAATTAACCCTGATAAGGCACACCTGGGAAGTGGAAACCATTTCAGGTGACTACCTCTTGAAGCTCATCGAGAGAATGCCAAGAGTGTGCAAAGCAGTAATCAGAGCAAAGGGTGGCTATTTTGAAGAAACTAGAATATAAAACATGTTTTCAGTTATTTCACCTTTTTTTGTTAAGTACATAACTCCACATGTGTTCATTCATAGTTTTGATGCCTTCAGTGAGAATCTACAATGTAAATAGTCATGAAAATAAAGAAAACGCATTGAATGAGAAGGTGTGTCCAAACTTTTGGCCTGTACTGTATATATGTTTGTAAAGTCTATAAACACAAAGATTTAACAAACATTACTATTTCTGTGTGCATGTTTTGTAATTAATAACATGGTTATCGTAGATTAGCTGGGCTAACTGTTAGCTGTTAGCCGTTAGTGGTGTCTGTACTAACTCAGTAACTCAATAAATGGTGTGTGAAAAAAATATTTTTTCCCAGCGGATGTCTTAGTTACAACATGATTGAGCTAACTGGAGTAGTTTCATGTCGTATCCGACAACGGGAGGCTTTTAACAGATGAAGTCCTGATGTTAGCTTTGCTGCTGCTGTTAGCTGTCCCTGTCAGCTGCAGCCACTGATGCTTTCTAGACATTGTAATTTCCCAAAACTGAATAAATACCACACATAGCAACGCAAAACTACTCCACTACACTATAACCTTCATGACCGTAGGATTTATTGTAGGACAGTTGTGTAAGCTGCATTAGCTTTAGCCAGGTGTACCTAATAAACTGTCAACATATGCCACGCAGTTTGACAGCCAGTCTGAAAACTGTATGTTTGTGCCATAAAACATATACACAATTTTACAAGTTTAAAACCATATCACTATACAAAAGTGCAGCAAACTTTGCATCTCATTTATGATCAACAACTGACATCAACACAGATCGATAATAAAAGTAACATACCTGCAGAAGATGGCACGTCTCATGTATTAAAGGTAGCTTTAACATATTATCAGTGGCATTTCAAATGTCTCTGTTGTCATTTAACAGTGCCACACAGAAGATAGCATCAGCTCATCAACATCCTTTATATATGTAAGGTACAGGTACATTCAGCAACACATAGGCTACAGCCTTGACAACAAGGTCCTAACTCACACACCTTTGTGCAAACACGCATACACAACCACAGCGAACATGGTATCAATAAACTTACATGCTTTTCCCATGAAATGCAGTTTACATAATTCTGCTTCTTACACCAGCTGTGAGTCGCAGGAAATTTAAGTAAAAGAGTTAAAGCCTTAGGAAACACAGCTTGAAATGGTAAAAATGCATATATTATATCAAAGTCGAGTGTCTCATTAATCATCCACAAAAGTCTGAGTGAAAATAACCATTAATAACTATTAGAAAACCTGGTTTAAAAACAGCTCATTTTGCTGTTTAGACCACTTGCCAGGACAGAGTGGGCGTGGCAGACAACGCTCTGATTGACAGCTCCCTCATTTGATTGACATCTCCCTGGCTCAGCAATGGCTGCCACAAATTTAATCCAGCTGTACATGTTTGAGCCCTCTGATGATTCAGAGGACGAAGCAGAAGCTGAAAATGATTCCTTTCAGGTGGTCACTGATTGGTAAGTTTCAAAATGTTTCGTGATTCATATTAATGTTACATTGCGGCGTATTCATTTGGGCTCCACTGACTGCGTACGGAAGCGACACGTAGAGAAGCCAGCGGGGTTGTTTACCGTTTGCTGAGCCGAGAGGCTGCATGTAGGCTGCATGAAATGTAAAGCATTTTCCACCTAAGTTATTACATATATTTGAGTTATCTACAAGTTTACTGTACTGTTTGTCATCTACTCGCTTTCAAATGTCCGCCACGGACACAGTGTCACGGATAAACAATAGAAGAGCCGCGTTAAATAGAGAGTTGTCGCGCCACTCTCGTTGCCGGTGGAGCCGCTGTAATTGATTAACAGGGGGGCGAGCTGCTACGGACTCGCGCTGCAGACGTGCCCGGTTGAGCCCGGGCCGTTAGCTGAGATGAATGACAACGGGAGGCTAGCGCTTTGCCTTTCTTCATTGAGATACGTTTTCATTGAAAACATAAATCTGCTCCGTTTTTCTGATAATAGCCTTTTTCATTCAAACACATCCAGTCTTAACAGATTAAATATGTCTTTACTCTGACACACACACCGACCGTCAAAGCGGGAGAGACCGGTGCCGGCTGGCCGTCTCTCTGGCGTTGTGTAGAAGTATTGGCCCGCCTCGAATAATGTTCCCCTCCGGCTAAAATTGTGTTGTTTCCTGCAGCATCACCTCCGCGATTGGGGATATGTTTATGCGTAGCAAAGCTAACTGCTTGGGGTTAGGGGTGAGGAAGGGTGCACATTACGTCCCCTCCCCGCGAGCCGACGCGGGCACCGGGCCCAAGGGGCAAGCCCGGCCGCTCACAAGCCGCCTCTTCCTGCAGCTCCATGAGCTGCAAAGGCTCGGATTGTCCGGGCTCTGGAGCCAGTCAACCTGATTCGAGTGCTGCTGGGAGCCCGCCGGAGGCAGAGCCTCCGCTGGGTCGCAGCCGAGCGGTTCAGCCAGTTTACGATCTGTATTTTCTAAACATCAGACTAAAAGGCAGATTTAGCTGGAGCAGAAAGGTTTTGTTGCGCTGCCACTGGGGGGCGGGATGAGACAACTGACTGATGATTTATGATTGGTTTGGAATTTATTGCCTAATAAATCTCAGAGATAACCACGGCCAAATTAAACCCAATTTCAAGAATGTACAAAAACTTAAAAGACAGATATTTCGAATTTGGATGGAAACAGATTTCTAATTGTTTTACAATTTAAATTTATGCAATTTAAATTACATAGTTAGAAGGCTATTGTGGATTTGGGTTTCCAGAGGCTTTAAGAGTTTGTGTTCAGACACGCACATTCTGTACATGCTTAGAGAAATGTACAAGGTGCAGTAAATGATTCCTTTTCTGGAGAAATGAAGAATCTCTTTGAACATTAAATGAAATATTCTGGACTGAACAAAAGTAGTCCTTTAAACAAAGCTGTTGTATTGCATTGCATTAGATCGCAGGATGCTCCTGTTATATCATCCTGAGCTGGAATGTGCGAGGAAGTTTCCAAAAAAAGCTCAAAGACAAAGAGTTATTTAGTCCATCCCTTAGATTTACTTGCGTTGCACTCCCAGGCTCAGCTCACTGCTGCCCTCCATTGGTTAGACGTCCAACCTGATGTTAGGTCTGATAAGACATGAAACCAAGCAATGTGGTTTCTTTTTAATGTGTAAAAACCCATTAATAACACATTTCACATGGAAGCACACTTAGCATAGAATAAAGTGAAAAGCTTATAATAAAACAAGAAAATACTGATTGATTAACTGTTCTTAATCTCTGCTGAGAAAGCTTCACAGTTTGTCCTTGAGATGCTCTGAGCTTGCATGCTGCACATCACTTTGCTGCTCTCATGAAAGCCATGGGGAGGTGGCAGTACCCCGAGGCCTGCACGTTGCCCTCCTGAGGCCAGGGAGAGCAAGGTCCTGAGGTATATGCTGGAGGGTGGTGACTGCTGGTGGGCTCGCTGAGGGCTGGCTGGACGTCCAACTTATCTGGACACTGCCGGTCCTGCTCAGCGCTGTCGTGCCTGTGTTTGTTGGTGTTGGCGTCGCTGTGAGACACAAGATCCTGCGTGGACCTGGAGACACTGCGGTGTGGCAGACAAACATAACCTTCACCATAAAGAGTGAAAGTCCCCGAGGAAGTCGGGGAGTCATCTGATGGTGTTTCTTGTTCTTCCTCTTTCTCTGCACACTGGACATCCACTGACTTGCGGCTTGATGACTGTCAGATAGAAACAATGCAGTTCAGTGTGGAACTTTACGGCTGGTCCCTCCACTTTACGCCCCTAGACCACATTTGTTTTAAGCTGTGGATCGCTGTATCAAAGCTGGAGTGATCCTATTGCAAGTCTGCAGCCTGAATTGCTTTTGTTCTCACTATATTTCTCTAGTACTTGAGGCATGATATAGCATTTAAAGGGCCATCAAATGATTCAAATATTAAATCCCGATTAATGGCATGATTGTCCTTAGTTAACTCATGATTATTTGCAAATTAATCGCACATTATTTATCTGTTCTAAATGTACCTTTAAGGGATATTTTTCAAGTTTTCAATGTGCTTATCAACATGGGAGTGGACAAATATGCTATAACACAATGTAGTGTCTAACTTTACACTCGTAAAGGTTGACTAAACACTCCCATTTTTTAAAGCAGCCGAACGTACTCTGGTGGTAACTCCGCTATCGATAGTAAATGCAAATAACGTCGGTCTTGCCTAAAGAATCATGGCAGAGCTTTAAAGCTGAACTTGCTGTTCAAAAGATGCCTTTCTTTATCCATTTCTGCTCACGGAGGTTTGTTTCTGCTTGTAATGTTACTGCTGCATCGCTTCCTGATTTCCCAAACGGGTGGGCGGAGGGTCATAATTATAGAAGGTACATGTGTAAAAATAATTGGTGGCATTAAAAGGAATTTGCATTACCTTTTACTGCTATTAACACGTTAACAAAATAGTTCATCATCTTTTTTTCTTATGAAGCTACAGCTAGCAGTCGGTTAGCTTAGCTTAGCATAAAGGCTAGAAGGGAAACAGCTAGCTTGGCTCTGTCCAGGGTGATGTGATGCATCATTTCTTGTCCCGAAACTGGCCAAGAAATCGTCTGTTACATAACCTAACGTAAAACCTCAACATGTCGTTTTTACAGTTTTCTTTCCATCTAAAGCGGGCAAGTTTGCGAATTATTATTTTTTATTAACCAAAATGTCTAACTATTCCTTTAAGACATGTGTTCATCTACAGATCTTTGCATGAAAGGCACTCAAATATCTGTGGCAGTTTTATAAATACATATATCAGCTGACATAAAACACAAAAGCATACTGTTTGAAAAATTCACCTGGATACCTGACAAACTCCACTGACTGTGAGTAACTGACCTGACAGAAGATGTACGGCCCACTGAAGCTCATGGAGGACGTGTCAGAGACGTTAACCTTTTCAGCAGGAGAGGGCGGGTCACACTGCCAGCAGCCCTCGTCCTGCTCCAGAAGCTGTCTTTCAGTGTCCTTAGTTGACCACAGCGAAACGTCTGAGGAGCTGCAGCACGAGAGAGAGAGAGAGAGCAGGGAATCATCAGTTATTCATCCTTTCATGCTTTTCCTAAATTATTGCAGCTGCATCCAAACATCCTCCTTTTTTCCTTCATGATAAAGAAATATGTTAATATCATTTATTAGGTAATGTTGAGTGTGAAACTTATTACCATGTGGATATGCTGTCCAAATGCTGCACTTTGCAGATGGACGTGCTCTCACTCTGCACCAGGGTCCGGCTGGTGGCAGACTGGAAAATACATCATGGTTTACACATTAGAAAATACAATTGGACAAATCCATAAATATGCAGAATTATTTCTTGGCACAGCAGAAATGGGAATAATTCAGCCAAACTATAAAATCAGTCTCACCTTGAGCTCAGACAGGATTTTGCTTTTGCCTGGAGAAGGAACTGAGTCCACCCACATAACCACCTTCCTGTTTGTACAAAAGATAGCATGCAAAAAGTTTTATCATCCATGACTGAAAACACACCTGTCATTTATTTATTTTCATGTAAATAAAATGTCAAATGGTGAAGTGTGCTTCTTTCATGTTTTAAAAAAGCAAAACATTTCCATAAGGTAAATATATGTAGGGGCAAAGTGAAAACATTGATGCTTAAATTTTTTTTTAAAATGTTTTTAGTAAGACTGTCCCAAATGCTTCGAAGCTTTGGAGCATCTACTGTTGCCATGGTATTTTTGACACCCAAATCAGTATTCAAATGCGTCAGCTTTTTTAGAATCATATATATATCTTAACCCAAAAATTCCCAAAAGATAAAAGTCTGTGTATCTTGGTCCTATACGTAGGAAAAATGGTGGGGCCTATTGGTGCGTTTGTTTTGTACTCAGAGGTTGGAAATTCCCAGTTCCCAGTTCCCAGTCGGAAGTTTAAACTTGAACGCACCCTGAGATTGGATTTCCAACTCGGAAACTCAGAGCAACCGCATCAACCCCGACTTACGAATTCAAGATGGCTGCCGGTCACATACATAGTGAGTAAACGCTCTGTACTGTTTATAGCAGTTTTATCTTATTTGTTTTACATTAGGTCAGCGTCATCTGCAGCGTTCATCAGTTGGAGTTCATGATGGTTTTGAAGCTGTCTCTGAAAGTGCAAAGGCAACAAAGGCTTTCTTGCGGGCGTCCATGTTTTTTCCCAACTTGTCCACCATCGTCAACTAGAATGCAAAAAACTGTTGTCAACTCGGAGGTGACGTCATTCCCACTTCCGACTTCCGAGTACAAAACCAACGCACCATTTTTCATGTCTGTGCACTGAGGCCCATTGGCCCTCGCCCCCAGAGGCTTATCGCTGTCAGACTGACACCCAGTGGGTCCAGACATTTTACTTGATTTAACAAGACTTTAACTTTTCAGGCAATCTCTAGTTTGGAGGAAAAGGAAGATGCACAAATATGACATGAAAAAGTACCTTTGACAGGCTGGAATGGTGCAATAGAGTGTGAGGAAGACTGCAGCCACTAATACGCTGATGGTGAAATATATCAGGGTTGTTAGGGACCAGGCGGCTGTCAGGGAACAGAAAACCAAGTTATGATGTCACTGAGAATGATGGTGATCATTGATGATATGTGGTACAATGACAGTAGCGGTACCCTCCCTGTGTTCTCAGTGCTCCCCTGTCTTTCTCTCTCATGTGTTTTCTGTGTGTGTCCCGGTGTGGTGTGGTCTCTCTTCCTTATTCTCGGCTTGTGGCTCTGCTCATCAGGCTCACCTGTCTGCAATCGGCTTATCACCACCTCCACTCTGCTCACCTACTGCTTATCAGCTCATCAGCCCATCAGCATGCAGTATATCTACCCCGGCTCTTCAACCATTCTTTGCAAGACAGTCATTTCAAACACAGTGGCAGCTACCCTTCAGGCCAGCTAATGGGTGTTTTTACATATAGTCCTTTTAAATCAAACTGAACTCAGTCCTCTTAAAGTGCACCAAAAAGTGGACCAACAGAAATAGGACTCATTTGAAAGAGGACTCAGTTCTCTGGAGGAAAACCTTAGTGTTTCTGTGCTGTGGACTGTTGCTGTATTCTGCATTCCACATCTGAAGACATGCAGAACTTTCTTTGGACAAAACTACTCCTCATCCTGCGTCCAAGCGTTACAGGCCAACATGGTTTTATATATTTTCTCAAGTGTCCCAGTGCAACAGCATGTGATCTAGAGGGCTAAATACAATGGCAAAGAGCAAAGCAAACTTGGAGCGCTTTGTGGTCACAATGCACAGGTTAAGTGAACCATGCAACGGACTTGAAGCGAACCGAACTGAGTCTGAGTTCGGTTTGCTTCAGAGGGGTCTGAGTTCTCTTAGAGTGTTCACATATGTGCAAAAAATGCTGAGTCACTGCTCTGAGTCTGCTATGAGGGCTGAAAAGGACCAATTGTGAAAACATGCAAACTTAAGTCACTAGTGAATTATTGTCCCTGTGTTTTGTGTGACTCAGTTGTCTCTCCTGTGTCCCAGGATCCTCACCCACCTGCCTGTCCTAATGCTTGTCTCCTGTCCTACCTGCCTGCAACCTCCTAGTCGCCAAACTACTCCACACTTTGCCCCTTTCCACACTCACACTAGCCCTGGTCTCAATCATCTCTGCTGCCACCAGACTCCATTCCCTGCCATCAGCCCCGTCTTGATCCTCCACTACAACAAAACTATCTTCTTACCACATCACCACTCTTGACTTTTGGCTCATGTTATTATTTCTGAATAAACTGGATACTTTATCCAGAGAAGAATAAAATGCAATAAATAACAAAAAGTAATTCCCCAAACTCTGTTTCTGAATGTTTGTTTGAGATCACACACATGTGGAATGTATTAGCACTGCATGTATTCGTGCATGCTGCGATTGTAAAGTACCTTTAAGCGAGGTCCACTCCACAGGGTCGGTCCATTCAGAGGGGATTCCCTTGTAGTGAGCAGGAAAAACCAGTGACCTGACCTTGACCTTGTAGCTCTCAGATGGAGCCAGAGAAGCTCCCAGAATGCTCAGGGACATGGACCCCTCAGAAATGTTTTGCAAGATGGAAGATCCCTTAAAAAGGAATGCGAATAGAATCAATGAAAGGGTTATTGTGGGTAGTATGAAGGGACTGTAATACAGGTGTACAGTTGGACAGAAAGAAAAACACTAATATAAAAGTGTCTCACCTGATCTTGTGTCCTGTAATAGCACACCTGATAGTTCAGTCTGAGTTTTGAAGCTGTGCTGGGCTCAGTCCATTCCACGATCCAGTTGCTGCCTTTCTGCCTCACTTTCACCTGCCTTGGTGGGTTGGGACGAACTGCACAACAAAACAATTTGTAACTTAATGAAAGAAACGTTTTTTATTGGATTGGATTGGATTAAAAATGTATCAAGAAATGTCCTTCACGGCTTTGATACAATCAAGAAGTGACTATGCATGTCTAACAGTCACAAAACAATCAATCAAACAATGAAGGGGGATCATAATTTTCCCCTCAAGGATCCATTTAGTATTTCTCATCCTGAATAGGAGAGTCCCTGTGGCGTTCCACAAGGTTCGGTATTGGGACCTAAATTATTTATACTTTTTTTTTTAAAGGATATTTTTATGGTATCTAAGACATTGATATTTGAAACATTTGCTGATGATGCAAATGCTGATTTTTTTGTTCAGGTGATGACATGAAAGACTCATTAAAAACAGTAGAAAGGGAACTGATCATGTTGAAAAAATGATTTGCTGATAATAAGTTATCACTAAATGAAGATAAAACCAAATATAAAATTGAATTAAAACTGAATTTAAAATTAGAATTAATTAAAAGATTATATGAAACAACATTTTTGGGCATGATAACACATCAACTTTGTTGGAAGCCACATATAGAACAAATGTCTAAATGTACTGGTGTTCTTTTTAGAATTAGGGAGTTGTTGAATAAGAGATGTTTGTATATAATGTACTGTCCACTTGTAATGCCATACATGTCCTACTGTGCTAAAATTTGGGGAAATGCATATAAAACAAATATAGACCCTATAATTAGACTTCACAAAAGAGCTCTTAGAGAAATACATAAAGCAGGTCATTGTGAATCTACTCATCAATCATTGGAAATATTTCTTCTAGTTGGGAACAGAAGCCTTCCTGTCTGTATTCAAAGATCCTTTAAATTATGGGAAGGAAATTATAATTTAAAAATGTACAGTGAGAACCAACGTAAAATACAGATGTGTTTCAGTGTTAGGAGTCAAGTTATGGAATTGACTCAGTGCTGATTTGAAATTGTGTAGTTTTTAAAAACCCTTAAAATGTAAAATGATTATAATAAAGAATTGAGGATTATAATTTAGAGTATAATGTATTTAATTATTTATTTATTTCCTTTCTTTGGCATTGCTGATGTTCTGGGTTATCCTTTGGTTAAGATAGGATAGGATAGGATAGGATTAACCCTGGGGCTTCAGCCTGTTCCTTTTTTCGGTTATTGACTGTGAGAAAATTTATGTGAAATAATCTTTGTTTCTCCATATGCACGTAACTGAAATAAAAGAAATATTTATTCATATAATTTCTTCTATCTTTGCAACAACATGCCTGCTTAAATATTTTATAAATTAGATGACTGGTTACAATTTTTATTCCAATGAAACAACATACTTATGTACAGGACATTTTAAATAATTAAAATAGTTAAACATTGCTAACAGGGTTAAGTTTGTAGCAGCAAGTCATGTGTATGAATGCCTAAATGGTGAGGTGCCAGATTATTGAGTGTAAGTGTACTATAAACTAGCATAAATATAACTCAAATTAAAATAAACATTAAAATTCATAAATATGGCTCTTTTTAATTTATATTCTTTCATTGTGTGGTTGGCTGTGATTAACAGCTTACTAGATGGTAGAGTTTTTAAAAGCAGACGTACACTTTTTTTAGTTATTACTGACGACATGAAAAGAGTCTTGTTTGTCTTTTGGTGAATATTTGGACAAGTGTGTTATGTGTAAGTGGTTTAATGACCAAACCATGATCTTACTGGCTAACAGGGATGCAGTAGTGTCATTCAAACACTAGGTGGGGACACTTAATCACATCACAGTTGCTCTGCACAGCTCTCTGCAGTTTTATCACACCATTGTGTGTTTTTAATTTGGCACGACGCGTTATCTCTGCTCCCTACTCTGCTCAAAGAGACCCACCCCCACCCCTTACACACACGCACACACACACACACACACACACACACAAAATCTCTTCTACAATGTTGTGCCCTCTGTCTCGTCTCCACTCACTGTGTTGGTCGGCCTTAAAACTCTTGGCATTGCGTGCTGGTTGGAGCTCGACGAGTAGATGTGCAGGGTCTGCGACAGTCAGCGAGCAGCTGTACCTCACCACTGCCCTGCTGAGGTCAGGGCTGACGGTTTGGTTCACACAGCATCTCTCAGACCTGAAGGCAGGGATTAAAAGGAGAGGAGAGGAATGAATGAATGATAACTGGATGCAGTTTTTCAGCCTCAGCCAGGTGGTATTGTCGACTTACATTGCATCCTGGCTGTGTCCACATGCCAGCTGGTAGGTAATGAAGTGAGCCATCTCTCTGCTCACCTCCCAGCTACACACCACCTCCTTCTCTCCGCCCAGCACACAGTGCAAACTGGGAAAGTGCCCAGTGTCTAGAGCCACAGAGAGAAAGAGAGTTAATAACAACAGCTGCAAAGCTCCAGACTTTTCCCATGAAAATGGACAGAGGGAAAAGATTAGAAATGTGAGGACAGAAGATAAGGAGCAGTGTCTGTATCAGAAGACCCTTCTGGACTCAAATGATCCAGTACATTAAATATCTGAGCCAAATGGTTTCACTCAGAAATTTCAGAGTTGAAACAAGTTTGTACAGAAAATGATCCATAGTGGCTGTTATATAATCGCATATAAGGTTTAAAATGACACTGAATGCTGTCTTTGACTCACCTTCTTCAGTGTGCCAAGTCACCACAGGACTCCAGTCGCTCCACTGACCCACGCTGACCCGGGCCCTCACCCTGGCTTTATACCTGCGACCCTGAAGCAACAATCGCTTCTCTAGTTTCACGCTGGTGTTTGTGACCTCCTCAGACTGTACAGAGGACGGAAAGAAATGTGTGAGAGCTCTGGCTTACAGAATGTTGAATTCAAGATCACAGAAATATTTGGAACAGTAACCTTTTTGTGTTTGTGTCAGTGTGCCGGGATTTAAAGAATCAAATACACCTATTAGCATTAGCAGCTAGCTATAGGTCTGGAGTGTCTTATTTGTTTTTATGGTGACATTTAGCATGCTAACATGCTATAAACTGAAATGGGTGACATGGTAGATTTTAGACCTGCTAAACATCAGCATTCTAGCCATATCACTGTCATCATTTTGTTATCATAACTAAATATATAGCAGAATGTTTTAGAAATTCGTAGACTTACAAAAGTTTCTCAGATTCTAAAAAACTTTCAAAACCCACTTCATGATTTCAACAACAATTGTTTGTCACATGGTCAAAAGCTGGTAGAGTGTGTATTAGTATAAAAGAAGTGGACATAGCCTCGGCGTCTGAAAAGTGACGCCAATGCTCAAGTGCCTTAAACATGCATTTTTCTAATGGCCAGCAGAGGGTGACAACACTTGTTGCAGAAATAAGTCTGATTGTATACAAGTCTGTGGGAGCCTAAATGCAATTTTAAGATACAGGTATTATTATTATAATTGTATTGTACCTTTAATGCCACTTTTTTAAACTCTCATCAGTAGGGGGAGTTTTTGGATTTGAGAGAGTTAATCACAGTGGAGCCAGACAGTTTTTTTGACCTACTATCTTTTATATCTGGTACCTTTTTCTTTTCCTCTTCTTTCTGGATATTTTTGGATTTGGAAATTAAAGATTGTTTCTGTACCATCTCTGGGTTTTGAAGTAATCAGTTAAAGTCCTGTGGACTTTTGCTTTTGTGGATTAAGACGAACGGGACGATTGGAGTGTCAAGTTATGGCTTCACTGATTGGAAACCTACAAAGTCAATGAGAAAATGATCTGTCTTCTTATTTGATTTATTCCCTCAGTAAACATTTTCCTAATGTGTTTATGGCCTCAGTCGCTACTTTAAAGTCTTCTTCAATACAGCACGGTGTCCATTTGGTAAATTATGGTCCCATTTAGAGTAAAATAGACGATAAAGCAGGGTATGCTTTACGGCGTGACTACCTTGTGACTGACAAGTCACTGCCACGACAACCTGTCACTAAGGACAGAGGTGCAGCAACGTGGGACAGTGTACATTTAAATAGTTGTTAATTTGGTTTTGGGTGTTGTCTGTGTTTTTGTCTTCAAACCGCCGATCGACGATTCGATCCCCGGCTCCTCCAGTCTGCATGTTGAAGTATCCTTGGGCAAGAAGCTGGTCCCAAAATTGCTCCCGATGTCTGTTCCATCAGTGTGTGAGAGCGTGTGAATGCTTACTGAATAGTTATAGAGCTATACAAGTGCGTCTATTTACAGAAACAGTCTGTTTTCAGTTCATTTAAGTTTTTTTGGTGCCTAAACAATCTTGTCCAGTTGTAAGACACTCCAAAGCCTCAGTTATGCTTTCTGAATGGACGGTCGTATACAGATGAAAGATGACGTGGAATCGTTACGACAAAACGTTTAACCTGGAACTTTTATACTCTGTGTTTCTCTTCATGGCAAACTGATATTTTCGCAAACTTACTTCCCCGAAACATCCAGGTTCGTGTAGTTACAAAACGCGGACGGGTGAAAACCTTGCGAACCTTGCGGATGTGTCCATTATAAATCAAGCATACGTAGTTGGCTGTTCTTTTTTTCCCAGTAAGTACATTTTATCTTAAGTCTTTTTTTCCGCAAGCTAAAATTAGCATCTAAATTAATTACAAATGCACCTTGCTAACCAAGCTAGTTAGCTTGAGTTAGCTAGTAACTTAGCATTTGCTATGCTTAGTGACCTTATACGCTGTAGCCAGGTCACCTTTGGCGTAAGGAAACGATAGTCCAGAAACCAATGGGTGACTTCCTAGTGACTATGTCCACTTCCTTTACACCATCTATGGTATGTATACATTATGTGTGATGCTGACCGTCCAGCTGTCCTGTCCATCTGTCCTGTAGCTGAGCTGATATGTGATGTTTCTGTTCAGGGTGGAGGACGAGGAGTAAGGGCTGGACCAACTGAGCCATTGACCTCCATCACCTCCATCATGTATGGACAGATTCATTGGTGGGCGTGCCCTCACTGCACAACACAAAAACACACAGAGCTCAAGCCATGACACTTCTGAATATTTCTATCGTTATCATCACAGTAAATGTCACAGTTATGATGGACAGATAAACTCACAGTGCTGAGAAAGATCCAGACGCTTGTGTTGGACAGACGAGCAATTTCTCTGTGTTTTGTCCTTGAGGAAGAAGACGGTGTGTTCGATGCCGATGGAAAATGCACGTGTTTTGTACCTGCACTGCACAGTCCTGTGGCCACTTGCATCTTGTTCTTTAGTGCCATAAGGCACACACTGCTCCCTGCAACGACACGACACAGAGCTGTGGGACAGAACACTTAACACACTGATATATTGCTCATAATCCTTCATTATATCCTGAGTCTTGACAACCAGCCAGCCTCCAAACATACCACAGATACGTCACATTTGTACATTTTATGTGTATCATATCAACATTTCTAAAGGAATAAGTTCAGATGCTATGTATATCAGCTACGTCTCTCATCAGGAGGAGAAAGGGATGATGGGAAACAAAGGTGAGCATAGGGGTTGGGACATATCCAGCTGTGGTTGTGGCGACAAAATCAGGTATTTAAAGCCAAAACATGATGTTTTCTTAACGACAATCAAGTGGTTTTTGTGCCTAAACCTAACATGATAACAACAGCATTGTCACAACATAACACTGACAATTGAAGTGTAAAGAAATGTTACACACTTCATATAAAACATACAAATGTGACATATTTCTGGTTTGCATAAATGCACAATGGCAACAGTTATTTCGGCGTTTGGGTTGTTGTTCCCCCTGATGTTGTTCTTACTTGTTTTTTCCCTTCTTGAACCAGAGCTGCGGTGTCGTGTTTCCACGTTCCCTCCAATAGCAGTGGACGTAGGACTCGTAGTCATTGTAGCATTTTAAGGATCTCAGCAACACAGACACTGACAGAGGGAAGAGGAAGTGTTGTTGGTAATTGGTCAGTTGCTAAATTGCTCTTATTTGCCATTGATTGCAACTATTTACACAAATAGTGAGCGCAATAACAGCAGGAAGTTTGTGTAAAATGAGCGATTTGAATGAATTTTCCTGATATTTGTAGTAACTTTTTACACAAATTATGTATTTTTTTTATCATTTATTTTAAAACACACTTCTAATCTTTTTTTTTGGGACAAACTCAGTGTTTTCTTCCCCCTGACACTTGCCATTGGTCTATTAGGTCTTTGGTTGTGATGCAGGATGAGGCTGTATAGCAGCGACTGATGGCTCTGTGACTGTAGCTCGTGTTCAGGCCCTCACTGTGCCCTTGTGCTGTAAGGTTGTTGTTGTTTTTTTAAAGTCTGTATCTTATCTCATTTATAACGGTTTCATTTTTCCTTCCAGAAATGAATGAATTGCTGATATAAGTCAGTTTATACACAACTAAAAATCAAGTGTGAAGTCTTGACAACTCCTAGTGGAGGTCAGGACCCCTGGTCAGGAACCAAAGCCTTAACCAGAGGTGGAAAAAAGTTTGAGATTCTTTTGTGTAAAATGCATTTACATTGCATTTTACATATATATTGTAGTAGTATTAAGACATTAAGGCTTTTTTGGTTCAGTTAACTACTTGAGTTTTGGGTCATTTAATCTTTAAAGGAAATGGCCTCAAGAACTAGCACCACCATTAGCCATCAGCTAGCCTCATGCGAGTTGCCATGTCAAGTCAAGTCAAGTCAAGTCAAGTCAAAAAATGCCTCATTGGGCTGTACATAAAAACACATAAGCAAATTACAAATAAAATATATAAAAACAAGTGAAATGACTATGTAGAACAAAATAAACAAACAAAACAAAATGAAAACAAAGAAAAACAAAAATAACATTGGCACTTGTATATATAAAAAACTAAAGATAAATTGATGCGCACAATGACTGAGTAGTAGTAGATGACCATGATGTAGTATGTAAGGACAGAGACTAAGTGATGTTAAAAGTAGATGCAAAAAGGTGTGTTCACGGATTTGAATGGGAAGGCGGTTCCAGAGGAGAGGGGCTCGGTATGAGAAGGCCCTACCACCTGCTGATGATTTATTAATTTTGGGGATGGATAGGAGACCGACATTATGGGATCGTGGAGGCCTGATTGATAAACGTGGAGTAAGTAGAGATGATAAGTAGGATGGTGCAAGTCCGTGTAATATTTTATAAGTTAAAAGCAGAATCTTGAAGTCCGATCTAGTGTGTACAGGGAGCGAGTGTAATGAAATGAGAACAGGGGTGATATGGTCAAATTTTCTGGTTCTGATTAATATCCTGGCAGCAGCATTCTGAACGAGTTGTAGTTTCCTAATGGTTGAATTTGGTGAGCCAGAGAAAAGTGTATTGCAATAATCTAATCGGGATGAGACAAAAGCGTGAACCAGTGTTTCTGCATCAGTCATGGAGAGAATGGGACGAATCTTGACAACATTACGTAGGTGAAAATATGCTGTTTTTGTTATATTATTAATATGGTCTTCAAAGGAGAGATTAGGATCGAATAAAATACAGGGATTTATAACACGGCGGCTTTGTGAAATGATAGAACCAGCTAAGTTTACGGTGAGATTGCAGAATTTGTTTCTGATGTGCTTTGGACCTAGGATTAACATTTCAGTTTTTTCAGTATTCAAGAGAAGGAAGTTTGACGACATCCATTGTTTGATTTCTTGTGTGCACTGTTCTAGATGGATCAGTTGATGAGAGGTGTCAAGCTTGGTGGATATGTAGAGCTGAGTATCATCTGCGTAAAAGTGGGAACCTAATTTGTATTTATTGATTAATGAACTGAGGGGTAGCATGTAAATAGTAAAGAGAATGGGACCAAGCACAGACCCTTGTGGTACACCATAATTGACCTTTTTGTGTAAACACAGCACGCCTGCAGGGCATGCTAACTGACCACGGTGAGAAATGATGCTATAAAAGTGGGGTAAATTACGTCTTTTCAAGTCAATTTTGCATGCCACTTCAGGGCACTTTGATTACGACGAACGAGCCATTCTGATGTTTTTGAAATGCATTAGCGGAGTTTTATTACATTTTCAAAATGCGGGTTCCATGCTCTTCAAGTGTATGGAAAAATCCGGCTGGCTGTTATCCTCCAATACCCCGAATGAGTTTTGTGCATTAAAAACACTACACTGGACTTCTTGTTGGCATGAGGGTGATTAAGTACTGTCTGTATTTTCATTCTAAAGTGGCCATTTCCTTTAACGACTTCAATCTTATGAGGATATCTCTGTCTTAAAAACCTTTGTGCAATAAGAATACTGAAACCTAAGAGTGTTTTGAAACATCTCATTCTTGAGACACAAGTTGCAATGAAATGAGACTCAAGTATTGCTACAACAAATTTTTTTTTTCACTCTCCATAAAAATATAAAACTGAATTATAAACTCATCACAGTGGACTGTACATTAACGGGGAAGAGGTAGGGACAGTTGCAAGCTTTAAGTTCCTGGGGGTGCACATAGCTGGAGTCTGAACACCTCCCACATCATCAAAAGAGCAGCAGCAAAGAATGTTCTTTCTGAGGACCCTGAAATGTGACAGGATTCCTCAGGAACTTCAGATCCACTTTTACCGCTGTACAATTGAGAGCATAATAACATGCTGCTGTACTGTGTGCTACGCCACCTGCACTGCGGCTGAAAAGAAATACCTGGAGTGGGTTGTCAAGACGGCTGAGAGGATCATCGGCTTCCCCCATCAAGCCTTTGTGACACCCACCCTCCACCTCACCCACCCAAGGTGCCATAACGGACTTGGAAATAAGTGGAATTATGCGATGAGCGAGTGTGTGTTGGTGCATGTGCAAACATTTATATGCTGCCAACTGGATTGCTCCAACAAAGTGTAACATACAATGACAATAAAGGATCTATCTATCTAGTCTGGGATGTCTTAAACTGTTTTTTCACTGAACAGTCGATCCCATTTCAAAGACTGACAACATGTTTTGTATGGGAAATTATTATCATTTGCAAAACAAGCAAATTAACTGGAAACAGTCAGTTGGATTAATGAGTCAAAAAGTACAGGTTTCTCTCTGAATTGTGGTGGATAGAAGTATAAAGTAGCAGAAAATAGTAATACTAAAGTAAATGCACTTAAATACCTTCCATTAGTGATTGTACGTCTTTATATAAATATGATGTGTCACAGAGATAGTATGGAAAAACATCCCAAAATGTACAGAATCAGCTCAGCAATGATTCAATTTATAATCTGAAATATTCAAACAGACAATTTTCAAGGATTTAATACTAAAACATTAACATGACTGTGGAGACTCACCGCTCTGTGAGCTGCTGCTCTCATGGACGCGACAACAATCTTGACCACAGAGGAGAACCAGAGGAGGAAACGTTGACCAAAGCACAACCCAGAAGAGAGGCATCATTCCTGGTGACACATGGGGCCAGGTGCGCCTTTTTCTCTGAGCTGGTCTCTGTAAAATTTACTGAGTGTTAACATCATTCAGATGATCGCACACGAGGCGAACAGCTGTGCATAAACAGACAGCGGGGAGGGGGGGGGGGGGGGGGGGGAATATGTTCATTTACTAGAAATAGTGAAGAAATGAGTCATGACCACAGGACCCAGCACTCACTTCCTCTTTGAGTGTCTGCTTGTTGTGGGATGTCACCTCACATCCGCTTGCCTCTTATCTCTCTGTCTCACATGTCACAGGCCCTGAGAGAAAGACACACACACAAACACACACACACACACGCTGTCACTGGGGACCAAACACATCAATAAATAAATACCAAATGCTGGTGACACAGACGAGTGGCTTTACTACTCTGCTTTAATATACGCAGCCTGGCACAGATCACGCTCTAGAGAAAACTTCTGCTTAAAACTTCTAAGAAAAGGCTGTTTTTTAAAGTTTTTGGGACAGAAGTGAATCTCAATATAACGGAAGTGAGCTGCAAAAGGTCGTTAATAGAATGCTGATCCAACATGACATAGTGCAGTGTAATTGATTTCAGTTTTGCGCCTATTTTATGCACATTTTAGAATTAAATGTTTTGTGCCAAATGGATATAATCCCTTTAATAAAATCCAGTTTTTCACCACTATGATGCAAATTCTGTTTCCATTAAGTTGGGTTGTGTCTAGATGGTAACCTCAGATTCAGGCAAACTCTGGTGTGATTTAAGTTTCCATGATTCAAGAAATAATTTGAACCCAAACCATGATCTTTGCCAACCTCTAGCAAAGTGCTG
Source organism: Epinephelus lanceolatus (assembly GCF_041903045.1). Classification (NCBI taxonomy): domain Eukaryota; kingdom Metazoa; phylum Chordata; class Actinopteri; order Perciformes; family Serranidae; genus Epinephelus; species Epinephelus lanceolatus. The sequence goes on from NC_135751.1 coordinate 37,129,602, forward strand.
TTTGTGTTGAAACCTAACCAAACCTGAGCCAAAGTGTAGTGACACATAAAAACTTGCAAAACAAAACATTTTCAAAGTAGCTCTGGAGAGATTTGCAAATCTAGGGTTGATATTTTTTATTTGTTTATTGTTGTAATTTCATTGTTTATTAATTTGTTTTGTTAAATTTGCTTTTTCTTGTAAATTTGAGTATCTGTGTCCACGCTTATTTAACACAACATTGTCATTTCTGGACAATAATCCATTCTGCACCATGAAATTAACAAAAAATTCATCATTTATCAGCTTCTAAAAACCATAATAAATAATATACTACTACTACTAATAATAATAATTATTGTTATTATTATTTTTATTATTATATCTCTAATAAATTAAACAATTACTGTCATTTTAAAATAAATAGTAATAATTAATAATAATTTTTTTTTTAATTTATATTGCACTTTTAGAAACAGATGTTATGAGGTGCTTTACAAGACAATAAAAGCAGATACAAGAAGCAGAATAAAGTAATGATGAAAACACGACCAATAACAAATCAATAACTAACTAACTAAATAAATAAATAAATAAAAGAGAGTGGTAAAAAAGGTGTTAAAAACAGTTTTAAATACATGAATACTGTAAATTAGTAGCCCGGGCTAATATCTGCCCGGGCTCAGCAGGCTTATATTTGGGACGGGCCTTTAATACCTTTAACACAAAACTGTTGCTCAGCAAAGATCAGGAAATACAATCATATTGCTTATTTAAACCAGTATGAATATTACGTGTAAAATCAGACTTCAGACAATCTATCAGTTATGAATCATTCATCTGATCTCGCTCTGACTGACAGCGCATCAGAAAGAGGATGAGTTACGGCACTCAGCATACCAACACAACACCACTTTATCCTGTTAAAACAATCCTCACAAGTTGGGTTCATTCTTATGAAAAACCCCTTTAATTCTTTTGATCTGAGGACCCTTAAGGACTAAAGGAATATGAATAACTTACAGGGTAGCTGAGTCACATAATTTGAGGTAAATCTGTAGCCACACTGGGCTGGTAAAAGGGACTGGGTGTTTAACTGGGACTAGGCTTTTAATTGAAGTTGTACGATATATAAAGATATGCTATACATATATATGCACAAAGAGCATACAAGAAAAATAATTCAGGTACATACAAATATAATGTGATATTTATTTGTTTATTTATTCAGCCTTTATTTAACTGTACAAGTTCAGAGTGACAGGAAAGGGTGAGAGAAACAAATAACAAAACCTCTTCTTTTTTCGAACGTAGTTGATGATGACTACAGACAGAACATGGCGTCTGAGTAGTTTAAGGTAGTGGTTTTCAAACTTTTCGTGCCCAAGTCACACCAAAGGGCCAAAATCTTAAGGCACACCTGTATTTATATCTGCACACAATCGCTTCTTTAACATGTGCTTTTTTGGGACTTTTTTTTTTCTCTGATGTGTCACACACTAATAATTCCCACACGTGAACAAACAGGAACAAATAGGGTCCACGTGAAGTGTATTTGAATTAAATTGAATTAAATTAAATTAAATTAAATTAAATTAGATTAGATTAGATATATTTTTTTTTTAACAATATTTATTTGGGCATTATTTCCTTTATAGATAGGACAGCTAAGCATGAAAGGGGAGAGAGAGGGGGGTAATGACATGCAGCAAAGGGCCACAGGCTGGAGTCGAACCCGGGACGCTGTGGCAAACAGCCTTGTACGTGGGGCACCTGCTCTATCCACTAAACCACCGACGCCCCATATTAAATTAAATTAAATTAAATTAAATCTTCTAGCTAGAGTTTGCCTCTGTCCAAGAACATGGGTGCACACAACATACTGATACAGACAGTTAGAAATTCATTTATAGCTTTTATGTATACTCCCAGTTGAATATTGCAATAATAAAATGTGTGGTTATCACTAAATCCTACGGCACACCATTGTAGCCTTTTAAAGTTAGAGTATCTTCAAATAAAACAGGAAATATGTAGTCAAAGAAATAACATCAACAGACAGCCCACAGAGAATAAAGGAGAGCTGTGAGAATTTCAGCGCAGGGAAACAACGATAAACCAGAGGGGGGATTTTAAGGGTCGCTCATAACAGACTCATCTTCTTCCTCTGTAGCTGCTGTTTAAAGTAGCAGGTTTGTGGGGACAGCCCCTTCAGGTGAATGTGGGAATCCAACACTGACTTTGAAACCAAATAATATGGTGATGTGGCCACACAGCCGAGCACGACGACACGTCTCACAGTGACGCTCACATGAAAAATATCAGACGGGTGAACTCAAAGGCAAACTGAGATTAACCCAAATACGAGCAGATGCGTGGAAAACCTGCACATGATGGAAAGTGACAGTAAAGCACCTGAGAAGTCCTGTTATCATAAAATGATATAAATGTACACTGATTTTGGTGTCTGGGTGATATGATCAGCTTTTTAATGCAACACAGTTATTATTGCTACGTTTACAGAGTTACAAAACTCTTGTCTGATGAAAATTCACTGTAATTTAAGTCAGGTCTGAGTCACAGGATGTCAACATGTAACCTGTCATCAACACATTTAATCATTACATCTAACAAAGTCTAGTTGCCTTTGACTTACTCCTTTCAGATGATCATATCTGTGGAATTAGAGCTGAACTTACACATAAACTCTTCTTGTTTGGTGATATTTACAGATTCAGACGAGTTCAAGCTTTGAAACGACACACTGATTCATGTGAGAATCAGTGTGACATAACTTTCCCTGCAAGACTTTCTTTCATATCCAGTAAATCTGCCTCCTACCTGACATGATAAAGACTCCTTTGGTCGGTCTGTCTGTCTCTCAGTGTTGCTTCCTTCTTGTCAGCTGAGTCCTCATGAAGATTGTCGAGAACTCTGTGGGAGTTTCCTCTGTGATGATCTCAGTTTCCCCTTTCTGTCCACTCTGACACTTAATGTCATGTTGACCTTCATGCACAGTCAGCTCTTTGGTTTGGTTTGCAAATGTTGATTTGAAGACTTGAATTATTTTGGAGCTGCTGTAGAAAGTCAGAACGTACCGACGTATATAAACACAGAAACACTTAAAATTATCCGATAACAGAAATGACAAAGGCTCAATAAAAGTTAAGTACATCTGATGCTCTGGTGAATCAGGGCCCCTCTTGTAACAGACATCCATTTCACATTTCCTGTTTAAAAGCCATAAATCAAACCAGTTTGGATCTCTGGTGTCACAGAGGATACATATTTTGGTTTCATGATGTGGCTGCTCAAGATCTGCCTCAAAACAAGTATCAGTGGTTGATGAACCTCATGCTTTGAGATAACAGCACATTTCCTTTAGCTCTGCCACATGTGGCTGAAACCTCCATCTGTCAGATATCATGATTAAGATAATTGTTTACATTCTGAAACAATAGAAATAACCACATTTATATGATTACAGCTACTTCCCCTTAAACTGGCTTACTTTAACTGCTACTTCAGATGCTTTCCATTTTCCTACAAGTGACTTTGAACGCCCCAAAGAACTGGTCTCACCTCGCAGCTATAAGTCAGAGGTGGGTGTAATGCATGTGTCGTCCGTGGGTGATCCGCTGATGTCTTGGTGTGTGGTTCACCCACTTCTTTTGAGTGGGAACAGTTTCACATTGCTACATGAGGAAAATGTGTAATTTTGAATTCAAAATTTGTTCCTTTTCAGAGCATGAGTGATTTACAGTAGATTAGACTGACGAGAGTAAATTTAGTAAAAAAAAAAAAAAGATAAAATATAAGTTAATGATCTGCAAGATGGAGATAAAGTAAATTAAGCATATTTTCAGTGGTGAAAAAAAACTAATAGAATAGAATTAAACTGTATAGAGTACAGTTTTGAGGTAGTTGTACTTTGCTTGAATATTTTGAATGTAGGCACTTACTTCACTGCTATTTGTCTTATATTAATGCAGATTAATAAACTACAGACACAGGATATAAAGTAGGTAAAATTAGCTCCACCTAGAGCAGCTGCAACATTATCTTATCTTATCTCTTATCTCGTCTTGTCTCGTCTTATCTCGTCTCGTCTCCTCTCATCTCATCTTATCTCGTCTTGTCTCGTCTCTCGTCTCATCTCGTCTTATCTTATCTTATCTTGTCTTATCTCGTCTCTCATCTCTCACCTCACCTCACCTCACCTCACCTCATCTCATCTCATCTTACCTTATCTTATCTTACCCTACCTTGTCTTATCTCGTCTTATCTTATCTTATCTCACCTCATCTCATCTTGTCTCATCTCGTCTTATCCCATCTCTCCTTTCATCTTGTCTCATCTCATCTGATCTTATCTCATCTTATCTTATCTCGTCTCTCATCTCACCTCACCTCACCTTATCTTATCTTATCTTATCTTATCTTATCTTATCTTGTCTTGTCTTGTCTTGTCTTGTCTTGTCTTGTCTTATCTTATAGTGGCCTTTCAATCATCCCCACTGTTACCTTATCAGTCTGGCTTTAAATTGAACTTTATGTCTTTTTTATTTTGTATCTATTATTTTTGTGTATTTCTCTATGTATTTGTTTATATTAATTCTTTTTTTTCTAGCTGGCATGTTCCTCTATTTTGTTAAAATTGTTCTCTCTTTTGAGTTTTTAACCTAGCTCTGGTGTTTCCCCACCTATGATAGCACTTCCTCAGTTCCTGTTTTTTCCCCCCATATTCTCTGTGAGTGTTTTGTGTGCTTTGTGTGTGTGTGTGTGTATGTGTGTGTGGAGGGTGTGTCTAGTCTCAACCTTTGTTTGTAGCATGTCAACAGTGCCATGCGTCAGTTTGTTGCTTCATGTCACCACTTTCCAGTGAAAATGACCAACACCCAGTTGTTGCGTCGCTAATATTGTCGACACAGAAAAAAAAAATTCCTTGGTGTCATATTTAATGAAACTGTCACAATGTTCTGAAGGAAGTACATGACACAGACATACTTGGCTAGGATCGACTGCCGCACATACAACAACAACAACAACAAAAACAAGGTTTGTGACTCAGCCACCATGTTGGAAAGTACCAAGCACCGCCCACTGGCTCGACCAACCTTCTCATTTTACAGCTAAACTGTACGCTAAAATATGATACTGAGAACATTTGAGGTGAGAAATAGGCAACACAGTGACAGACTCGACTCATATTCGATCAGCGCTGTCTAGTTTGAAAGTTTAATCACAGTTCATGGAGCGTTTGACATGATTGACAGCAGAGTGTGGCCCTGATCACACAGAAAGCGTTTTAGCAGCTTGACGTAGCTTTTTGTAATTGTTTAAAATGAGACTGAAGCTTTTTGCTCGCACTTTTTGCTGCATGCCTTGCATTTCTGCGCTCTAGGCGCCTGGCCTTTTTCGCAGAGCACTCTGAACTCCTTGAGTTGAAAAACCTCACGTCATCTTATTTTTTCATCATCTTTTATCCCATTGTCCAATCAGATGATTTGAGAGGCGGGCCTTCTGTGGTGGTCACGACAACAAGTTAACAGTTGGTAAACAATGGTCCTAGCGCCTCGTGGGGCGGGTACAGCTGACCATTCAGCCAATCGTGCTCATTGTTCAGAGACAAACGTCACCCGTATCTAGTCTGGGGCGTTTAGTGGCCATTTTGGTAAGCAACTGGAACCAGGGCGAGAGAGACAGGATCCGGAATTCGATGGGTGCGCCTTTCCGTCAAAATAAAAGCACCAAGCTAATAAAAATGCGGTGAAACTTTTTAATTTAAAGAATTTACAAGAAAGTTAACCTTTTTCTTTCATTGTATTTAATTGTATTACAAATTATTGTCTATTTCAGTTGTCTGTTTTATTTAACAGGCACTTGATCTTAGTTTTGTACATTTTACCTGTAGTTTGTAAATGCATTTTTTCACTAAAGTCTGGGGCAGTGGGGGCGGAAGAGAGAGGAAAACTGCGTGATGCTCGCCATGTAGCATGCTCTATCAACCACAACAACAACAACAACCACAACAACAACAATATGGTAGTAAACTGGAGATGGAAATCGATGGTGCGCCAGAATTTAAAGTTTTACTTTGGTGAACACTCGTACTTTGGCGAATTTGGTGAATTCCAGATCCACTCTCTAGACCGGAACCAGATCCAGACAAAATTCAGAGTGAATGGAAACCAGGCTTTTCGCCATACTTGAAGAGCCTGGTGACGCGAGGCTACCCGTATCTCACACTAAGCACAGTGCGATTGGCTGGAAACATGTCACATGGGAACAGATGCCTTCAGGGCCCACAAAAAAACTCCGGCATACTGATTACAACCACACATTCATGAAATGGTCAAATTATCATACATTTGGCCTTTTTTGGGATTATTGATCGTACGTCGTACAGAGGGCCAAATTA